>NC_137793.1:58865784-59093284 GCF_963383645.1 Muscardinus avellanarius | reverse complement strand
GTGAAGGAAATAATAATCTTTTCACTAAATATTGTTGAAAGATAATAATTACATGGAAAAGAATAAAATTGGACCCTTACCTAACACCATATACAAATATTAACTCAAAATAGATAAAAGACTTAAATGTAAATCTTAAGGCTATCAACTTTTAGAAGAAAACCTGGGTCATAACACTTCACAACATTGAAATTGGCAGTGATTTCTTGGATATGATTTCAAAGGCACAGGCAACAAAAGAATAAACAAACAAACTTCCTAAAAAATAAAAAAAAATGTACATACAAAGACAATGTAAACAGAGTTAAAAGTTACTGATAGAATGGGATAAACTATTTCTAAATGCTATATCTGAAGGTATATTAATATCCCAAATAGAAATCCTAAAAATTAGCAATAATAAAGCAAACAATACAATTTAGAAATAGGTAAAAGACTAAAATAAATAATGAATCTCCAAAGATTTTAACCAATAAACACATGAATATATTCTTTTTTGCTTAGTTGTCTGCTGGATGGAAAATCTTGTTTCTCTGGTTCTGGTATGTATTACCTATTTCTTCTTTGTAGTTAATCTCTTTGAGTATTTTCTCAAGCGCTGGTTTTGAAGACATAAATTCCTTCAGTTTCTGTTTGTTGTGGAAGCTTCTTATTTCCCCATCTAATTTGATAGATAGTTTTCCTGGGTAGGAAATTTTGGGCTGGAAGTTGTTTTCTTTCAGAGTTTGGAATATGTTACTCCCAGCCCTTCTGGCTCTCATGACTTGGTTTGGGAAGTCTGGAGTGATTCTAATTGGTTTGCCTCTGAATGTCACTTGGCCTTTTGTTTTTGTTGCCTGTAAGATTCTCTGCTTGGCTTCCACATTAGTCATTTTGACAATTATGTTGCATGGGGAACCTCTTCTCTGATCCTGTCTAAAGGGAGTTCTATAGGTTTCCTGGACCTGTGTATCGACCTCTTGCTCTATCTTTGGAAAATTTTCTGCTATTACTTCCTTGAAGAGATTATTGATCCTTTTGACTTCACCTTCTTTTCTCTCCTCTATTCCAATTATTCTTAGGTTAGCTCTCTTAAAATGGGCCCATATTTCTTCAATGTCAGATTCCTGCTGTCTAATTTTTTTTCTAAGTTATAAATTATGCGTTCATTTTTGGACTGAACATCTTTAGGAACGAGATTCTATTCTCCATGTGATCTAACTGATTGTTTATACTTTGAATTGAGGCCTTTACCTCAATGATTGCATTCTTTTTGTCTTTTAGACTCTCTCTAAATTCTTTTTGAAGGTCCTGTATTATTTCTATAGTTATATTCCTGATTTGATCTTCTGGAAATCTCTGAATTTCTGTGTTATCAGGTTCTGATAATATGGGGTTGTGGGCATTCATTGCTCTATTGTTGTTCTTCTTTCCCATGATTTCAGAATTTTGTGCCTTTCCTGGGTCACTACAACTTCACTTAGGGTGCTCTGGATCTCAGTCTGTGGTAATCTCAGCCGCCACTACTCCTTTACTGGGTTGTATCACCAAGTCTCAAACCAAGGAAGTTAACTGAGGCTGCACGAGACTGTGGGGGTGCCTGGCTTGGCATTTTCCCATGGGGATGCTGCAACTAAGGAATGGTATCTCTGCCACCGCTACTCCTTCACTGGGTTGGACTGCAAAATCTCAGACCCAGGGAGATTATCAAAGCTGTGCAAGTCCCTGGGAGTGCAGTACACAGATCTCCTTTAGGGGCCGCAATTTCACTCACTGTTATTTTGCATGCCAATCTGGAGCTGTCGTGGGTGCGGTGAACTCGCTGTTTCTGCTGGCAATATGGCGCCGCTGACACACTCTCGGCCGTGAGGCTGGCTTATTTCTTTTCTGGTTTTGAGATCCGTTCTGAGTCCCTGGAAGGCATGATGAGCTTGGCCACTGGGAGTTTTAGACGTTCTTTGCACTGGAAAAACTGCTGAATTACACCTGAATGATCCGCAGCTGCTCACTTCAGCTCCTTTTTTACCTTTCCTCTCTGGAGTCTGGTGCTGTGAGGCAAGATGGTGCCAGTGTGGCTCCACTGCCGCATTGTGGGCTTGATTTCTGGTCTCTGGTTTTTCTTCTAGTCTTTTTATTCTCTCTTTCCCTTGTGTTTAGATTTTTTTTATTTCTCTGCCAATAGTGTTTTCTGGCTATGAAAAGCACTGATTTTCTGGCAATAGAGATCAAGTTTTAGCAGGGCTCAACACTGCTTTTCTCGGTCGCCATCTTCTCAGAAGTCTAAAGGTGTTTTTAAAGTCACATTTAATGCATCGAGTCTATGTTTAAAGCAATTATGTTTTCTGAAGACACTAATCTTCTCTTTGTTAACATTTACAAAAGTAGCATAGGAAGTAAGTTTGGCAGTTTTATTAAGATAAGGTTCTATTTTGTTTATATTTAAAACAATATGGTTTTCTGCTCTTAGCAACACTTATGAAGAACTAGTTTAAGAGGAAAACATAGCCAGGCATGGTGGCACACGCTTGTAATCCCAGCATTCGGGAGGCTGAGACTGGAGGATCATGGCTCCCGGACAGCCTCAGCTACTTAGTGAGGCCCTCCACAACTTAGTGAGACCCTGTTTCAAAATAAAGAGTAAAAAATAGGGCAGGAGGTATAGCTTGGAGGTCAAATGCCCCTGGGTTCCATCCCCAGACCTGCAATAAAAAAAAAAGGAAAACACAATGGAGTTTTACTCAACCATAAATAAGAACAAAATTATATCATTTGCAGAAAATGGATGGGAACAGAGAACATTATGCTAAGTCAAACCAGCCAGCCTCAGAAAGTCCAGTGTTGTATGCTTTTCTCATATGTGGGAGCTAGAGAGAAAATAGAAAAGAGATTTCACTGTAAGGAGAGAGAGACCATTAGAATAGGAGAGGGGATCAGAGAAGGGAGGTGAGAGGGGGAAAAAGAGGCTTGAGAAAGGAAATAGACCAAATAATATTATATCTATATATGAAGGTCCCCCTAACTACCTTGCTGGCATGAACAGGGAGGAAGGAGAAAGGTCATGGGATGGCATTAGGAGGGAATCACACCAGGGAATGTAAGATGCATATAAAAATGGATCACTTTGAATCTTACTATAATGTATAATCATACTGCACCAATAAAAATATTTTCTTGGTATTGGGGGCTGAACCCAGGGGCAGAGTACCTTTGATCTACATCCCTAACCCTAACTTATTTTGAAACAGAGTCTCACTAAGTTGCTGAGAGTGTCGCTAAGTTTCTGAGACTGCTCTTGAACCTATGATCCTCCTGTCTCAGCCTCCCAAGTACTGGGATTTCAGGGATGCACCACCAGGGCCAGCAAAACTTTGTTTTAAAGCTGAGTCGAAAAAAACAGCACAGCACAACTGAGATGACGAAGAGGCTTTCACAGATGCCACTTCCACTGAAATCAGGAAATTGCACTGTATACAAAATAGGGCATAATGATGTCACTCTGACATTTGTTGCAAATGAAGCCGGGCACTCTCAAGCAGCAGCCTCCCAACGTGGCCACTCTCAGAAGGGCCCAGCCACCAGCGCTGCAATAGTCTTCACCAGGCCCCATCAGTGTTTTCTGTTGTTTAAAGACACACATTAATTTAGAGTCTCCTCCCATTCTCTCTGTAAATTACAGCGTTCCAAAGAAGTGGCAGCTGCTGTAATTAAGACACAGTTAATTGCCTGTCTTCTTAATTGCAATGATAGGATTTTGACAGTTTGGTAAATAAGAATCGTTTGGTCTCCTCTGGCAACTTCAGCCTCAGCGGGCCCCCGGTGTACACTGAGTCACCATGTTCTAGGACAAGGCTGCAATCCAATGCAGAGGAGTGGGCAGCCCGCGGTGCCTGGGGTTTGGGATTCACCTCCCCTCCCCTCTCCCCGCAGGAGCCTCCTCAGCTTCCCCTGCTCCACCCTCCTGTGAAAGCCCCCAGGAACCCAGGTGCACACCTGTGATCTCAGTCATGGGGAAGCTGACACAGGAGGATCACAGATATGTGAGCCAGCCTCAGTAACTTACTGAGACCCTCAGTAACTTAACAAGACCTGTTTCAAAATAAAAAGTGGGAAGGGCTGGAGGTGTAGCTCAGAGGTAGAACAGCCCTGAGTTCAATCCCTAGCGTGGGTGCACACACACACACACACACACACACACACACACACACACACACCCTGGCAGGAGTTTCCTCCCACACCGATCAATCATTGCATAAATCTACAGGACAGGAAACCACAGAAGCAGGAGGCCTGGGCTGTGGGGCAGTGGTTTCCTGTTGTTAATGGTCACAGGAAGGCACATGCTGTCAAGTGAGGAAACAAACAGAGGCTGAAAGAGGTTAAACACGCCCAAGATGGGGAGGCACTGCCCGAAAAGGCAGGCCTTCCACACACGCCCTCTGACCACCACTGTCCAAGAATGCCCAGGGAAGCAGAGACTTCGGGGCGACACAGACCTGGATTCAGAGCCATGTTAGTCCAGCTTCCTGTTACAAAACACCAGAGATAATCAACTTGAAAGGAGGAAAGGTTGTCTTATTTGTGTAGTGGGGATTGAGCTCAGGTGCATTCTACCTTTGAGTCACACCCAAGATCTTTATTTTTATTATTTATTTATTTATTTTATGGTACTAGAGATGGAACCCAAGGGCATTCTACCTCCAAGCTACACCCCCAGCACTATTTTATTTATAATTTTGAAATAGGGTCTCACTTCTACTTGCCAAGGCTGTTCTCAAACTTGTGATCCTCCTGTCTCAGCCTCCCAAGTGCTGGGCTTACAAGCCTGCACCACCACACCCAGCTTTTTCCATTTTGAAACAGCCTCTCACTAAATTGCTGAGGCTGGCCTTGAACCTGTGGTCCTCCCGTCTCACCCTCCCACGTACTGGGATTACTGACCTGTGCCTGGCTGACAAGTTCGCATTCTTTTATGCATCTATAGTTTGTTCCAGCATCCCTGCAGGGGCAGTATCACCACTTTGGGAAACTATGGAAGTCCGAAGGAAAGTTATCAAGGCTTACATGGTGGCTCCACAAATCATCAGGCAGCCCAGCCTCTTCAGACTCACTATCTTACCACTCTACACGCACAGCTCCCATCACACATCCCGGGACTGCCTCCACAACCTACTGCAGCTTGATTCCCACAAACTCCATCCCCAAGAGCAGAGGAAGAGGATCTGTGCCCCACCAGGTTCCTCACAAATAGGTGTGCTCACTGTGCCATCTGTGTTCACTGGTGTGTGTGTGTGTGTGTGTGTGTGTGTGTGTGTGTGTGTGTGTGTTTCAGAGAGAACCCAGGGAGGTTCTAACTCTAAACTACACCTCCAGCCCTAATTTATTTTTTATTTTGAAACAAGGTCTTACTAAGTTGCTGAGGATTTTGCCAAGTTGCTGAGGCTGGCCTTAAACCTTCAATCCTCCTGTCTCAGCCTCCCAAGTACTAGAATTAGAGACATGTGCCACACCTGGCTGTTATATAGGAATTTTTCTTGCAGATCCAAGAGAAGCTGAGAAATAGAGACGGTGCTCATGGGCCTCAGCTGGCAGGGCACTCGATGCTTCCTTAAACCCCAAACTTCAGTCCATTAAGAAGGGCACTAGACTTGTAGTCAGGAGTTCTGAGCTGAATTAGGAGTCAGAGCTCAGCCAGCTAGGATGTGATGGATTTTGTGTCGGTGCTGGGATCAGAAATAATAATGGTAAGTGGTACCTGGTACATGGTGACATCTCACCAAGAAAATTTTTAAAAATCCTTATTGAGCTAATAGGGAGGAGTTTCTCTAAATTATTCTCAATTTGTAGCTCAGAATGTCAGTGACTTAAGTAATTCAGAGGCAGAAAGATGTTAATGAAATGCATAAAATTAGTTTATGATGTGGGATGTTACGGTTTAAATAGTGGGGTTCTTTTTCTTAATCAACTAAGGTTGTTTGAGTAGAAAAATTGAAACTAATAGGCAGTTAGTGCAGCTTTAACAAATCTTTATTACAAAATCAGTAGGAAATAGAGCAGTAGGAAATAGAGAAGAGAAGGAAAAAGCAGCATGCTGACCTGCATGCTGGAGAGCCCAAAAATGGAACTCCGGCCCCTTTTGGGGACCCCAACCTCTAAATAGATTTTGTATTGGTATCTGTCTCATCAGCATTACGAAGGCAATGGGCTAGTTACTTATTCCTTAGGCAGGTGGTGCCTCTTTGTCTCCGGACAGTGCACTTACTAAGTGCCAGGGTCAAGAATCTACCTGGCCCTTGTCTCTATTGTATTGGCCAGTATTAGTTGCTCATCAACTAGGGTGCTTTGAAGCCGCACACAAAGTTTACCTTTCCTATGCCCAGGCTGGATCCCGGAGGAGAGGAGGTAAACAGAGGCACCGGGTTGCCTCTATTGTAATTTTAGGGCTAATGGCTTCCGTTGACTCTAAGGCCTTTACTATAGGTTAATCATTAGAATGAAGTGCAAAGACAGAGAGGAACTCTGCACTGTAATCACTGCAGCCCCCTTCCTGCCTGACTGCTTGCACAGCACCTAAGCTCTGACTCTATGTTACACTTTGGAAATTACCAAAGCAATTTTCCAGTACCGGCACATTAGTACATTTTGATGCCTCTTCCCAATACTGGTACATGGGAGATATTTGGGGATTAAAGTCAGGAGCATTCTATCTTGGAGTTATACCCTTAACCCTTGTTATTTTGAAACAGGGTCTAAGTTGCTAAGGTTAGCCTAGAACCTGCGATCTTCCTGTCTTGGCCACCGAGTACAGGAATTACAGGCATGTCCCACAGCACCTGGCACCAGAGGTGGTTTTGAAGGGTCCAAGAATTGCCCACCAACCCAAATAGCAAAGGACTCACAAGAGATGTAAATGCAAGCAAGGTTTATTGTGCTGCAGCTCTGTCCCGGCAAGCCAGGGGTCGAGACCAAGACACTAAATGGTCGAGGTTTCGACCCAGAGCTCACCCCAAGGTCTGAATTTATAGCTCCAGGAGGGAGTGGTTACACACGTCAGAGCCCGCCAAAAGTCCGAGCCCACCAACCTTAGAATACAACCAATCAGATACAAGGACAAACAAGTACAACCAATAATTTCAAAACATGCATCCACATAGTCAGAGCCTGCTAAGGACTGCTTATCTCCCTTATGGGATGTGCTTGTTCCCTAGGGCTGCCTTTCTCACCCACCGTGGCTGGGCCAGGCTTATCTCTGTGCTGAGGAATCTGCCTGGAGAGCAGACTAGCATGGCCTTGTTCCCCAGGCTGGAGGGGGAGGGCTGATCTGGCTCAGAGATATGGGGATGGGACCCATGTTGCTTGCAGCTGTGGGGGCAGCGCGGGGAGGACAGAGACCTTGGCCGGCAAGCTGGAGATTAGAGGCTTTGACCTTGTGGGTCCCCTACCCTGGTCCTTGAATCCTGCAACCTGGGCAGCTGGGCTTACGGCTCTTCATTCTGTTTCCAATCCTACCTTACTTCTATATCTTAACTCTATATTCTAATATCTTATTTCTAATCCTAATATGGGAGAAGACTTTTCTAGTTAACTTCTCATGCTGGAGGTGGGGGGAGTGCTTCTTCCAGCCTGCTTTCCAGCACCCCTACAGTTTCTACTTTCAAAAGGTTCAAGAAAAAACTTTTTTTTTTTTTTTTTTGCAGGTCTGGGGATAGAACCCAAGGGCATTCAACCTCCAAGGTATACGCCCTGCCCTGTTTTTTATTTTTTATTTTGAAAGAGGGTCTCACTAAGTTGGGGAGGGCCTCACTAAGTAGCTGAGGCTGTCCGCGAACCGCATCCTCTGGTCTCAACCTCCCATTCTGGGATTACAAGCGTGTGCCACCATACCTGGCTGAAAAAACAGTTTTATATAGGTATGAGGAACTGGGCATGTAGCTCAAGTGATAAAGTGCATGTCTAATACTTATGAAGCATTGAGTTAAATCCCCAACATACATACATGTACACACAAACTTGATGATATAGCAAAATACTAAAAATGGGTAAAACCAGGTCAAAGGCACATAGATGTTTATTTTGTTTTTCTTTCAACCTTTCTATAACATCTTTCTAAATAAAATGTTTGGGAGATATGCAAGACACAGCTGTCCTGAAGGATGGGTTCATGCCCTTGAGTCAAAGTGAGACATTTAGTTGAAAGAGGTTTTGAGGTTCGTAACTGTCCAGTTCAATTAAAATGAACATTTGTAAGCTGTCTACATGCAGTCAGAGCGTTATCCATGAGAACCCTAATGTGAATGGGCCTTCTGTGGTAGGTTTTACTGCTCTGCTTAACAGCCATGGCACAAAGCCACAATGTTCCTCTGTGTCTTCCTTTGGTTTTGTTTGGTGCTGAGGACTGAACCCAAGGGCATTCTATCTCTGAGCTATTCCCTTAGCCCTTTTTTATTTTGAAATAGGGTCTCACTAGGTTGCAGAGGCTGGCCTTGAACCTGTGATCTTCCTGTATCAGCCTCCTAAATGCTTGGATTACAGCATGCACCAGTCTGCCTGAGTTGGCTGATGGTTTGTTGTTTCTTGTTTTTATTCTGGGACTGAACTCAGGGCCTTGTACGTGGACTACGCTGGCACTGAGCTCCCCACGAGTCTTGGCCTTTGTTCAACTCTAATGTCTCTTAATATTTCCTTAGAGAAATGGCCAGAACAATCATGAGCACTTGTCAGGTTCTCCATAATCACTGTATATTATTTGCCCGATGAAGAGAAATTTGTTTAAATATTGTGAAGATTCTTCTCCGGGACTTGGGATGGAGAGACCTGAGAGGGGAAACCGAACAGCTGCCTGATGGGCAGCTGCCTTGAACACCGGACAGTCGCCTGATGAGCAACTGTCCTGAAATGTAACTGCCTGATGAGCAGCTACCCTGAAATGAACGCATGGACAATCGCCTGATGAGCAACTGACAAAAGTTTATTCTCTAAAACCAAGATCTTTATACCCTTCTCCAGTTAGGTTAATCATCAGATCCTAGTAGAAAAGTATAAACACCAAAGAACAATCGTGGGGTATTGAGTGAAGGACATGTAAATCACTAATCATAAGCAAGACTAAAGGAAGACTTGTGACATCACAGGTCTTGTGATTAGCCCCATGATTACAAGTCTTGTGATTAAGATCAGCCCCCTGCCCTCACTGGTGGGCCTTAGAGGGCAAATTCCGGAAAGGACAGGAGTCACACCCAGAGTTTGAGAATTCACCTTTCGTGAATCTCCTTTAACTCTTTCGGAACCTTTCATTCCTCAGGCTTCTTCCATGTCCTCCATCAAAATATCATTAAGGATAATGTGTTAGATAGTTTTAAGCAATTTGGCATTTGTTTTGTTTTTGTAGAATTAGGGATTGAACCTAGTAGTATTATACCTCTGAGCTACACCCCCAGCCAAATTTTATTTTTTATTTTGAAGCAAGGCCTAAGTTGCAGAGGATCTTGCTAAGCCACTGAGGCTGGCCTCAAACCCGTGATCCTCCTGTCTCAGCCTTCCAAGTACTAGAATTATAGGCATGCACCACCGCACCTGTCTAGCAACTTGGTTTTTTAAATAAGATTCCTGGACACCAAAGAATGAATTATTGGAAAGCAATGTTGTCCTTGTTCCTCCATCCTCCCATCCAAAGCCTTCTCGATTGCCTTCCCCACCCGCCTCTTCTGCTCGCCACACTCAGCTGATGCACTCAAGGTTGGATATTGCAGCCCTGGGCAGGTGAGATGCATTTGGGGCTGCCTGGCTTAGATGACATGCTGGCTTAGAGGTGTAAGAAACGGATTTTAAAGGGAGCTGCCAATAAAGACTCATAAAATCAAAAGCAATTTGGCAAGGCAGTTTACTTCTGTGCAGAAGGGTGCAAAGCTACCATGAAACCGGAGAAGCACACCACACGGGCAGTCCACTCGATCATTACCCCCGATGCACAGACCACTGCGCCATTCTGAATTGGCCAGAGTGAGAACTCACCATCTAATTCAGCTGGCTGGCTCCCCCTTAGGTAGATTTTATAAAAGGAGAAACATGAACCCTGTACATCCAAGAGTGGAACATACAGACATGTGTACAGAAGTTACACGATGGATACCCGGGCTCCAGTTACAAAATGGAAGTCTGCCAACTTCTATGTGATCTTGTAACTTCCAAGAGGGAATGAAGAAGGAGGAAGAAGTCACAGTTTCACCCAAAATCCATCCTGGACACTAAGCTCCAGGCCTGCTAGGGGCATACAGAAAAGATGGCTTCAAAGCTGGCCTGGAATCTCAGAACCTAGCAGGCTGAGATAGGAGGATGACAGGTTCGAGGCCAGCCTCAGCAATTTAGTAAGACCATTAAAAAAAATAAAAATAAAGCCGGGCGTGGTGGCGCACGCTTGTAATCCCCGCACTTGGGAGGCGGAGACAGGAAGATCACGCTGGTTCGGAGCCAGCCTTGCTTGCTTAAGAGACCCTGTTTCCACATAAAAAGGTCAAAAAATAGGTCTGGGAGTGTAGCCCGTGGGAGTGTATCCTGGAGGTAGAAGGGCTTCCAGGAACCCCAGTACCACCAAAAATATAAAAAATAAAAATAAAAAGGGCTGGGGGTATAGCTCAAAGGTAGAATGTCCCTGGATTCAGTCTCCCCTGCCAAAAAGAGAAAAGGAAGGAAGGAAGGAAGGAAGGAAGGAAGGAAGGAAGGAAGGAAGACAAAGAGAAGAGAGATAAAGAGAGAAGAGAGAGGGAAGGGGAAAGAAAGGCAGGAAGGAAGGAAAAACAGTTTCATGATCACATTTTACAGGACAGCCCACTAACATTATATTTTTGGGGGGAACAGGGGATTGAACCCAGTGGGGGTCCTACCTCTAGGCTATAGCTCCACACCTCCAGGCTTCTTGTTGTTGTTGTTGTTTTGGACTTACTGATGATGGAAAGTGCCTTCTACCTCCAGACTATACCCTCAGACCTATTTTGTATTTTATTTGGAAACAGGGTCTCACTAAGTTGCTGAGAGCCTCACTAAGCTGCTGAGGCTGGCTTCAAAACTGCAATCCTCCTGTCTTAGCCTCCCAAGTACTGGAACTCTAGGAGTGTTCCACCACCTTGCCCCATCCATTAACATTCTATGAAGGAAGCATTAGCTTGCCACTTACAGAACCCAGTGGGGACGTCTGGAGAATTCTTTACAGCCAAAGACAATGGAGAACTGTGTTTTAGAAGTCACTGAGCTTGGCACCAACTTGAGAATTTATGTCAGTTAGCATCTTTATGCAAAAATATCCCCATTGCTTAGAGGAGCTACAAACTCTTATGCTTTATAGATAAGTTTGAGTCCTTACTTTTTTATTTTGAAACAAGGTTTCACTATTGCTAAGTCTGGCCTTGAACCTGGGACTCTCTTGTCTCATCCTCTCAGGCACTGGTCTTACAGTCATGTGTGCCCAGCTATATTTCTCACCCTTCACATCAATCTGTTTACCTTTCTAGTAGAACATCTAAACTGAAGTTCACCAATAGCAAACGATCATTTCTGACTGGTAAGATTTATGTTCACTTTTAAACTTTCTTCTCTGTATTTTTTGTATGGCCAAGTATATCTTCAGGAAGACTGGAGGAATTTGTTTGTTTGTTTGTTTGTTTTTTCCCTCCACAAAGAATATGAGTTTTTGTTTTGTTTTGTTTTGTTTTCCGGTGGTACTGGGGTTCCAGGAAGCCCTTCTACCTCCGGGCTACACTCCCAGACCTATTTTTACATTTTTATTTGGAAACAGGGTCTCCTAAGCCAGTGCGCGGCTGGCTTCGAACCTGCGCGATGCTCCTGTCTCTGCCTCCCAAGCGCGGGGATTACAAGCATGTGCCACCACGCCCACCTGTTATGTTTATTAATCTCTCTTTTTTTTTTTTTGAGGGTCTGGGGGTGGAACCCAGGGGCATTCGACCTCCGAGCTACACCTCCTGCCCTATTTTTCTTTCTTTCTTTCTTTCTTTCTTTCTTTCTTTCTTTCTTTCTTTCTTTCTTTCTTTCTTTCTTTCTTTCTTTCTTTATTTCGGTGGTACTGGGGTTCCTGGAAGCCCTTCTACCTCCAGGCTACACTCCCAGACCTATTTTTACATTTTTATTTGGAAACAGCATCTCCAAAGCCAGTGCACGCGGCTGGCTTTGAACCTGCGCGATCCTCCTGTCTCTGCCTCCCAAGCGCGGGGATTACAAGCGTGTGCCACCACGCCTGGCAGAATATGAGTTATAAGCCAGGTGTGGTGGCACATGCTTATAATTCCAGCATTCAGGAGGCTAAGACAGGAGGACCACGGTTCGCTGACAGCCTCAGCTACTACTTAGTGAGGCCCTTTGTGACTCAGCAAGACCTTATTTCAAAAAAAGAATAAGAAGTAGGGCTAGGGGTGTATCTCAGAGGTAGAATGCCCCTGGGTTCCATCCCTAGTACCAGGGGGGAAAAAAAGTAAAAAAAAAAAAAAAAAAAAAAGAATATGAGTTATAATTCTTAAAATGAAAAAGTAACATAATTTAATTAAAATATCATCTGCCCTAGGCTTCAGTGTTACAGAGTTGGATTCCAGTTCCAGATCCCCTGCCACCTGGCTGCGTGACTTCAGGTGAGCTCCTGAGCTTCTCACAGCAGCCATTCCCATGGGAGACATTCACCTCAGTGTAGCGGAAGCAAGGCCCACCCACCCGGCGCACTGGACCATGGGAGCCTTGCCTCATTTCCCTTCATATGGACCCCGGATGTTGCTTCCATTCTTATATTTAAATTTCCCCTCATTTATCTGCCTTCCACAAAATGCTATATCACCAAGACTCTGGTATGAAATTATTTTGTGTTTGTTCATGTGGGTTAAGCTCCCAGTGGGAGCCCAGCTCTTGCAGGTGCCATCTGGAACCTCATGGAAATATTTTACTTCCTACTTGCAAACTGTATTTTTTTTCTTTTCCTTTGTACTAGGGATTGAACCCAGGGGAGTTCTATCTCCCCAGCCCCTTTTGTTTTTTTCTTTTGAAACAGGATCTTGCTAAATTGCTGAGGCTGTCCTTGAACCTGCAGTCTTCCTGTCTCAACCTCTGAAGTACTGAGATTACAGCCATACACCACCACACCCAGATTTTATTTTTCTATTTCAGAGAACAATCTGTTTCATTAAATTACAGTACACCGACCTCAAACCTATGTCAGCCTTCCAAGCGCTGGGATTTCAAGTGTGCACAGGATGCCTGGCTTCGTTTTGTTTTTGTTTTTTATATGGGCTGGGCTGGATGAATACTTGGCCTTTCTGCTCTTCGCAGTTTGTGACTTGCTGTTCTTCACAGTAGTTTCATTGTGACCTTTATGGATTGGTTTGAATTCTATTTTTAAACAATTCCAACCCTACTCTGATGTAGTGGCAGCAGGATGGAGCCTCATCTAGCCTCAGATCAGGCAGAGTTGGTTTCCTTTGTCCCTGTGCCTACTGGACTTCCTCGATTTCAGCTAAGAGAGGGCAGCACAGCCAGTGCAGCACCATCTAGACCCTTGGCCTGAGGTTGTCCTTGGAACCATCTTTTTAGAAAAGAGAGTTCTAGTGATTAGATAGCCCAAGTTATTAGCTGCCTGTATGATTCCTTTACACTAATTTTTATTTGTTTATCTATTTATTTACTTACTTATTTCTTTATTGTTTTTTTAAAACCCAGGTATCAAACACAGGGGCATTCTCCTGAACTACACCTCCACCCCTTTTTATTTTGAAACAGTCTCACTAAATTGCCAAGGCTGACCTCGAACCTGTGATCCTCATGTCTCAGTCTCCCAAGTACTGGGATTACAAGGTTCACCACCAGGCCTGGCCCCTTTACATTGATTCTTGCCTTTTCTTTTAATGTGTAGCTAGCCTCACCATACAGACAAGAAAGAAGGAAGGGAGGAAAGAAGGGAGGGAGACACTCTTGTTTTGTTTTGTTTTGTTTTGGTACTGGGGATGGAACCCTTCTACCTCTGGGCTACACTCCCAGACCTATTTTATATTTTTTTATTAGGAAACAGGATCTCTTAAGCCAGCGAGGCTGGCTTGGAACCTGGCCGATCCTCCTGTCTCCGCCTCCCAAGCGCGAGGATTACAAAGCGAGCACCATGATGCCTGGCACAACTCTGCTTTTTATAAGCCTAAGCCCTAAAAGGCCTTGCCTAGCAAAGCTCTGTGACCCACAGTGCATCACAATGGCCTCTGGATGATGTAAAGGGCCAGGTCCTACAACTCTGAAGTACGCCTTTGCACTGTATCCAACACTGAAGGAGGCCAAAATAATCACAGCCCCAAAGGACTGATTTAAGAACCAGGAGGTCCTACTCATCACAGCACAGGCAGGTAACCCTAGCACGGTTGGTACTGCTGCTCCTCTCTCTCCACAGACTTGTGGTCACCTTATCAAACAGCTCATTGCATTCTGAATGTTCTAGAGGCAGGAGCTCACAACTTAAAGCAATTTTTTGCAAAAAGAGTTTTTGTTTAAAGCCACAGAATTCTTGAAGACACTAAATAGTGCTGCACGTGGTGGTACTTCCCTGTAATCCTGGTACTTAGAAGGCTGTCAGAAGGATCTCAGGTTCAGGGACAGCCCCAGCCATAAGGTTCTCTGTGATTCGAAAACTTGGGGTTTTTTTTTTTTTGTTTTGTTTTTTCCAAAAACTGTCAACTAGATGGCCAGGTATCTGAGTTGACTTTTTTTTTTTTTAATGTTATTCTGGGGATTGAACCCAGGGATGTTCAACCTCTGTGCTACATCCCAGCCTTGTTTTATTTTATTTTGAAACAGAGCCTCATTAGGTTGCTAAGGCTGGCTTTAAGCCTGTGATCCCCCTGTCTCAGACTCCATACTGGATTCTGTATACACAGAATGTGAAAATAGTTTATTATAGGTGGAGTTGTGGATGGTTTTAATATTATTTTACTGATTATTTTCTTTAGATATATTTTCATAATGTTATTATGCTATTATGTTTTTTTTTTTGTAGTACTGAGGATTGAACCCAGGGGATTCCATCTCCGAGCTAGATCCCCCAGCCCTATTTTTTTATTGTTTATTTTGAAACAGGGTTCTACTAAGTTGCGGAGGGCCTCAGTAAGTAGCTGAGGCTGACCGCAAACCTATGATCCTCTTTCCTCAGCCTCCCAAGAACTAGGATTATAAGCATGTGTCACCATGCCTGGTTTGATATTATGGGTTTTTTTTGGGGGGGGGGTATTTTTATTTTTGTTTGTTTTTTTGTTGGTGGTGGTGGGGTTTTTGTTTTTTTTGTTTTTTTGGTGGTACTAGGGATGAAATCCAGAGGCCTTCTACCTCCAGGCTACACTCCCAGACCTATTTTATATTTTATTTGGAAACAGGGTCTCACTAAGTTGTGAGAGCCTCACTAAGTAGTTGAGGCTGTGCGATCCTCCTGTCTCAGGCTTCCAAGTGTACGTGTGCTACCACACTTGCCTTCATATTATGTTTTTTAAAAAGAAAAATATTTTAAGGTTTCTCTTAGTCAGCTTTCCATTACTATCAACTTGTAAAGAAAGAGATATTATTATAGCTCACAGTTAAGGAGATTTCAGTTACTGACCAGTGGGCTCTGTACTTTGGGCCTGTGGCTGAAAATCATGTTAGGAACTTGTGGCAGAACAAAGCTGTTCACCTCTGTGGCTGGAGATGAAAAGGAGAGAAGAAAAAGGGGCAGGCTCCCAATGTCCCCTTCACCGGGACACATTTTCTCAGTAACTGGAAGACCTCCTACCAGGCCCTGCCTCTTAAAAGTCCCACCAGCTCCCAGTAGCACAAGCTGAGGGCCAAGTCCTCAACCCATGCACTTCAGGGGGCATTCCAGATAGAGCCCAGACCGGCTTCCTAGGCCTTACTCAAAATCAAACAAAAGGTAAAAAGAAGGTAGGGCTAGAGCACATGCTGCTCTCCAAGATTTTCACTTGCAGTATATCTAAACTAAAAGATCATCTAAGCAAAAACTCTTATAAGGTGACCAAGAAAACTTTATATATTTGAAATGACTCGAAAGTTGTGCTGTTCCTGGTGCCAAGAATAGCAGCATGAACGTGGTGTGCTTACCACATGTGCATACTTGAGTTATCGCATTTGAATTTGGTCTGAATTTGGCTGTATCTTTAGAGAGTGACTAAAATAAAATAAAATCAAACTACATTTTCCTTTGTGTCAAGAGGTTCTTAATGACACGTGACTTGGTAGCCCTTATGTAAGAAAAGGGATTCCCTCAAGTCACAAAGTGACAGATCCGTAACACAGCTAGACATGGATTATTCTAAGAGTTAGGCTTAGACTCAAAATAGATTGTTAATGTGTTCCTCCTCCCAGAATGCTTGTATGACGTGGAAAAAGCATGAAAGCATGGTACACAGGATTTCTAGGTGCTAAGCAATCCTTTTATCATCAAGAGTAAAGTCAGTGCTGTCTTTGTCAGAGGACAGAGGTTCCTAGATATCTTATTATCTTATATAGTTGGGGGGGGACTAGGGCTTGAACACAGGGACATTCTATATCTAATCTATACCCCCAGCCCTTTTACTTTGAAAGAGTATCTGGTTAAATTGCTGAGAATGTCCTCACACCTGCAATCTTCCTGTCTCAGCCTCCAAAGTACTGGGATTATAGGCATGCCTGGTTAGGGAGTAGATTCTTGAACTCAGTTGTTCTGGAAGCTTCTCAATTTTTGTGGAATCATTCTAGAAGTTTCCTAGAGGTCCCAGCCAGCTGGTCCAATAATTTTGTAAGCTCTTTCTTCTCTGTATTAAGCCCATTTCTATTTCCCAGAGTGACCTCAGATTTAAACCTATAATACATTCTTTCTTATCTAAAATTCCATATTACAGCTGATTATTTACTGGAGAACATGGTTTGCTACAAGAAAAACACTATATTTAAATATTCACATGAGCTGGGCATAGTGGCATATGCCTGTAAACCCAGTATTTGGGAGGCTGAGACAGGAGGATTCCAACTTAGGTTCTCTGCAACTTTGTGAGATCCTGTTTCAAAATAAAAATAAAAAGGACTGGGATTGTAGCTCAGATATAGAATGGCCCTGTAGTCCATCCCCAGTACCGCAAAAAAAAAAAAAAAAAAAAAAAAAAAAAATCACTTAAGAGAATTCACAATAAGGAAATAAGGATAGTTAGTTAGAAATTGGATGCTTTTCCTAATATATGAAAGCTAAGATAAAATGGGTCATAGGAGGAATTCCAGGTTAAAAAGGAGATTCTATAGAAGGGCAAATAAGGCAACCTAACTGTGGGGATAGGAGGGGGGAGAAGGAAACTCTTTAAAGCGTACGATGTACTAATTCATATCATAGTCAACCACTAAGCCAAGCATGGAAGGGAGTGATGGGGAAGGAGTGGAGGGGAGACTTGGCGGGGGCTGGCTGGGTAATGTGTGCATTTATGTCTATACACGTTTTTTACCCCATTATGATGTATAAATACAATGCACCAAGAAAAAAATTTTTAAAAAAAGGAAATAAGGATAGAGAAACTGAGTGACTAAGAGGCAGAGGTAGGAGAAAGCAGTGCTTAATAGAGCATCTTTTGTGTACCTTATCAATTGTGCACTCTGTGTATACAATATCTATTCAGTATATACACAGGGCCTCCAATTTTCATAAACATGGGACCCCTATAGCAGGAGAACATTGGACCCAGACCCTTGTGGCCTGTGGCCAGTAGTTTCCTGTCTCTGTTTACCTTTCTGGGGGTTAAATGAGGTGATAGTGTGTGTGTGTGTGTGTGTGTGTGTGTGTGTGTGTGTGTGCGCGCGCGCGCGCACCCGTGCCTGCTGCTTCTGGAATGCTGGTGGGTGTAAACACCCTGCAGACTTCTCAGGGGCCCTGCACCTGCGCAAGCCAGCAAGAAATGCCCACAGTCACTCTAGTTTCTTAAAGGAAGCTTTAAGAAAGAACTGTGAGGCTCTGTTTAGAGTATATGTATCAGTGTCCCAGCACCCTACAAAACATTGAAACTGTTTTACAATCACACACAAATAAAAGGTACAAGTAACCTTTACCAGGTCACAGGGGAGTCAGAAATTTGGATCTTAACTACTCAGTTATGTGGAAACAATTCAGAACATAAACCATGGGCCAAACAAAACTAGAACTTTTGGAGAAAAGCCAGGAGGAAAGAAAAGCAACTCAGAGGGAGTAGGAGAGTTAGGAGCTAGAAGTGTGTGATCCTCCCTGTTTCCTCTTGCATGGAGACTTGACTTGACGCAGTGGTGTTGGACCAGCGAGCTGCCTCGTTTTCAGCATGAACATTTGCAACAGCATTACCTATGACAAGAGGACTGGCTACCCAGAGAAGCCTGCTCAGTGGAGAATGTGCATTCCTTACTACCTTTGACATTGCCATGATTTGAAACAGAGCCTCACCAAGTAGCTGAGACTGGCCTCAAACTTGTGATCCTCCTGTCCCAGCTTCCCAAGCACTGGGATTACAAGTGTGTGCCACCATACCCGGCTGTGATTATTCGTTTAAAAAGAAGAAAGGAAGCCCTCCACAACTTTGAACCCTGGTTTCAATCCCCAGTACAACCAAAAAATAATAAGAAAGAAAGAACAAAAGAAAAGTGGAGTAAACACATTTGACATCTTCTATAAATTTAGAACTCCAATTCATAAAGCTTTGTGATTCTGGGAAAAGAATGCAATTATCTAAGACCAGCTGGGCATGGTGGTCATCCCAGTACTTGAGAGGCTAAGACAGGAGAATCAGGCTCAAAGCCAACCTCAGCAATTTAGCAAGACCCTCAGCAATTTGTTTCAAAATAAAAAATAAAAAGGGCTGGGGGTGTAGCTCAGAGGTAGAACGCCCCTGGGGTCAATCCCCAGTGCCACAAAAATATAAAAAATAGATCTAGTCCTAATGTTGCCACTACTACCACTGCAGCTGTCCCTGCACACCCATGAAGCTGGTGCCTGCACTCAGCCACTGCCACTGTGGATGTACAGCCTTCCTTGCCAGTAGAGAAGGTCAAAGCAGCAGGACATTGCCTCTGCCTGGTCTCCACTTTCCAAATTCCCTGTAAGATCAAAACGCAAGGCTCCACCTCCTGCCCAGAACCAGAGTGACTGAGGGCAAGTCTTGCCGGCTTGTACAGGTGCAGGGCCCCTGAGAGGTTTTCAGGGTATCTACACTCACCAGCATTCCAGAAGCAGCCCAAAACCAAGGGCAGGTTCCTCCTACTGCATTAAAGCACCAACTTGTTTTAACTTCACTTTCTCCAGTCTTCGTTTTCTGTATTTCCTCACACTAAGAGTAAAGGCAGAGGCCTCCCAGCCCCCAGTTGATAGGCACCAAGCCGGTGAGACTGACAGCTCTAACTAAATTTGCATGTGTACATTTCCTGACTTTCCTCCACTTAGCGCTCGCTGCCTCCCCACCCCCTCCTCTTTTTGTACTGGGCATTAAACCCGGGGACCTACTTTTTATAAGTGACATCTCCAGCCCTTTTTAAAATTGTTTATTTTGGGGGACTTCCGGGAAGATGGTGACCGAGAAAAGCGGGGCTTAAAAGCCCCGCTAACAACCAATTTCCATTACCACAAAATCAGCACCTTTCATAGCCAGAAAACACCATCACCAGAGAAACAAAAAAATCACCAGGCTCCAGAGAGAAAGCAGACTGAGAACAGAGCTCAGAGCCACAGAGGAGATACACCGGCCTCACGCCCGAGGACGTGGCAGCAACACTATACTGCCGGCGGCAGCGGCGAGTTCACCAGACGGCTACAGCAAGCCGAGGTGAGCCGCTGCAGAACAGCCAGGCAGGATTTTTCAGCACAGGGAGCATCTAAAGCTCCCAGTGGCTGAGCTCAGCACACACTGCAGGGACTCAGAGTGGAACTCAAAACCAAGAAGATATAAGCCAGCCTCACGGCCGAGGGCGTAGCAGCGGCGCTATATTGCCACCGGCAGCAGCAGCAGCTAATTCACCGAGTCCACTACAGCTACATCTGCAAACTCAAGAACAGTGAGTCAAATTGCGGGCCCCAGAGGAGAAATCCCAGTACTGTACTCCCTGGGACTTGACCCAGTAGGGGAGTGGTGGTGGCAGAGATATCACACCATAGGAGAACGTGCAACCTGGCACCACCCCCCCCCATAGTTTAAAGTATCCTCTATCGATTCCCTGGGTCGGAGACTCTGTGATAAAACCCAGTAAAGGAGTAGTGGGGTCTGAGATACTACAGACTCAAGATCCAGAGCACCTTAAGTGAAGCCGTAGTGACCCAGGGAAGAACCCAGAGAAGGCACAAACTTCTGAAATCATGGGAAAGAGGAATAACACTGGAGCAATGAATGCCCACAACCCCACAACATCAGAACCCGATAAAACAGAAAATCAGAGATTTCTAGAAGATCAAATCAGGAAAATAACTGTAGAAATAATAGAGGTGCTTTGAAAAGAACCAGAGAGAGCCAAAATGCAATTAATGAAGTAAAGGCCTCAATTCAAAGCATAAACAACCTATTAGACCACATGGAGAACAGAATCTCGCTCTTAGAAGATGATCATTCCAAAAATGAACGCATAGTTTCTAATCTAGAAAAAAATATCCAACAGCAGGAATCTGACATTGAAGAAATACGGGCCCATTTTAAGAGAGCTAACCTAAGATTAATTGGAATAGAGGAGGGAAAAGAAAGTGAAACCAAAGGGATCAACAATCTCTTCAAGGAAGTAATAGCAGAAAATTTTCCAAACATAGAGCAAGAGGTTGATACACAGATCCAGGAAACTTATAGAACTCCCTTTAGACAGGATCGGAGAAGAGGATCCCCATGCCACATAATTGTCAAAATGACCAATGTGGAAGCCAAGCAGAGAATCTTAAAGGCAACAAAAACAAAGGGCCAAGTGACATTCAGAGGCAAACCAATTAGAATCACTCCAGACTTCCCAAACCAAGTCATGAGAGCCAGAAGGGCTGGGAGTAACATATTCCAAACTCTGAAAGAAAACAACTTCCAGCCAAAAATTTCCTACCCAGCAAAACTTTCTATCAAATTAGATGGAAAAATAAGAAGCTTCCATGACAAACAGAAACTGAAGGAATTTATGTCTTCAAAACCAGCGCTAGAGAAAATACTCAAAGAGATGAACTACAAAGAAGAAATAGGTAACACACACCAGAACCAGAGAAACAAGATTTTCCATCCAACAGACAACTAAGATTGGTTATCTGTGGAGAGTCATTATTTATGTTAGTCTTTTACCTATCTCTAAATGGTATTGTTTGCCTTTATTGTTGTTAATTTTTAGGATTTCTAGCTGGAATATTAATATACCTTCAGATATAGCATTTGGAAATATTTTTCCAATTCTATTAGTAACTTTTAATTCTGTTTACATTGTCTTTGGATATACAATATTTTTTTATTTTTTAGGGAGTTTGTATACTCTTCTGTTGCCTGTGCCATTGAAATTATATCCAAGAAATCACTGCCAATTTCAATGTTGTGAGGTTTTATGACCCAGATTTTCTTCTAAAAGTTTATAGTCTTAAGATTTATATTTAGGTCTTTTATCTATTTTGAGTTAATACTTGTATATGGGATTAGGTAAGGGTCCAATTTTATTCTTTTCCATGTAATTATTATTTTTCAACAATATTTAGTTAAAAGATTATTATTCCCACCACCAAATGTTCGTGGAAACCTTGTCAAAAATAACTTGACAATATATGGAAGAATTTAGCTCTAGGCTTGTATTTAACTCCAATGGTTTATATATCTGCCTTTAGAATAGTACTACACTGTTTCAATTATTGTCGCTTTATATGGTTTGAAATCAGAAAATATATATCTGCTAGCTTTGTTCTTTTTCAAGATCGTTTTGGGTATCTAGAATCCATATTCCATATTAGGATAGATTTTTTCTGAAAAATAAATATATAAATATATGATAGTTTCACCTAAAAAAAATATTCTCTGGTAAGAAAGAAAGCAAAAAGAAATATTGAAATGTTATCTTTAAGTCATCAAAAGCTGGTATCAGACAAATGAAACTGTTATGTGAGATTATCATTTTTAATTTTGGATAAATTGCTATAATACTGTTAACCACTAAGCTAAGCATGGGAAGGAGGGATGGGGAGAGAATGGGGTGGGGATCGGGTGGGGGCTGACTGGGTGATGTGTGCATGTATGTCTACAAAAGTTTGTATCCCACTATGATGTATGAATTCAGTGCACCAATAAAAAATAAAAATAAATAAAAATAAATAAAAATAAAAATAAATAAATAAATAAAATTTAAAAAAAATTGTTTATTTTGAAAGAATGTCTCACTGTATCACTGATGCTGTCCTTGAGCCTGTGATCCTCCTGTCTTAGCCTCCCAGGTACAGGGATTACAGGTATGTACACCATGCCTGGGCAGTACCTTATGTTTTTAAAGAAATGCATATCTGAACCGGGTGTGGTGGCACATGCTTGTAATCCCCACGCTTGGGAGGCTGAGACAGGAGGATCGCACAGGTTCGAAGCCAGCCTCAGCTACTTAATGAGGCTTTCAGCAACTTAGTGAGACCTGTTTCCAAATAAAATATACAAAAGGTCTAGGAGTATAGCCTGGAGGTAGAAAGCCTCTGCGGTCCTCCCCCAGTACCACAAAAAAAATTTTTTTAAAAGAAATGCATATCTATATTTATTGGTGTATACTTTTCATTTATTTTGTTTAGGTATTAGCCTTTCTTCCCTAAAGAAAGCCATGGATAGTCTTTCTACTATGTCAATTTTCTTATTGAGAGTCTTCTTTCAAGATGGACTTTGTGGTACTAGATAGCTATGTCAGTCAGCTTTCCTTCACTGTGATAAAATACCTGATATAATAAACATAATAAGTGAAAAGGTTTATTTTATTTTGTTTTCTTTGTTGTTGTTGTTGTTGTTGTTGTTGTTGTTGTTGTATGTGTGGTACTGAGGATGGAACCCAGGAGGTTTCTACCTCTGGGCTACACTCCCAGACCTATTTTATATTTTATTTGGAAACAGGGTCTCACTAAGTTCCTGAGAGCTTCACTAAGTAGCCAAGGATGGCTTTGAACCTGCGCGATTCTCCTGTCTCAGCCTCCCAAGCACTGGGATTACAAGTGTGCCCTACCATGCCCAGTTGAAAAGGAGGCCACTTCAGAGGCCTCCATCCATCCAATTGGCCCTGTCGCTTTGGTCCTTCGGTGGCACAGTACGTCATGTCAGGATTGCATGGCAGGGGTCTGTTTGCCTCATGGTAGCCAGGAAAGAGGAGAGGGTGGGGCAGGCCCAGGGTCCCAACAGCCCCTTCAAGGACATGCCTCCAGTAATCTACCCCTCCCATCAGGCCCTACATCCTAAAGTGTCCACTGCTTCCAGGTAGCATTGAACACATCTCCTAACCACAGCAATACCTTGAAGTGTGTATAAATTAGCAATATGAAATTTCATTTGTCTATTTTTTTTTTCAGATTTCCCCATCCATCATGACCGCCATCCGACTACGAGAGTTTGTTGACCGTCACCCAGTGATTCCACCCAGGTAATGACCTAGCAGGTGCTGAGCTTCCCAGAGCTGAGGCATGGCAGACATGCGCCTGGGCTGCTCCATAACCAAGAGGCAACTGCTGCCAGAAGAGCCTCAGGGAAGTTATCAAAAAAAGAAGCCCACATTCATTACAGAATCCAACCAGACCTCTAAGGTCAGAAGATCAGAAGGATGTTGGTTTCTGCTGGGAAAGACTTTAACAAGTACTGTGAGGGTCCTAGCCCAAATTTTGGATGATAGCTTGCTTTAGTCAGCTTCCCACGCTGTGACCAAAACACCCGACAAGAACAACTTAGAGGAGGAAAGGTCCATCGGGCTCAAGGTTCCAGAGGTTCAGTCCACAGAGTGGTCTCAGAAGCATAAATGGTAGCAGGGTACATGGAGGGACACTGCTCTCACATCATGGAGGCTGGAAGCAGGAGAGAGAGCGAGAGCAGAGAGAGGGGCCCATGGACTTGTATGGTCCCCAGGGCCTCACCCCCGATGACCCACCTTCTCCAGCAACACCTTTCCACCCAGTAAGGCCATTGACCCATCAGTGGATCTACCCACTGATGAGGTCTGAGCCTTCAGGACTTAATTACTTCATGTCTGAACATTTCTGCATGAGCTTTTCCACTCTACATCCCAAACCATCACACACGCGCACACACACATGAAGGATTTCATACAAATCCTATTTTCAGAGAAAGCACAGCACCTGCCTGCCCATCCCTGAAACCTAGCTGAGGAGGACACATGGGGAGAGTGGAATCAGAATTGATCCCAGTGTCTCACTGGTGGCTCCTCCCCCACCAGTCCTTGGTCTTTCTGTGCTTGTGTGAGATAGTTTTAAGTAATGTGGGGCCCTTTTAACTTGGTCTCATCTCCTGGGAAACAAATCTTTGTTGACTCCAGCTGCCTGTTGCTCAGTAGAAATTGTTCAGTCCTTGGATCTGGCCTGAGCCAGGACCCCACCCCCACCCCACCCCCCACTGGAACCTGAGGATTTGGATGGAGCAGAGCACAGCAAGCTCTGGGGCCCACCAGGCAGAATCAGCTCCCCTGTGCTTGTCGTCAGCCACAGGAGGAGAGACATGCTACAACTGCTCTACCTCTCTCTCTGCACAGCACTGGGCCTGCACCCGCAGCCCACCTGCAGTGCTCACTGGATAGGCATCTGCTATCTTGTCCCTCAACAGGTAGGATCAACTCCATATCCAGGACAGATCTCTCATCAGAATGATTTGTGTCACTGTGACAAAATACCTGAGATGAACAATTAATGAGGAAGAAGGTTTATTTTGGCTCAGAGTCTCAGAGGTTTCAGTCCATGGTCATTTAGCCCTCTTGCTTTGGACCTGTGGCAGCTCAATGGATCATGGCAGGAGCAGGTGGCAGAGGGAGTCATTTACCCCAAGGTGTCCAGGAAATAAGAGTGAGTGAGAGGGAGGGAGAGGCTGGGGCTCAATATTACCTTCAAGAGTACATCCCCAGTGACCTAACTCCCTCCAAACAGGCCAAGCTCCTTAATGTTCCACCCTCTCCCAGTGGCACTGGTGCTTTGGTGTAGATGTGGAGTGTCCCCAGAGGCTCCTGTGTTGAAGGCTTGGTCCTCAGTGCAGCAGTGTCAGAGATGAGGCTTTGGGAAGCAGTTGGGTCATGAGGGCTGTGACCTCATTAAAGGTCAAACCAGTGATGGGTTCATAATTTGATGACATTAGCGGGAAGTGGTGAAAACTCTAGGAGGTGGGGCCTGATTGGAGGAAGTAGGTCAGTAGGGACATGTCATGGATATTTCTTGTCCCCAGCTGCTCGCTCTCTCTCTCTCTCTCTCTCTCTCTCTCTCTCTCTCTCTCTCTCTCTCCTTCCCAGTTGCCATGAGATATTTCTGCCTTGGAGCCAACCAACCATGGACTGAAACTTCAAACCATGGGCCAAATAAACCTTTCCTCTTCTAAATTGTTCCTCTCAGATATTTGTCAAAGCAAGGAAAAGCTGACCAACCCAACTGGAAGCCAAGCCTCTAACACATGGGCCTTTGGAGAACATTCTGCAGCCAAACCACAGCAGCTTGTGACAAGCTCACTGCCACCATATGGTCCATATCACCATCACCTCTCTGCTCATTGTAATAATCCCACTCTTTCCCTCCAACACTCTTATCCACAATAAGCTTCATGAAATGTACATGAAACTCTTCAACCAGTTGCATTTATCACAAAATCTGAACTCATTGCTAAGGCCTCCAAGCTTCTTCAGTAACTACTCCTCCAACCTTCTCTTTGCGCCAGCCCCTTTCCTTCAGTTCCTTCCACAGACCGTGCTCTTTCAATCTCTCAGGGCTTTTGAGTAGGCTCTTCCTTCAACCTGGATCACCCTTGTTGTAGCTTGGATATGAAATGATCCCTGGAAGACCTCACATATTTACAATGTCCAGAGATGAAATAATTGAATCACAAGGTTCTAATTCCATCAGTGGATATGTCCATTGATGGATTAATAATTTAAATTCATTGTGTGGCTGGAGGAGGTAGGTCACTAGGGATGAGTGCTGGAGACTATACATGTCCCTCACCCTCCATCGCTTGCTCTCTATCATGCCCTAAGCTCCAGACTTTACCCGGCCTAATACAGACTGAACATCAGTATTTTTTGTGTGTGTGTGGTGCTGGGGGTGGAACTCAGGAGCTTTTCTACCTCTGGGCTATACTCCCAGGCATTTTTTTATACTTTATTTGGAAACAGGATCTCACTAAGTTGCTGAGAGCCAAACTAAGTAGCTGAGGCTGGCTTCAAACCTGTGCGATCCTCCTGTCTCAGCCTCCCAAACATGGGGATTACAAGCATGCACCACCATGCCCGGCTCAGACTGAACATCTGAAACCTCCAGGACTATGAGCAAATAAATCTTCCTTCCTCTAAATTGTGGTCATCAGGTATTTTGAGTCATAGCAGTGAGACTGCTGACCCAAACAACTCTGTCCCCACTCCTTGATGTGCCTCAGCTCTTTTCCCAGCTGGCCAGACAGCCATTCCTTGGCTACCCTGGCTAGAAAAGGGCTTCTCCTTCTACCTATCTCTACACTTCTGTTATTCCTTACCTCATATCCCTTTTTTATTTTCTTTATTGCCATTCTTACCATGCCCAATGATTTTATTTCCTACCTGTCTTAACACTAGGATGATAATAGTTAAAATGTATACAGCTCTTACTGCATGCTAAGCATTATTATGAGTGCATATAATCTCACTTAATCTTTCCAACTGTGACTTCTCCCCAAGGTGCCATGTGGGGATTGCCCCATGAACCCACAGCTAGTACTCTTCAGAGATGGGACTTGAACCCACTGATCTGGCTCCACCATCTGTTTTTACAGTCATGGCAGTTTGCTGAATCTCCAGGCTAGCCCCTCCACCCCTGGTGGTGTGGGGCTTGCTTGCCTTTCTCTACAACTGCCTATCACAACCTCTACTTAGCAGGTGGCATGCATGGTAACCCCCAATACACAATAAACTAAAGTGAATAATATTAAAAACTATTATTTCCTGAGCCAGACATGGCGCCATGCACCTGTAATCCCAGTTCTTAGGAGTCTGAGACAGGAAGATTACAAGTTTGAGACCAGCCTCAGCAATGTAGCAAAACACTGTTTCAGTATAAAAAAATAAGCCATACATAGTGGCGCATGCTTGTAATCCCAGCATTCAGGAGGCTGAGACAGAAGGGTTGCAATTTGCAACCAGCCTCAGCTACTTAGTGAGGCCCTCTGCAACTGAGCGAGACCCTGTTTCAAAATAAAGAATAAAAAAATAGGGCTGGGGATGTAGCTTGGAGGTAGAATGCCCCTGGGTTCCATCCCCAGTACCACAAATAAATAAATAATAAAAAGGGTTGGGGTGTAGCTCAGAAATAGAATACCTCTTGGTTCACGCCCCAGCAATACACACGCACACACTCACCAAAATGATTCTGTCCTTTATTTGTGGTTTGGCTTCCTAATGACTGACAGAATTTTGACCCTTTCCCTTCTGCCATATCACACATGTTTTCCATTCACTCTTAATTGTCTCACCTGAGTGCTATATTAGAGGAAACTGAATTTTCTAACAAGTACCTAATAAATTTCTAACAAGTACCTAATAAAGTACCTAATAAAAGGAACTATTAAATGTCTCACAGAAAAGTCTCATCAAAAGAATTATATTAGCTGGGCGTGGTGGCACATGCTTGTAATCTCAGTACTTGGGAGGCTGAAACAGGAGGATTGTAGGTTTGCAGCCAGCCTCAGCTACTTAGTGAGGCCCTCTGCAACTGAGCAAGACCCTGTTTCAAAATAAAGAATAAAAATTGGGCTGCGGGTGTCATTCGGAGATAGAATTGCCTCTGGGTTCCATTTCAAGTACTGTAAAAAAAATTATATTAGATACAAGTGTCAATGAGCTTCCAAGCCACAGACTAGGGGACCGTCCCTTGGGCCGGGGCTGGCTGCGACACTGCTATGGCACACAGCCTGCTCCTGGGGCCACTTGAACCCATCCTGGTATAGACAGTTCAGTGTGGTGTGGAAGATAAAAGACACAGAGTCGCTCAGACCCAAGTGGATTTCAAAACACAATGGGGCTGGGGATGTAGCTCAGAGGTACAGTATGTACTCAGCATGCATGAGGCCCTGGATTCTATCCCTGGCAATAATGAATAAATGAATGAATTGGGGCAGAAAGATGTAGAGGCAGCTGCAGGGTCAGCTCGCCTGCCGGAAGGACAGCAACACCTAACAGATGGGAGATTTCAGTCACCACGTACAGGTGTCTTGTTGGTCCCAGGTAGTTGCTAATGGCTGCCATTCCCATTTCAGTATAAAGAAAATGGAGGTTCCCCCAGTCCTTGAGGGGACACCATGGAGCCAGCAGAGTTGGGGAGAGGTCAGGACAGACAGGTGGACTCCCAAGTCTGCATTTCATCCCATCTCCTGGATGTTAGTTTGATTCCTTAGTTAAATTACTAATTCTCACGAGCACCTGATTCCCAGTTTATTATAGCACCACCAAATGCCTAAGATTAGCTTGTCCCCTGAATATGATTTTCTTTGCCAGTGGAGGGACTGCAGCAGGAAGACCCTGTTATCACTGTGTCCCCAGCACCCAGCACACTGTGGACACATCAGGACTGACTTTGTACTGAATCGGAGGCGACGTTTGGCTGACATCACCATGTCTTTATTGCTTTTTCTATTCTTTTGCTACTTGCTGTCTAACCACAAGTATGAGAGGCAGGGTTGATACAGAAATAGGGCTGAGCTATTCCATGGGAAAAAAATTGTCATCCACACATGGGACTCAGGACGAGGCACGGACTTTGAGGACCTGGATATTTTCATGCTCTGGCCTTTACGAGGGCCATATGTAGAAAGTTCAGTTACCTTCTCTGATCCTGTCTTTACTCATATAAAACGAAGTTATTAATATTCACCATGGAAGATACCTGTGAGGATTACATGAGAACATCTCTATAAAGGGCTCTGGAAAGCATAGGTATAGCTCAGGTGTCACAAAGAGCTCAAGTGTGACCAAGGACAGACACGGCCACCTCGGATAGGCATGATCCAGACTCTGGAGGGGTGAACAGCCCCTCCCAGCCTGTGCAGGCTGAACTTGGTCTGCAGACAATCCTGGATCCTGCTCCAGTTACAGTCACCCTACCAGGGACCAGGTGTGCTCTCATCAACCCCAAAGAGCCAAGCTGTCAGGGGGCTTGTAAATAATGCATAATGGAATCAAACACAGCTGGGCTGCCTGTTCCCACCCGAGAAGAAAAGCACCTTCTACAGCTAATTCAGGAGTCTTGAAAGGTTGAGTCAAGCTGTGCATGGGTACATACCTGGAATCCCAGTACTTGGGAGGCTGAGACGGGAGGATCATAGGTTCAGGAAGAGCCATGGCAGCTGGGTACAGTGGTGCACGCTTGTAATCCCAGCATTTGGGAGGCTGAGACAGTTTGCGGACAGCCTCAGCTTCTTAGTGAGGTCCTTTGCAACTCAATGAGACCCTGTTTCAAAATAAAGAATAAAAAAATAGGGCTGGGGGTGTTGCTCAGAGGTATAATGGCCATGGGTTCCATTCCCAGTACTGCGAAAGAAAGAAAGAAAGAAAGAAAGAAAGAAAGAAAGAAAGAAAGAAAGAAAGAAAGAAAGAAAAGAAAAAGAAGCGAGTGAGCCATGGCAACTTAACAAGACCCTCAGCAACTTAAGGAGACCCTGATTCAAAATCAAAAATAAATAAAAGGCTGGGGTTCATTCGCCTGGACCAAAATTAAAATTAAATAAAATTGAAAAGCTGAGCCCACTGATATGGTTTGAGCACAGCAGTAGCCAGGTTCGTAAGTTCAGGCACCCATCATACCCAACCTCCAAAGAGAAGGCCATATCCCATAAGCCTCTGGCCAGGCTAGGCGCCTCCCCTGAGGGTGTAAAAATCCTCTTTCAGGAATAGAAAATGAAAATATCTGAACTGAGAACTGTCAGGTTTGAGATGGAGGAGCACTGGAAACTTACCAAAGAGTCACAGGCAAAGGTGTCACACTGTCACCTCCAAAGCTCTCTGCTCTGCCCTCCCTTCATCGGCTACCTCCTGGAACACTTCACCTGTCTCTCTCTGCACTCCTCCCAAACCTGTCAAAGCCACTGCCAAGGTGACATGGGGGTGTGTCCTCTTATTAGGGTTCATTTCCTGTGGATCTCAACAAGTGAAATCCAAGAACTAGCGAAAGGTATAGAAATATGAAAGTTTATTTTAAGTGAGGGAAAGATAAAGGACAAAGCAGCTCACACGCACCCCCCAAAAAAGATGGGGCCCTGGAAAGAGAGAGACCTTGAAACCCTTGGAGAATGGGCTTTTAAACCTTGAGGTTTTCTATCTGTTCTTTTAGGACTGGTCAGAATTTGGGGATCAGTGACTTTTGCAGTTTCAATCCTTAATTTGGATGATTCTCTGCAGGTGCCCACCAGTCTCTCACCTCCCTGCTCCCCTTCCCAACCTCAGAGAAAGGGGATGCAGATGGCCACTTTAGTTCTTCCTGTTCCCAAGCCCTCTGCCCTACCTCAAAGGGACTACGACAAGAGTGTTCCTTGGTGATGGGGAAGGGCTTGTGAGGGGCAGGACGGGAGCTCACCCACTTGTACTTAGTGGGCACATGCCAGTGAGGAACCTAGAGTCCTAGCCAGGTGTGGTGGCACATGCTTGCAATCCCAGTACTGGGAGACCAAGACAGGAGAATTACAGGTGTAAGGCTGACCTCAGCAGCTTAGCGAGGTCCTCAGCAACTTAGCAAGACCCTGTTTCAAAATAAAAATTAAATAAACGAAGGACTGGGAGTATACCTTGGACATAGAATGCCCCTGGGTTCAATCCCAAGTACCCAAAACAAAAAAAACAACAAAAAAAAAAAACGCACAGCCTCCTGCACATACAAATTCCAGCAGGGACCTAGGGAATGCCTTCCAAGGTGGTGCTTCGGAAACTGGATGGATCTAAGAAAACCATGCCTCCCACGCCCAGGCATTCAGACATGTCATTTGTTCCCTTCTTCTGTGCCAATTTCCTTCTCTCCTCTTACGACTTAATCCCCTGCCGTTATTTACTGTTCCAAGCCTAGTCATATTATTCCAGCTGCTGGGCAGGCCCAGACAGAAAAACTCTTGGTTTTTCTGAGTCAGAGCTCCCAACATCCTGTTGTACAGATGGAGACAGAAGTGCCTTGTTCAACACTGACAGCCAGGTCCACTCTGGCCCCCACTGTGGCTTGGATCTTGAATGGTCCCAGAGGCCCGTGTAGTGAAGGCCCTTGACCATACTGGGAGGTGGTGGGACTTTAGGGTGTGGGCCCTAGTGGGAGGAAGTGAGGTCACTGGAGGTGTGGCCTTGAAGGGGACTTTGAAACTCCAGCCCTCCTCTTCTCTTCACTTCCAGCCATACAAGGTGAGAAGCATAGCTTCACACCCTACCGTGATGCACTGACTCACCTCAAAAACAATGGGGTCGCTAGGCAAGATGGAAGGATCACAGATTGGAGACCAGTCTCAGCCACTTAGTGAGACCCTCAACAACTCAGTGAGACCCTGTTTCAAAATAAAAAAGAGCTGGGGATGAAGTTCAGAGGTAGAACAACCCTGGGTTCAATCCCCAGTAACACAAAACAAAACAAAACACAAAATAATGAAGCCATTGAGCATAGATAGACTAACCCTCTGAAATTACAAGACAAAATAAATCCTTCCTCTTTTTAAGTTTACTTATCTCAGGCATTTGTTACAGTAACAAAAAGCGGACCAATACATTCTGCATAGTACATGGTCAACCCAGTTCTGTATAAGACTTGGCTTTTGAACTTGCCCTCACCTAGAGTCCCCTCCCCATCCTATGCCCAAACCCTAGATACTCACCCTCCTTGTTATCCCACAAGCCCGTGTTCAGGTCACAAACTCAACATATAAAGAGATTTTTTTTTCTTTTGGTGGTACTGGGAATGAAACTCTTCTATCTCCAGGTTACACTCCCAGACCTATTTTATATTTTATTTGGAAACAGGATCTCTTAAGCCAGCAAGGCTGGCTTCAAACCTGCGCAATCCTCCTGTCTCCAGCTCTCAAGCACGGGGATTACAAGTGTGTACCACCACGCCCGGCTTATAAAAGAGAATTTTGAAGCTGAGTGTGATGGTGCCTAACTGTAATCCTTACATCTACCTAGGAAGCTAAGACAAGAGAATTGCAGGTTCCAGGCCAGCCTCAACAACTTAGTGAGACTCTGTTTCAAAAGAAAATATAAAAAGGGAGCCAGGCATGGTGGCACATGCTTGTAATCCCAGCATTTGGGAGGTTGAGACTGGAGGATTGTGGTTAGTGAGGCCCTCTGCAACTTAGTGAGACACTATTTCAAAATAAAGAATTAAAAAAAGGGCAGGGGATGTAGCTCAGAGGTCAAATGCCCCTGGGTTCTATCCCCAGATGCCCTCCCTAAAAGAAAGAAAATATAAAAATGGCAGAGAATGTAGTTCAGAGGTAGAATGCCCCTGGTTCAATCCTAATATCTAATACTCCCCTCCCATTAAAATATTATTGCAAGCCAGACATGGTGGCGCACACTTGTAATCCCAACATTTGGGAGGCTGAGACTGAAGGATCACGGTTTGCAAAGAGCCTCAGCTACTTAGTGAGGCCCTCCGCAACTTAGTGAGATCCTGTTTCAAAAATAAAGAATAAAAAATAGGACAGGGAGTGTAGCTTGGAGGTCAAATGCCTCTGAGTTCCAACCCCAGACCCACACACAAAAAAAGCATTGTTTCAATGATGTGTATATGTGTGTGTGTGTACGTGTCTGTATGTGTGTGTGTGTGTGTGTGTGTGTGTGTGTGTGTGTGTGTGTTACTAAGGATTGAATCCAGGGGCTTCTACCTCTGAACTACACCCCCAGCCCTAACTTTTGGTATTTATTTTGAAGCAGTGTCTAAGTTGCAGAGGCCTCGGTAAGTAGCTGGCCATGAACCTGTGATCCTCCTGTCTCAGCCATCCAAGTACTGGGATTAAAAGCATGTACCACCATGCCTGCATCAATTATAATTCCTGTGGTAGTAGCATGTAATATTTACTCTCTACATTTGCCAATAATACAAATGTATCATCTCCATCTCTGCTGCCTCACACCACCAGAGCTCTGCAGTGCCCTTTCTGGAGGACTACTCTTGCTTCCTACACTTTATTTCTAGTTGTTGTCTTTTCTACATTGCCATCAAGAAAGATTTTTCAATATCATGTCATTAATCTTCTTTAAAATGTCAGATTCCCTATATCAGTGATTTCCCCACTTTTACACACGCGTACTCTTTATTTAATATGACAGTTTGCAATGTCTCTACTACCATTTTGATATAAAATCTGTAAAATAATATAATAAAATCTATTAATAATATGCATCCAAACTCACAAGAAATTGACACATTCACCAGATAGCCAATATTCTGTTGAATAGCAGAAGACACAAGTTTAGCTTTTGATGCAATTACACCGAAGTTGCAATATTGATATATATTGTTCTAACTATAAAACAAAAGAAAAATAATTCATTGTAAAATAAGATGGATTCACCGGACGGCCCCAGATGAACACACTCAACAGCCCACCAGGCTCCAGAGAGGAGTGGCGGACAGCGAGCCGAGGTGAGCAGCTGTGGAACAGCTGGGCGGAATTCGGCAGATTTTTCAGCGCAGGGAGCATCTAAAGCTCCCAGGGGCTGGGCTCAGCACACCGTGCAAGGACTCAGAACGGAGCTCAAAGACAGAAAAGAAATACGCCAGCCTCATGGCCGAAGGCGTGGCAGCGGCACCATATGGCCACCAGCGGCAGCAGCAGCAAATTCACCAAGTCCACGACAGCTCCATCTGTGCACTCAACAACAGTGAGTCAAATTGTGGCCCCTAGAGGAGAAATCCCAGTACTGTACTCCCAGGGACTTGACCCACTGGGGGAATGGCAGTGGCAGAGTTATCACACCATAGGAGAACGCCCAACCTGGCACCCCCCATGGTGTAAAGCAGCCTCAATTGACTCCCTGGGTCTGAGACTCTGCGATACAACCCAGTAAAGGAGTAGTGGGGTCTGAGATACCACAGACTCGAGATCCAGAGCAGCTTAAGTGAAGTCGTAGTGACCCAAGGGAAGAACCCAGAGAAGGCAAACTTCTGAAATCATGGGAAAGAGGAATAACAATGGAGCAATGAATGCCCACAACCCCACAACATCAGAACCTGATAACACAAAAATTCAGAGATTTCTAGAAGATCAAATCAGGAAAATAACTGTAGAAATAATAGAGGTGTTTTGAAAAGAATTCAGAGAGAGCCAAAAAGAGATAAAGGATGCAATTAATGAAGTAAAGGCCTCAATTCAAAGTACAAACAACTGATTAGACCACATGGAGAATAGAATGTCGCTCTTAGAAGCTGATCACTCCAAAAATGAACGCATAGTTTCTAACTTAGAAAAAGAAATCCGACAGCAGGAATCTGACATTGAAGAAATATGGGCCCATTTTAAGAGAGCTAACCTAAGATTAATTGGAATAGAGGAGGGGAAAGAAGGTGATACCAAAGGGATCAGCAATCTCTTCAAGGAAGTAATAGAAAATTTTCCAAACATAGAGCAAGAGGTCAATACACAGGTTCAGGAAACTTATAGAACTCCCTTTAGATAGGATCGGAGAAGAGGATTCCCATGCCACATAATTGTCAAAATGACCAATGTGGAAGCCAAGCAGAGAATCTTAAAGGCAACAAAAACAAAGGGCCAAGTGACATTCAGAGGCAAACCAATTAGAATCACTCCAGACTTCCCAAACCAAGTCATGAGAGCCAGAAGGGCTGGGAGTAACATATTCCAAACTCTGAAAGAAAACAACTTCCAGCCAAAAATTTCCTACCCAGCAAAACTTTCTATCAAATTAGATGGGGAAATAAGAAGCTTCCATGACAAACAGAAACTGAAGGAATTTATGTCTTCAAAACCAGCGCTAGAGAAAATACTCAAAGTGACTAACTACAAAGAAGAAATAGGTAACACACACCAGAACCAGAGAAACAAGATTTTCCATCCAACAGACAACTAAGATTGTTTATCTGTGGAGATTCATTATTTATGTTAGTCTTATACCTATCTCTAAATTGTATTGTTTGCTTTTATTGTTGTTAATTTTTAGGATTTCTAGCTGGAATATACCTTCAGATATAGCATTTGGAAATATTTTATCCCATTCTATCAGTAACTTTTAACTCTGTTTACATTGTCTTTGGATATACAATTTTTTTAATTTTTTAGGGAGTTTGTTTACCCTTCTGTTGCCTGTGCCATTGAAATTATATCCAAGAAATCACTGCCAATTTCAATGTTGGGAGGTTTTATGACCCAGATTTTCTTCTAAAAGTTTATAGTCTTAAGATTTATATTTAGGTCTTTTATCTATTTTGAGTTCATATTTGTATATGGTGTTAGGTAAGGGTCCAATTTTATTCTTCTTCATGTAATTATTATTTTTCAACAATATTTAGTTAAAAGATTATTATTTCCTCCACCAAATGTTCATGGAAACCTTGTCAAAAATAACTTGACAATATATGGAAGAATTTATCTAGGCTTTTATTTAACTCCAATGGTTTATATATGTCTTTATAACAGTACTACACTGTTTCAATTATTGTACCTTTATATGGTTTGAAATCAGAAAATATACATCTTCTAGCTTTGTTCTTTTTCGAGATCATTTTGGGTATCTAGAGTCCATATTTCATATTAGGATAGATTTTTTTCTGAAAAATAAATAAATAAATGTATGATAGTTTCACCTAAAAACATATTCTCTGGTAAGAAAGAAAGCAAAAAGAAATATTGAAATGTTATCTTTAAATCATCAAAAGCTTGGTATCAGACAAATGAAATGGTTATGTGAGATTATCATTGTTAATTTTGGATAAATTGCTATAATACTAGATGTCAACCACTAAGCCAAGCATGGGAAGGAGGAATGGGGAGGGAACAGGGTGGGAACCAGGTAGGGGCTAACTGGGCGATGTATCCATGTATGTCTACAAAAGTAATTTTTTTATCCCATTATGATGTACAAATACAGTGCACCAATAAAAAAATTAAAATAATAAAAATAAAATAAAATAAAATAATAAATTATTTTTATCAAAAAAATAAGATGTATTTCAAATCATAAATCTGAGCAACATGATCCTTGAGTCTGGTCATCCCTTGACACCACTTGTATTAGTTTTCCATTACTATAACAAATACTTGAGACAATTAATTTATTTTTTAATTTTTTTATTATTTTTTATTTTTATTTATTCATTTATTTTTTTATTTATTTTTGGTGGTATTTGGGTTCCTGGAAGCCCTTCTACCTCTGGGCTACACTCTCAGACCTATTTTTTATATTTTTATTTGGAAACAGGGTCTCTTAAGCCACCGAGGCTGGCTTCGAACCTGCTTGATCCTCCTGTCTCTGCCTCCCAAGCACAGGGATTACAAGCGTGCGCCACCACGCCTAGTGAGACAATTAATTGATAAAGAGAGAAATTTTGGATCATGGCTTTGGAGGATCCAGGGCAACACTGGGCTGACCTATTGCTTTGGGCCTCTGGTGAGTGTGCCCGGTAGCAATGGTAGGGAGCGAATGGCCTGGAAGGGAGAAGGAGAAGGAAGGGGCTAGCGTTCCATGATCTCCTTTTGTTGTTGTTTTTGTTGGTGGTGGTACTTGGGATTGAATCCAGGGGCGCTCTATACTCCCAGACTTTTTTTTTTTTTTTTAAATAGAGTCTTGCTAAATCGCTAAGGGTCTTGCTAGGTTGCTGAGGCTGGCCTCAAACCTGAAATCCTCCTGTCTCTGCCTCTCAAGTTCTGGGTTTACAAATGTGCACCAGTAAAGCTGGAACCACATTGCCATCTACATTTTCTCCTAATATTTTGAAACTAATACCTGACATATTAATATTTCCTCATGAATCCTGAGAATAAATGGCATTTTATTACAAGTGCTATAGGCTGTGGTGGAGAAAAAGAGACCTGCAAGTATATAAACTCAGGTATGGTGGAAAGGGGCTCATTGTATCAAAGATACTATGGGGAAATTCCACAGGTTATAGTTGCCAGGGACAGGGGACAACATCCAAATATATTTCTATCATAAAATAGCTAGTACTCTTCTTTAAAAAACTAATGATAGTAGTTGCTTTTTTCTTACCCCCTTATTCTCTCCACTAGTAAATTCATCACCCGCCAAGGAAAGGACCTCCTAGGCTACTACCCAGGGCAGCTGGCAAGGCTCCATTTTTATTCTAATGTGAAGAGAACACCCAGGTGAGACAGTATATCAAGTGATACACTGTGGTAACTATAAAATAAAAGGAAAATAATTCACTGTAAAATAAGATGTATTTCAAATCATAGATCTGAGCACCATGACCCTCGAGTCTGGTCATCCCTGACACCACTTGTTTTAGTCAGTTTTCTATTACTATAACAAATGCTTGAGATAATTAAGGTTGTTCACCAAACCTAGAAAGACATGGAAAAAGGTATACCAGTATTGGGAATGGCCTAGGAAGATTTGAGAAAACTATGATTATTAATATTTCAAAAATTGGGTGAGGGGCAAATCTGTGCAAGGACTTGGTTTCTGGCTAAAAGCAGGCAACTATTCCAATGTAAATTAACATAGTTAAAAGTAATTAACAAGTCAATAGGAGAGGAGAACTAGGCCTTTCTCTGTCTAAAGACAGATCTACATGATTAGATAAACTAGCTAAGATGGTAGGAGGGTCGACCTTCATGAAAGGAGACACCTTGCCACACCTTGCTGGGGGAGGTACCTTACAGGATAAGGGGAGGTGCCTTACAGGGATGTTCACTACATCATAATTATGTGAACAAGATGGAGGTCATGGGTATAAAAAGGTCTAGTCCACGTGTGATCCTTTTGGTGTATTCATTCGAGTCACCCCTCCATGCCACTCTATTTTCTGTATTTCTATTTTTCTGTATTTCTATCTATTTTCTGTATTTCTATTTTCTGTATTTCTATCTTTCTAATAAACTTCTTTAAATCTTCAGCAACTGTCCAAGCTATGTATATTTATCCTTAGCTTAGGACAAGAACCCGCGGGGGGTTTTTGTTTTTTTTTTTTTTCTGTTTTTGGTCATTTGGGGTTATGTTGTGGTTTGAGGGAAATTGTGTCTGGGACCCTAACAGGGGTCCCCAGGAACCGTTTTCCCACAACCATACTCTCCCAAAACCACAACAAAAGGGGGATAGGTACACAATCTTTTCTTTTCTTTCTCTTTCTCTTTTTTTTTTGTTGTGCTGGGGATTGAACCCAGGGCTATTCCACCTCTGAATGTTTTCCTGGCCCTTTTTATTTTTAATTTTGAAACAGGGTCTTGATAAGTTGCTGAGGCTAGTCTCAAACATGTGGTCCTCTTGCCTCAGCCTCCTGAGTGCTGGGATTTGGGGTGTGTGCCATTGTGCTCAGAGGGCTACACACCCTTGATAGTGATAATAATGACAATAATGGTAACAACAATGGTATTAGTATTACTTAATGGATAGAAAACTACTCAACATGTTGGGAGCATGGTTGTTTTTATTTTTATTTTCTGTGTATGTGTGCTGGGGATCAAGCCCAGGGCTTCGTGCCTGCTAAGCATGGGTCCAACCACTCTGACCCAACAATTAAAAAAAATTTTTTTTTTTGCGGGTCTGGGATGGAACCCAGGAGCGCTCTACCTTTGAGCTACACCCCCCACCCCCAGCCCTATTTTAATTCTTTATTTTTGAAGCAGAGTCTAAGTTACAGAGTGCCTCACTAAGTAGCTGAGGCTGGCCTTGAACCCCCATTCCTCCTAGCTCAGCCTCCTAAGTACTGGGATTATAAGTGTGCACTATCACGCCCAGCTCAATTTTTTCTTTTTAATATGCTGAGGTTATTAGTGTTATTAGCAACCAAACCAGAAATTTACCTGGATTCTGGCTGGCCAGAATTGTCTACCTGCCTACCTAAGAAATAGGCAATGAGCCAGGCATTGGTGGTGCACACTTGTAATCCCAGCATTCGGGAGGCTGAGCCCAGAGGTGGGAAATTCGTGCACAGTCTCAGATACTTAATGAGGCCCTCCGCAATTTAGTGAGACTCTGTTTCATAATAAATAATAAAAAATAGGGCAGGGACCCGGGCGTGGTGGCACACGCTTGTAATCCCAGCATTTGGGAGGCTGAGCCCAGAGGATCGCGGTTCATGGAAAGCCTCAGTTACTTAGTGAGGCCCCTTGCAACTCAGTGAGACCCTGTTTCAAAATAAAGAATAAAAAAAATAGGGCAGGGGGTGTAGCTTGGAGGTCGAATGCCCCTGGGTTCCATCCCCAGACCCACAAAAAAAAAAAAAAAAGAAAAGAAAAGAAAAAAGAAATAGGCAGATGAACTGGTATCATGCACGTCTGTAACATCTGTAATCCCAGTGCTTGGGAGGCTGAGATAGGAGGAATGCAGGTTTGAGGCCAGCCTCAGCAAATTAGTGAGATGCAGTCTCAAAATTAAAAATAAATAAATAAAAAAGACTGAGAATATAGCTGGGAGGTAGAATGCCCTTGGTTTCAATCCCTAATAACAAAGAAAGGAAAGAAAAGGAAAGGAAAGGAAAGAAAGAAAGAAAGAAAGAAAGAAAGAAAGAAAGAAAGAAAGAAGAAAGAAAGAAAGAAAGAAAGAAAGAAAGAAAGAAAGAAAGAAAGAAAGAAAGAAAGAAAAGCAGGCAGGTAGGCATGGTGGCACACAATTATAATTCCAGCATTGGAGACTGAGATAGGAGGATCATGGTTCGTGGACAGCCTCAGCTAGTTAGTGAGACCCTTCACAACTTAGTGAGACCCTGTTTCAAAATAGAAAATGTTACGGTTTGGGGAGAATATGGTTGTGAGGAAACTGTTCCCTGGGAACCTCTGTGAGGGTCCCGGACACACTTTCCCCCAACCCATAACAAAACCCCAAACGACCAGAAACAGAAAAACCGCGGGTTCTTGTCCTAAGCTAAGAATAAATATGCATAGCTTGGACAGTTGCTGAAGATTTAAAGAAGTTTATTAAAAAGATAGAAATACAGAAAATAGAACTACAGAAAATAGTTACAGCCCCATGCCAAAATGGCATGAGGGGGGAGGGTGGCCTGGGCCAACTCACCACTCCGCAGATAAAGCACATGGACCTGAATTTTTATACCCATAACCTCCATCTTGTTTGCTTAATTCTGACGTAGTGAACATCCCTGTAAGGTACCTCCCCTTAACCCTGTAAGGTACCTCCCCCAGCAAGGTGTGGCAAAGTGTCTCCTTTCATGAAGGTCGACCCTTCCTACCATCTTAGCTGGCTTATCATGTAGATCTGTCTTTAGATATAGAAAGGCCTAGTTCTGCTCTCCTATTGACTTGTTAATTACTTTTAGCTATGTTAATTTACATTGGAATAGTTGCCTGCTTTTAGCCAGAAACCAAGTCCTTGCACAGATTTGCCCCTCACCCAATTTTTGAAATATTAATAATCATAGCTTTCTCAAATCTTCCTAGGCCATTCCCAATACTGGTACAGAAAATAGGGCTGGGAATGTAGCCTCAGCAACTTAGTGAGACTGTTTCAAAATAATAAAAATAGGGCTGGGAATGTAGCTTGGCAGTAGAAGCTATATTCAAATGCCCCTGGGTTCAACAGGAAAAGGAAAGAAAGAAAGAAAGAAAGAAAGAAAGAAAGAAAGAAAGAAAGAAAGAAAGAAAGAAAGAAAGAAAGAAAGAAAGAAAGAAAGAAGAAAGAAGAGAGGGAGAAAGAAAGAAAGAAAGAAAAAAAGAAAAAAGAAAGGAAGAGAAGGGTAAATGGAGAAAGAAAATAAATTTAATACAAAGCAAACTGAGAAGAAACAACTAGATTGATATTTGCTGGTCCTACAAAAGTGGTTACAGTTTACAGAAATCAAACTGAAGATATACATATATAGATTTAGCTAGGCTCTTCTTAGCCAGAGAATATGTTAGTTTCAATTTTTTGTGGTGTGTGTACCAGTATTAGGAAGTGGCCTAAAAATATTCGAAAAAGAAGTTTTGGTACTAATATATATATATAAAATTGGTTTATCAAAAATGGAGTTCAAAAGGTAAAAAAGAAAAGCAGTAGGGCCTGGTTACTGCCTGCACTCAGGTAGCTGTTATAATGCAATGTACCTTCACTAAAAGTAATTAGCAAGTGGATAGAGGGTTCAGAGCTCCACATTCTAAATACAGATTTACATAATAAGTGGCAACTAGCAAAAGCTAAGAGTTCCCCAGGAGTGTGGGTGGAGGGGACGGACCTTTGTAAAAGGTAAGCAGATACCATGTGGCCCCTGACCTTGTGAATCATTCCAGTCCTAACAAAGAAACCTAGAACAGAAGACCTGCCCTGAGAAAGGGCAGATAGACTTGAGTCAGAAGATTATTGGTATACAGTGCTCCGGGTCCAGAAGCCTTGCGGTGAGGTGACTTTGTTTGGGGCCACCACCCCCCCCATATAATCCTGGGATAGAATAGGGCTATAAACTGTCTCCTATATTTCTATCTTTGTAATAATAAACTCATTTACGTTTTCAGCAAGAGTTTGGACTAGAGTTATATCTACTCCTAGTTCAGAACAAGAAGCCACAGCTATGGGAACAGTTTCCAGGAGCCTAAAAGAGTCCCTGGGAACACACACACACACACACACACACACACACACACCCCGCCAAACCGTAACAGTGTGTATACTCAGAATGAAGATTTTATTTTCAGCATGAGGAAATTCAGCTTTCTTTTTCATTAATAATTTTTATTTTATTGTGGTTCTGGAGATTGAACCCAGGGGCACTCTACCTCCAAGCTACATACCTAGCCCTCTTTGTTTTTGGGGGGTTTTGTTTGTTTGTTTTTGTTTCTGTTTTTGCAGTACTAGGGATGGAACACAGGTGAAACAGGGGTTTTGTGCGAGGAAACCCGGCGTTTCCTCGAGATAAAACGGAGTTCCCTAAGAAGAAACTTGAAGTTTCCTTACCGGGTTCTTGTCTACAGTGAGCGAAGAATGACACGAAGAGTGACACCCGCAGACCTCAGGAAGGGGAGTAAAAGGTTTATTGGAAGCAGCAGGGAATGGGGCAAGGGTGGCTGAACACCCCCAAAGGGGCTGGAACTCTGGGTCCAGCAGCTGCCTTCAGGACAACACTTGAGAGTAGCCCAAGCCGAATTGCCTTCAGGTGCAGGCTGCTTTCTTCTGGAGTCCACGCGATCTGCCAGAAGGGCATAGAGAAAAGTGGCCGAACACCCCAAAGGGGCGGTCGGAACTCCGGGGTCCAGTAGCTGCCTTCAGGGTCACTACCCAAGTGTCGCCAGAGCCAAGTGCCCGTCAGTTGCAAACTACTTTCTCACAGAGTCCACACGATCTGACAGAAAAGAGGTGCAGGTCACCCCTAGGGGCCTGGTCAGCCTTGATGCCCAGCAGAGGCCTTCAGGTCACTACTCGAGTCACCTGAGCCACATGCCCTCAGATGCACTCTGCCTTCTCTCAGGGCCAACACGATCTGTGAGAGAGAGAGAACAGATCCCCAAAAGGGGAGGGGGTCCCGAAAGGGAAAGCCCCAACTGCTGATCCCCAAGGGTCATTGTCCACCACTTGTGAGTCCTCTTTTGGTTAGGGTAACTTTTGGGAATTCTGGGAAGCAGCTCTTAGGATTTGCATAGGGTATTTGCAAGTCCTTTGAAGGGTCTCCTTTCAGCAGTGCCAGACTTGCTCGTGGATTTGTTGATTAGTAAACAGATGGCTTTGTGAAGCTCTGGCCTTCTTATCTCTGAGCCTTTGGAATTTCAGGTATTTGTTACCCCTCAGTAAACTCAGGAAATTAGCTTTTTTTCTACTGAGGCCTTTTCCCTAGCTGCCTATTTCCTTTCTATCTCCTCACAGGGGCATTCAACCTCTGAGCTACACCCCCCACCCTATTTTTTATTCTTTATTTTGAAGCAGGTCTCACTGAGTTGCAAAGGGCCTCACTAAGTAGCTGAGGCTGTCTGGGAACTGTTGTGCTTTGCTTTAAGTGTTTTGTTTTAAGTTAGGTATTAAGGCTTAGTTTAAGTTTTAAGTTTTGCTAATACAAAATTTGTTATAATCATTAGTAAGATCAATATTGTGTGTAATAATTATAAGTCGCAGGCAGGCATCTAAGCAGGAAAAGGCTTACAGGAGAATTCCTGGAAAAGCTAAGGGCATCTGCCCTACCTGAGAGCATCTGCCCAACCCAAGGCATACCTTAGAGACCCTCTCTCAAGTGACCCTGTTATCTTCCAGAACATCTGTGTGCTTTGTGTAGCTGTGTTAATGTATAGAGTTGTAAATGTTTGCAACAAAATAGTAGATAAGATACCCCCTACCCCTACCCTACTATCTTAAAACGGTCTGTACAAGTTACCTTATTGGATGGAAGCTGTACATTCAAAAAGCATCATCAATGATGACTTGCAAAATGTTGTACAACTGTATAAAAATTCTCCACAAAGGGCAATCTTGGCCCTTGCCGCTGATGTGGAGACACATGCGCTTGGGTTCAGGTTCGAACCTGTAATAAAGTGTGGCTTGACGGACTAATAATTGGTTATGAACAGTTATTCTCGCTCACTAGGTTACAACATTTGGAGGCCCCAGCGAGATCCTGTCCTAACTGAGTGGTCGGATCCCTTGCCCGGGAACGGGGTCCGATCAGCGGTTACAAATTTTTTTTTAGTCCTAGCCCACTTTTTTTGTTGCTGATGAGCATTCGCAGAGGAGCGCTCGGTGAGTTTGGTTTTGGTGGCCGGCCAGGGGATGGGTGCCAGATAGGGTGGACGCACCCAGTGACTCTGGCCCCTTTGGGGCAGCCGAGACGTCGGTCTGCCCAGTTGGGGACTGCCTAGCAGATTCTGAGGCTGCCTAGTGGGCCTCGAAAACTGCTGAAGTGGGTCCCAAGTAGGAACCAAGCCCCATTCCTACATTTGGTAATCATTCCATGTTTGTCTTGTTTGTTGTCTTGTGTTCGTTTTGTTAATGTCGATTTAATTGATTGGGGAATTAGAGGGACTGCCAAGTGGGTAGAGGGACTGCCTACCATGAGAGCCATCCCCCTATACTATCCTGGGATAGAATAGGGCTATAAATTGTCTCCTATATTTCTATCTTTGTAATAATAAACTCATTTACGTTTTCAGCAAGAGTTTGGACTAGAGTTATATCTACTCCTAGTTCAGAACAAGAAGCCACAGCTATGGGAACAGTTTCCAGGAGCCTAAAAGAGTCCCTGGGAACACCCCCCACCCCCAAACCGTAACAGTGTGTATACTCAGAATGAAGATTTTATTTTCAGCATGAGGAAATTCAGCTTTCTTTTTTATTTTATTGTGGTTCTAGAGATTGAACCCAGGGTCACTCTACCCCAAGCCACATACCTAGCCCTCTTTGTTTTGGGGGGGGGGTTTGTTTGTTTGGTTTTATTTCTGGTTTTGCAGTACTAAGAATGGAATGCAGGGGCATTCAACCTCTGAGCTACACCCCCAGCCCTATTTTTTATTCTTTATTTTGAAACAGGGTCTCACTGAGTTGCAGAGGGCCTCACTAAGTAGCTGAGGCTGTCTGGGAACCCCGATCCTCCAGTCTCAGCCTCCCAAATCCTAGCATTAAAGGTAGGTGCCACCATGCCACCTGCCAGGCTTAGCATTTTATTTTTAAATAATTTTCTTTAATAAGTATGTATCATTTTTATAATCAGTTATGAGTACAGAATTTTATTAAACAATCAAAGGAAATTTTAAAATGCCTTGAGTGTAGACTTTTAAACTTAAATTTATTGAGATTCAGTTTTTTTCTCAAATTTACAAACTTGGCCTAAATAGTTTCTGCCCTTTAAGGTGTGTGGTTTCAGAGAGAGAGAGAGAGAGAGAGAGAGAGAGAGAGAGAGAGAGAGAGAGAGAGAGAGAGAGAGGAGGGAGGGAGGGAGGGAGAGAGAAAGAGAAAGAGAAAGAAAGGGAAAGAGGAAAAAATCAGAAGTACTTTGACCTTATTTTCTGATTTAGGAACACTAGAAATTACAGTAGTTAAAAACAGCAGTTTGCTAGGTGTGGTGGTACAAGCCTATAATTGCAGTACTTGGGAGGCTGAGATAGGAGGATCAAAGTCCGAGGACAGCCTCATCTAGTAGTGAGACTCTCCTCAACCTAATAAGACTTTGTTTCAAAATAAAAATAAAATAGGGCTGGGAATGTAGTCCAAAGGTAGAATGCCCCTGAGTTCAATCTCCAGTAACACACACACATACACACACGCAGCAGTTTGAGCAATTTATGAAATGTTTAATCTTGGGCAATTTTAATTCCTTCTCTGAGTATTGCTTAATAAAATAGTTGATATAAAATAAGCTGCTGCTCCAAAGATTTATAGAGAAATTACAAGGGGCATGTTAGAATTAGGGAGTTTAGGAGGGAGGTAAAAACACCAACCGGGTTATCAGAGACTGCTGTTCTATTCGGACCTGGCCCCTCCAGAGAGTCAGCTGGCCGTGGGGGAAGGGGCCGATGGGCCACACCACACGTCTGGAGAGTTGTGCATAGTCCTGATAGGCCGGCTGAGTCACGTGGTGGATTGGAGGCACCGATGTTTTATAGGCATGCTGATTATCTCATGACATCTATAGTCTCCCGATGTTTGGAGTCTCGAGGCACCTGGATTCTTGCAATATCTCCATTTCTGGCTTCCGGGGTTCTGGCTCCTGTTCCTGCTGCTGAGATCACGTGGGGGAGGGACCCGACTTATCAGGGAATGGGGCCGTCTGGCGCACAGAACACACGGCTGGTGGCCAGGTGGCTGCAGTCAGCTGTCGGTGACCCAGGGTCAGGAAAAAAAGGGACACAAAAGGGTACCCTGGAGCCTGGAGCCTCTGTGCCAACTGCTCACCAGCTCTTGTGAGCCTTGAGTCACCTTGCCCATATCTAGCTGATAGGGCACAGCCACTTTCCTTCTGGTGAGCGCTCAGCAAACTCTCTCTCTCTCCATGCAGACCGCTCTTAGACCTGGCAATTGCTCCCAGAACAGCTCCGTATCAGCCTCAGTTAGACCAGCAAATGCTTATTCACTATATATGTTTCCGAAGACATTCGAAGCCAGTCGAATCCTGGTACAAAGAAACCACATACCAACAAGACTATTCTCTGCCATTTTACCGGAGAGGTGAGTCAGTTCCATGGCTTGTGACTGTCTGAGCCTCATCTTGTCTGGGCCACAGAGCAGCTTCTCTCCTGGACTCCCTGGAGCATGTTTCCAATCCAGTTGGAGTCAGGATAGGTACCTGGGTCTGGGTGCAGAAAGAAATTATAGAGGTGCCCAAGATCCACCCTCTCTCTTCCCCAGCTCCCTGCATCTGAGCCCCCAGAGATCAAAATGAAGGGCCTAGGCATGGTGGCAAATACCAGTCATTCCAGCACTTAGGAGGCTAAGACAGGAGGATCGCAGGTTCGAAGCCAGCCTCAGCAACTTAGCAAGATCCCGTTTGAAAGTAAAAATAAACGAGCTGGGAGTGTAGATCAGAGAGAGAATTTCCCTGGGTTCAATACTCAGTACTAAGAGAAAAAAGGGTGGGGGAGAGACATAAAAACATGGTGTGACAAGCCAGGCCTGGTGATTCATGCTTGTAATCCAGTACTTGGGAGGCTGAGACAGGAAGATTGCAGGTTCATGGCCAGCCTCAGCAGCTTAGTGAGGCTATCAGCAACTTAGTGAGATCCTGTTTCCAAATAAAATATAAAAATAGGTCTACAGGTATAGCTCAGAGGTAGAAGGCACCTGAGTTCCACCCTCAGTACCACACACACAAAAAAAAAACCCAAAACTGTGATGTGTCACTATGAAATAGGCTCCAATTTGAGCACGCTTCCTCAAGTCCCCATGCCACACACAAGACCCAAGCTAAGCACACTGATGAGAGGACTTTTTGCTTATTCTCCATTTATTTCTGGTGTCACTGGGGCTTGAACTCAGGGATGTTCCACCTCTGAGCTATATCCCCAGCGCTTTTTATTTCTTATTTTGAAACAGGGTCTTGCTAGGTTGCTGAGGCTTGCCTTGAACTTGTGATCCTTCTGTCTCAGCCGCCTAAGCAGTAGGACAACAGGCATGTGCACCACACTTGCTTCCCTTGCTTGTTTTAGAAGATAGTTCCTAATTATTTCCAAAACTGTGAAACCAAATGAATGTTTATCAGAGCAGCTGACTATTCACCACCTATTATGCACCTTGCCTTCCACTAAGTACACAGGAAGTCCAGGTGATGCCCTCAGCCACAGGGAGTTTATAGTCTAAAAGTCAGATGACATGTGTTAGGATTTGAATATAGAATGTCTCCCAGTAACGCTCATGTATTGGCAAGTAAAAAATGTTAAAGAGTTGTGAAGTAATTGGATCAGGGCTCTAATCTCATCTGTGGATTAATCCATTGATGGGTTAATAATTTAAATGGATTTACTGCATGGTAAAGACAGGTGGGGCATGGGTGGAGGAGGCAGGTCACTAGGGATGTGGCCCTGGAGACTGTGTCTGTCCCTGGCACCTTCTCGCTCTCCCTGTTTCCTGGCCACCCTGAGTAAGAGTGGCTTTTCCTCTCCCTCCATGCCCTGAACCATGATTGCTAATGTTCCTGCTTTGGAGCCAGCCCACCGTGGACTGAATTCTGAAACCATGAGCTTCAAATAAACCTTTCCTCCTCAAAGTTGCTCTTGTCAGGTACTTTTGGTTACAGTCACACACACACACAAAAAAAAAAAAAAAAAAAGAAAGAAAGAAAGAAAGAAAGAAAGAAAGAAAGAAAGAAAAGAAAGAAAATTTGTGGTGCATGCCTGTAATACCAGTACATAGGAAGTTGAAACAGGAGGATCACAGGTTTGAGGCCAGTTTCAGCAATTTAGCAAGACTCTCGGAAACTCAAAGAGACTCTTTTTCAAAATAAAATAGGCTGGAGGTGTGGCCTGGAGGTAAAATGTCCCTGGGTTCAATCCCCAATACCACACAAACACATACACGACACAAAAAAAATTTGCAGATTTATGTGATGCATAAATCTGCTTCTGCTTACATTTATGAGATGCATTTATCTTGCTTACATTTCAACATAATTCAATAATAGGCCCTAAATTGGAGACTGAACCAAAGAAAAACTGTTTGACTGAGCCACACCTCCAGCCCTATTTTAGTTTTTAGTTTGAAACAGAGTCTTGCTAGGTTGCTGAGAGTCTCACTGGCTGTGAACCTGCAACCCTCCTGTCTCCACCCCCAAGTACTTTTCCGTATTTTAAACATAGCCCTTTGCCTTAACTCCCATAACTTATTTTGTTATTATGCAGAATTGCTGAAAGGACAGAGTGTTAAAATTTACAAGCGAGTTGTCTTGAAATAAATTATTAATTTGTTTTAAATTCCAGGTTGGGACCAGAAATTAGCCACGATTTCATCACATCCCAGACCACTCAACTCACTGCCAGAGCCCCACTGCTGTGAAAAGATGTGGTTTTGAAAGCAATGGCATTTAAGCTGAAATAATCATGGCACTAGAACAAAATAACTTTTGGGATTCTTGGAAGACTCTTAGGCTAAGTTAATAGTAGCAGACTTTATTATTATTTCTTTTTCTAGTATTGGGAATTGAACCCAGGCTATTCTACCTCTAAATCACTATATATATATATATATATATATATATATATATATATATTTTTTTTTTTTTTTTTTTTTTTTTTTTTAAACAGGGTCTCTTAAGCCAGCGAGTCTGGCCTCGAACCTGCACAATCCTCCTATCTCCGCCTCCCAAGCATGGGCATTACAAGCGTGCACCACCATGCCAAGCATTCTTTTATTTATTTATTTTTTTAATATGAGAGAGCACTACATGTCTTTTGCAAAAGCTGGGACCCAAATACCTAGTGGCAATGAATTTTGTCTTTCCTTCAAAGGCAGAGGTCCACAGCTTCACTTCGGAGAGCAGGCTCTGCTGTTCCACGTGCACCCTGGCCTCCTGCTCTGTGCAGAGGAGTGCGGTGGCCATGAGGGCTGATGACTCTCAGAACACGCAGTGTGGTGGCCCATCCTGGCTATGCGGGGCTCTCTCTGAAATCCCCCAAACCCTTTTACCACTTAGCATGTTGCCCAGAATTCCCGAGCATGTGTGGCAGGAGCAGTCAGTCTACTTTTGGGGAGATTTCCTCAAAAGTTCAAGGTGGACTGGACTGGATCTGTCTGCCCCTCCAAATTCTGGTCACCACCACTGCCACTGCTGCCACTGCCATCTCGGTTCTCTCCTGAACACCTTTCCCACACAGTTTGTTTTCCAGAATTCCCGAGCATGTGCAGCAGTACTAGTATACCTTTGAGGATATTTCTTTAAATTTATGACGTGGATTGGATTAAATCTCTGCCTCTACCAAATACTGACCACTGCTGCCGCTGCCACAGCCATTTCGGTTCTCTTCCGAGCACCATATTCACACAGCATGTTGTCCCAAATTCCCGAGCGGGTGCGATGGTAGCATTCAAAAATACCTTTCTTCAAAAGATCAAGGTGGATTGAATCAGATCTTTGCCTCTCCTGAATACTGGCCGCTGCCATTGCCGCTGCCTCCACCATCTCAATTCTCTCCCAAACACTTTTCCCACACTGCATGTTGTCCAGAATTCCTGAGTATGTGTGGCAGTAGCATTCTACCTTTGGGGCAATTTCTTCAGAAGATCAGGGTGGATTGGATCAGGTCTCTGCCTCTCCCAAATACTAGCCTCCACCTCTGCCACCACTGCTGCCGCCAACGCCACCTTCCTCCTGGTTCTTCACTGAGCTCCTTCCTTACATGATATGATGTTCAGAATTCTTAAGCATGTGTGGCAGGAGCAGTCCTCTTCACGGGATTTTTTTTTCCAAAAGTTCCAGGTGATTTGGATAGGAATTGTCTGCATCTACTGAATCCTGGCTGCCGCCACCGCCATCTTGGCCCCATATATATACATATACACATACATACACACATATATACGTATATATACATATATATACATATACACACACATACATATATATATATATTTTTTTTTAAAATAAGAGAAGACAGTATGTGTGTTGTGGGATCGAGCACTCAACAGCAATGAATTTTATCTCCCCTCCAAGAGTGGAGGTCCACAGCCTCACCGTGTAGAGCAGGATCTGCTGTTTCAAGTGCAGCATGAACCCCGCGCAGCATAGAGGATCGCGGCCAGGCATGCTGAGCTCCCCAGGACGCACGGCTCGGCTCTCAGCCTGGCACTGTTGGGCACCCTCCACCACGACCAGATCATTTTTTTTTACAAGGTATGTTGTTAAGAGTCCCCAGCATGCACGGCTGAAGCGGTCTTTTCTCTAATCCCTTCTGGGATGTCCTTCCAAAAATCACTAGTGTGGTGTGCACCTCGTCATCTTGCTTCTAATTCCACCATTATCTACTCTCTCCTGTATTCTAGATAGGAAGTCATGGCTGGAAATGTCTCCTTAAATTGTCCCAATCAGATATTAACCCAAAATCTGGTGTCCAGGGCTTCTCCGAGGAATGCCTGTCCTTTTCGGCAGCCAAGGTCGCCAGTGCGACTGCAGCCGTCATCTTGATGTCCTCTGAGTTACTTTTACTTTTTTTTTTTTTTTTTTTTTGAAACAGGGTCTCAGTAAATTGCTGAGGCTGGCTTCAAACCTGTGATCCTTCTGTCTCAGTCTCCTTAGTACTAGGATTACAGGTGTGTGCCACCACATCCAGCTCATACACATCCTCTTAAACCATAGTCTCCAAATAAAGACAATAACACTTGGTCTCCAAATAGACAATAACGAGGTATTGATTCCATTGACATAATAAACTATAGTCATCCCTATGATTCACAGCCTTACTTCCTGAGGTTTTAGCTACTTGTGGTCAACCACAAATATTACCTGGAACATTCTAGAAGTAACTCATCCATGTTAAACCCTGTGCCATCCTGCTTGGCCCTGCCTGGGAGGTAAATCTTCCCTTTGTCTGGTGTCTCCAGGGTGGGCACGCCCATATGTGTGTGTTACTTAGTAACTATCTGGGTTATCATTTTTACTGCCACAGGATACTATGGTTTCACACACCCACTGGAGGTCTTGAAAAGTATTCTTCTGAGAATAAGGGGGACTTCTATATCATGTGCACAACCCAAAATATGCTGCTCCCATGCACTTACCCCCAGAAAAGGAGGTAAAGCCCTTGAATATTTATTTTTCTGATATTCTGATAGGATTATCATTAATTGTTATCATATATTATTGTTTTATTATCATCACTTAATTATCATGTAAAATCAAACATTACTCATACTAATCAATATATCTTATGCTACATAAGGGAGAAGATGAAAAAGGTTTTTTTTAACATAAGCATAAATACATATTTTTTTTTTTATAAAAAATGAGCCCAGGAGTGGTAGCACACATCTGTATAATCCTAGTACTTAGGAGGCTGAGACAAGAGGATCGCAGATTTAAGGCCAACCTCATCAATTCAGTGAGTCCCTCAGAGACTCAGTGAGACCTTGTTTCCAAATGAAAAATAAAAAGGGCTAAGGGTATAGTTTGGAGGTATAATGCTTCTGGGTTCAATCTCCAGTACCACAAAAAATAAATAATTAAAAAAATAAGGACATACTCATAATTGTGTTCTGCAGCAATTTAGGTCCTGGTCCTTTGCCTGGCCTGTGGGTCCTGAGGGGTTTAGATCATTAAGCAGTCTTGCTTAGACTGGGTGGTTGCAGTTTTCCACTAATCTTATCCAATGTGGTCATATGAAGAGACATCCTTGGGGATCTCTAGCGCTCCAGGACACACTCTTCTTTATCTCCTACTGAGCAGTAGGCTAGTTTCCCCTGGATAAGCTGTATCAACCACCCCAAACACTTCCCTTTGGGAAGTCCCTCACTGTCCAACCACAGCTTTGGCTATAGCTCATGAATCCATATATAATCACATGGCTGGCCATTTCTCCTTCTGAGTAATGGACATAACCAGGTGCACTGCTTGAAATCCTATCCATCGGGAAGATTTACCTTCACCACTGTCCTTCAGAGATGTCTGAGAAGGGCTGTAGTGCTCAGGTGGTACTCATATAGCATGCAGAGCTTTCTGTAAACCAGGCCCAAGTTCTCTCCAGTATTGGGATTATAGACACCCACCACCATGCCTGGTGTAAGGTAAATATATTTAGGTATATTCTTAGTGATTACTATGGGAATAACAATGCCCTAAATTTATGACAATAAAGTTTTAAGTATTTGCTTTTTAAATCCTAGTGGGAAGCCGGGCGTGGTAGCTCATGCTTGTAATCCCCGCGCTTGGGAGGCTGAGACAGGAGGATTGCACAGGTTCGAAGCCAGCCTCAGCTACTTAGTGAGGCTCTCAGCAACTTAGTGAGACCCTGTTTCCAAATAAAACACAAAATAGGTCTGGGAGTATAGTCCAGAGGTAGAAAGCCCCTGGATTCCACCCCCAGTAACACACACACACACACACACACACACACACACACACACAATCCTAAAGGGAATTATAAAAGGACTGACCATCTCTACTCATATTTAAAGAGAAAGGGGACACCTTTTCATGTGTGGAGGAATTTATATCTATTTTTCTATGGATTACCTAATACACATGAATTTGCTCACTTTTTTACTAGGTGTCAATTCCTTATTTGTGCCACTTTTTATATATTAAAGCTATATATTGAAATACTTTTAAGTACCCTATTCAGGTTTAAAGACATTTTTTCCCTATTTGTCCTTTCCTCTAACAGTGACTCATGTTTTGATTATAGTGGTTTTATGTTTTAGGATCTGGTGAGGGAAAGTATCCTGCCTCTTGTTACCTCTTCAAGTATGTCTTAGAGATATTTGCATTCAATTGTATAACCCAATTAATATTGAACATTTATACTAAATAATACCTCTCCCTAGTAAGATATCTTGTTCTTGCTATCTAGCTCCCTTCCTCTAGGCCTTTGCACATTATATCCCTGATTGTTCATCTAGTTGGTCTGTTCGAACATCCACTAAAGCCTCCTCTGACCCTTCAACAGATAGGTAGGTACTATTTCTCTACATCCTGTATTTCTCCATTGTAACATGTAACATCATTCATAAATATATGCTGTTTTACATGGTGTCCCAACTACAATGAATTTTAGTAAGATTTCCCTATCACTATCGCAGAACACATCCAGTATCTAACAAATATACCTGCCAAATTTGACACCAAGCTTAGAGGGGCCACTAGTACACACACTGTTTGGTAAAGATTTATTTTAATGTTATCAATGATTTGAAAGACAGCTATATCTAAAGAAGAGACTGCCTCTCTTAAGCAATCAACGGCTTGCTTTTAAATAGAAATACTATTACCCAAACTGGTTGAACAACATAAATAAAAACAGGACACGTTTTTTGGAAAAGAAAAAAAGAAAGAAAACAGAAAAGAAAAATGCAGTCCTAACTTGGAAAGAAACTGAGTTCTTTCTTTCTTTTTTTTTTTTTTTGGGGGGGGGGTCTTGGGATGGAACCCAGAGGCATTTGACCTCCGAGCTACAGCCCCTGCCCTATGTTTTATTCTTTATTTTGAAACAGGGTCTCACTAAGTTGCAGAGGGCCTCAGTAAGTAGCTGAGGCTGTCCACGAACCCTGAATCTGGGATTACAAGCATGTGGCACCACGCCCGGTAAGAAAATGAGTTCTTTAAATTTGCTACTGAATAACATTATGAAAAGTATGTTTCAATAATGTAGTGCTTAGGGCCAAGATAAGAATGTGGCTTTAAAAGCTCATTCAATTTCCACTAGAATAAGTAGAATGTATAATATGTTATTATCTTTACATATAGGTCATTACTGATCTGTACTGGGTTTGTAGGGTCACCTGGAATGTTCTTTCTTTCTTGTATCCAATGAGGCTGCTCCTATTTCTAAATTTTTCTTAAACCAAGTATTAATAAAAATACACAGAGCAAAGTTAAATCCTTTCAAAGACTCTTTTTTATTCCTTCCCACCTGATACCCACATACCTGAAGGATAAAGCTCATTCCTATATATTAGTGTTATTACTACAAGAACAAAAACACAATACACAGAGCTTACTAGAAATATTTTTAATTCAGCTATTGGTGGTATAATAAAATAAATTTAAGTGGCACCTAATTTAAACATTTAATAGTTCATTTAAGGATAATCTACAACACAATATGTTAAGTTTAATTGCCAAAATAACACATTTTTAAGAAAAAATGAAGGCATGATCAAAAGTATGGTCAACAATAGGTTCATTTGGAAACCTATAATCTCTAGGTATATTCATAGGCACAGTGTTGAAAAAAAACCATTAGACTTAGAAATAATGGTATGTTAAAAAAGAAAGATACATTTCAGTTAATGTCTGAAACTAAAGAAAAATATCCACCAAATATCACAAGTTTTTTTTTAATGATTTTTTTTAGCATTAAGAATATTGTTTGGAAACATCTTTTCTCTTTGAACATTTGGTTAAATGTTCAATGCATTAAATACTTTATAGAGAGAAATAAATTCTGTGTTCTGTACAAATAAAAGACCCATGAATAAACCCCCTGCCCCCCTGCCAAAGCTCAATTTTGCAATGGTTTCAGCAGAAAATAATTCACAATTTAAACAGAATTTGTAGCATCACCAAAGTTTACAGAACTCCTATCTTCTCAACTTTTTTTTCTAACAGTAAGGACTACAGTGACAACTAGATGATCAGAATGTGAAGATATTTGTGCAAAATTGCATTAATTGTTCCTAACATCTAATAGGGGCAAAACAGAACACGCGGTGATGACAGTGAGGAAAACTGCATTTGAAAGTGACTAGATTTCAGACCACTGGGACTTGACTCTCACTACACACTGAAACAAAGCATGGCACCGTACGCAGCAGGAGTGGCGATGGCTGGCATGGCGCCGAACACACCGATGGGCCTCGCTGCAGTGTCTGATCCTCAACTCGCAGGTCACAAAGAAATATTTAAAGTCTTTCACCTCCCTCTGAAGGAATGTTTCTTATGTGGCTGGCAATCATCAGAAGAGCTGAATCATAGATTCCCTGGATTTACCTACACCAATCCATTTGACTGGAAAAAAAAAAAAAAGAGAGACAGACAAAATCAGAGCATTGATCCACCTACAGTGTCCAGCCTTTGGGATTAAGACAGGTGGTTCCTACTCTTCTCAGTCATCATTTGGTGTAATGCGCTTGTGTGTATACCTAAGAGCTACACAGCCCAGCCCTTTTAATTTTTTGTTTTTTTGGTGGGACTGGGGTTCCTGGAAACCCTTCTGCCTCTGGGCTACACTCCCAAACCTATTTTTATACTTAAACAGGCTGGGCATGGTCGCGCATGCCTGTAATCCCCACACTTGGGAGGCAGAGACAGGAGGATCGCGCAGGTTCAAAGCCAGCCGTGCATGCTGGCTTAGGAGACCCTGTTTCTAAATTTTAAAAAAAATGTAAAAATGGGTCTGGGAGTGTAGCCTGGAGGTAGATGGGCTTCCAGGAACCCCAGTACCACCAAAAAAATAAAATAAATAAATTTAGAAACAGGGTCTCTTAAGCCAGCACAGCTGGCTTCAAACCCGCGCGATCCTCCTGTCTCCGCCTCCCAAGCGCAGGGATTACAAGCGTGCGCCACTACACCCAGCTATTTCTCTTTTTAATAAACTTCTTTAAATCTTCAGCAAGAGTCCGGGCTATTGTATATTTATCCTTAGCTCAGGACAAGAACCCGCACTTTTTAAATTTTTTTTGTCTTTTTGTGTTTTCTTTGGAGAATTATTCCCAGGGGTCTAACAAAGGTCCCTGGGGACAGTTTCCCAAACCATAACATCTTTCCCCAAAACCATAACATATCATATATACTTTAAGGAATAGCTATTATTTTTTATCTTCCTGGGCATTCATGTAAAATGTAACCATCCTTCAAAGTAATATGATATTTTTTTAATTCTAATTCAAAGGCAGACAGGTTAGGTAAAAGTAGAAGAAAAGGTAGTTGTTCATAAAATATTTTACCTGGAATCTGAAGTTCATCTTCAATAAATCGAACATAATTTTGTGCATTAACAGGTAATTCTTCAAATACCCTTGCATGTGATATGTCTGTGTTCCATCCTGGGAGAGTCTTATATTCAACTTCGACTTTATTTAAGACTTCATGGTTTGCTAAAAGTTAAGGAGTATATTTGTTTATGGCACACAGTGCTTATAGTGAAACAATCTTTTGACATAGCACAGGTTTACAAACACATCAAAATTCCTAGATCCAGGTATGTTTCAGAATTTAGAATTTTCGAGGCTTTAGAAACATAACATTTCTGCAGCAACCTATGAATTTTCACTCTAAGTGGATAAAGAATATATGGAAAACCTCAGTGTGTGCTCCAAACAAGCATGATCTACATGCAGTAATCTAGAGAATTCTTCTAATGTATCTCCATGAGCCCATCACGTGCCACACCAGCCATTCACCCACACATCTCTTACCCCAATTCCCATGCTATCTTGAATCAGATCTGCCAATGTACTACAATGTTCTCTGAAACACATGACTTTTAAAAACTACCATCTTATTATCATTTTCTCATATTTTCCTTAAAACAAACAATAATGAGGAACTAAATTTGAATGGGTCTCATCTTCAAGAAACACACAGCCTGGTGGAAGAGATGAGGAAGGCAGTGAGAGGAGGAGGCCGGGGCAGCAGCACTTGTGTGCCAGGTGACCATCTGAGTAAAAATATTCTATGGGGCTCAGTTACGTCATTCTAGGAGGGAGCAAGAGTGAGAAAGGAAGAAAAAAACAAGGAGGAGGGCGAGAAGATGACAAAGGACAGGGAAGGAAAGAAGGAAGGGAGGGAAAGAAGGAGGGAGGGAGGGAGGGAGAGAAGAAGGAAGGAAGGAAGGAAGGAAGGAAGGAAGGAAGGAAAGGTGCATCACGGGGAGAGGAAGGGGAAAGGGCAATTTCAAAAGAGGAGGCACGAGTGACCATACACACAGCATGGAAAGTGTTAGCTGAGGCAGGAACATGCTGCTCCTGCAACCAGTCTCATTTTCCATGCTCGCTTCATAGCTGAATATATTACTACCTGAAGGAAATCTAAAATTCTATTATAAGAAACTCAAATTAATTGTGTAAGTTAATAGAATTCATTGTGATATCTCCATAAGCCCCACCCCAGTACCCTTCCCAGGCCACTGAAATCCTCTTCTGCTTTCAGATATCTTTCTTCTTTTTTTTTTTTTTTTTGTATTTTCACATATGAGAGAACCTGCAATACTTGTCTATGTCTGGATTATTTTGCTTTAGCATGCCCTTCTGTTCCATCCTTTTTCTGCAAATGACAGAATTTCACTCTTCTTTATGGCTGAAGACACTCCCTTGGTAGATATCGTTTTCTTTACCTATTCATTCACTGGCCAGCACCTGGCTAGTTCTTTATCTTAGCTATCGTGATGGTGTCACAATAAACATGGCACTCAGGTGTCTCCTGATGCTGCCCTTACCTCCTCTAAAGTCACACCTGAGAGTGGGGAGATGAACTTCTCAAGTAACTCGAGAAACCCCATGACATTATGAGACTTCAGAAACCACACAGCCTCAAACAGAAGTTTCCTTGCACCCTCCACTCTACACACAGGATAGAGACAGCAGAAAGTAACTCAAGGGCTGGAAGGAAAGGGTAGTCTCATGTAATGAGAACTGGCTTACCATGAAAAGCAGGGATCTTGAATTCCTCCAAGTAAGTTAATTTCCTTTCTTTCTTTGTATTTTAAAAAGAGATGGGGGGTCTCACTATATTGCCAAGATGCCTCAAACTCCTGGACTCAAATGATCCTCCTGCCTCAGGCTCCCAAGTGGCTAGGACTACAAAGCATGAGCCATCAAACCCAGCTCGTCCATGGACGTTACTTTCAAAACAGGGAGGATGAGACTCGGGAGCAGCACGGCCCAGGGATGCCATGTTTCTTCTTCTTCTTTTTTTTTTTGGTGGTATGAGGGATGGAACCCAGGGGCATTCTACCTCTGAGCTCCACTCCTAGCCCTATTTTTAATTCGTTATTTTGAAACAGGGTCTCGCTGAGTTACAGAGGGCCTCACTAAGCAGCTGAGGCTATCCTTGAACCCAGATCCTCCTGTCTCAGCCTCCCAAATGCTGGGACCACAAACGTGCGCCACCATGCCCAGCTCCACGTTTCTTCCTTATTTTGAGTATGAACACAAACATGGGACTAGCACTCAAATGAACAGCAGTTACCAGCCAAATGCTCATGGTAGATGTGCACATCTGCACTGTGTATAAAGGAGACATTAAGCCTACAAGCTACATCATAAACTATACAGAAGAGCTGCAGGAAACTGCCCTACTATGTTCACCATATCATATTCTTTATCTATCTTTCTTTCCTTATTTATTTAATTTATTTTTGCAGTACTGGGGATGGAACTCTGGGGCATTCTACCACTGAGTGACACCTCCAGCCCTATTTTTTATGCTTTGTTTTGAAACAGGGTCTCACTGAGTTGCAAAGAGCCTCACTAAGTAGCTGAGACTGGCCACGAACCACGATCTTCCTGTCTCAGCCTCCAGAATGCTGGGATTAGAATTGTGTGCCACCACACCCAGTTACCGTATCATATTCTTTAGACACAGCCTAAAAAAAGTACCTGGGATATGAGGTATGATTTCACCATCTAACTTGTAAGCAACTCCAACTTTGATTTCTGTAAAGGTGTCCAAAATATCCAACTTGGTAAGAGCTAACCTAAATTTGGAAGAAAAGGCTAAATGTTAAAACAGCAACTCTTCAAGGCCACAACATGTAATTTGACTGGTGCAGAAGTAAAACAGGGAAATTCATGCAAAACTCAAAATTCAAAAGCAATTATGAAAACTGGTTAGGGTGTGTGTGTGTGTGTGTGTGTGTGTGTGTGTGTGTGTGTTTTACTGGGGTGGAACCCAGGGGCTTTCTACCTCTGGGCTATACTCCCAGACCTATTTTACATTTTATTTGGAAACAGGGTCTCACTAAGTTGCTGAGAGCATCACTAAGTAGCTGAGGCTGGCTTTGAACCTGTGCGATCCTCCTGTCTCAGCCTCCCAAACGCGGGAATTACAAGCGCGCGCCACCATGCCAGGCTAAACTGGTTAGGGTTTAAAGTATGCCACACATAGAACACCAAAGAACATATGGATGCAATCTTCATAATATGCCATTGAGTTACAATCTAATCATCACAGCAGATTCGCACTGGTGACTGCACACTTGCCCAGCTTCCCCTGACCTCGGCAGGAGGGCTGCCTGGAGTTAAGGTGCACTCTGCAGGCACGGGACGCGTAACTCACTGATCTACATGTATGATCACAGAGCTAAGCACCTGATGCACATGCCACACCCTGGTCTTTTCACCCTGGCACCATCACCTCCACCCTTGTGGTCAGAGGTTGTCAAAGAGTGAGGAAACCACACCAAGGACCTCTTCACCACACATCAAAAATTCCCAATGAACGGATTGGAAAACAGGTTTTTAAGGGGAAACCTGTGGAAATTAGATAAAACACTAGATTTGGGATTTCTGTCCACAAATTATTAGGTTTTTTTTTATCCTTTGTTATTTGCTCGATGCTTAGCCTAATTTTTTTTTTTTTTTGGTGGGTCTGGGGATGGAACCCAGGGGCATTCGACCTCTGAGCTACACCCCCTGCCCTATTTTTTATTCTTTATATTGAAACGAGGTCTGAGTTGCAGAGGGCCTCACTAAGTAGCTAAGGCTGTCCGCGAACCGCGATCCTCCGGTCTCAGCCTCCCGAATGCTGGGATTACAAGTGTCCACTACCACGCCCGGCTGCTTAGCCTAATTAATATGGACTCAAACACATTTATTTGCATATTTGTGCATATATACTAGTAACTTTTACTGAGCCAGTGTACTACATGTTCTTACTATGTACCTCATCTCCAAAACACCCCTGAGGATGAACCTGAATCACAGCATCATACCTGGAGCTGAGTTGTGAATCCAGGAAGTCAGACATTAAGCTTATGCACAAAACCACTGTGCCAAACTGTCTGTCCTCTATACATATGCACTGTACTTATTCTATCCACCTGCCTATCTTGCCTCCTTCTACACTTTATATGTGTCACCCTGTCAGGATCCCTTCTACCAACCTTGGCTACCTAGGAAGTTGATGTGGGCCTGTCCTTGTATACCCTTCCTCTGTCTTAGTCCACTTCTATCTGGACTACAGTTCCAGTTTGGAGGCTAAAGAGCAAAACTTTTCTATGAGTGTACTACCCCAAGTCTGCACTCCACAAAATTAAACCTGTGGTCATAACCTGTCTCTATGATTTCCTGAAATAAGTGCTTCTGAAGAGTACTTACGCAGTAAACCCATTGATCATATGAGCATATTTGAGTAAAACGAGGTCCAACCAGCCACATCTTCTTTTCCTTCCAGTAGTCACACCAAACTCCCTACCCCTTGTTTGTAATAATTCTCCAATTTCCTAGAGAATAGAAAATAGAATTTATTTATTTATTCATTTATTTTTATTTTTGTGGTACTGGGGATGGAACCCAGGGGCATTCTACCTCAGAGCTACACACCCAGCCCTATTTTTTTTTTTTTTTTTTTATTCTTTATTTTGAAACAGGGTCTCACTGAGTTGCAAAGAGCCTAAGTAGCTAAGGCTGTCTGTGAACCACGATCCTCCTGTCTTAGCCTTCCAAATGCTGGGATTACAAGCATGTGCCACCATGTCCGGCTCCCCTGATCCTTTTTATTTTTGTTTTGAAATAGGTTCTTGCTAGACTGCTGAGAGTCTCTACATTGCTGAGGCCAGCCTTGAATCTACAATCCTCCCATCTCAGACTCCCAAGTACTGGGACTACAGGTATGTACCACCATTCCTTGTGAAAAGAGACCTTATGAATTAGAATACCAACATTATAAATCTAGCAGAATTACACTAGCGCTTATATAATAAACCAAAGACTCTTGTGATAAACACCTTCCAGAAAGTAAAATTCCACAGAGATGATGGATTTTTCTCTAAGGGAAGCATTTTGGGGAAGGTACTGACTTTTAGCTTCTTTTTTTGTTTTGTTTTGGTGGTACTGGGGATGGAACTCAGGGGCATTCTACCTCTGAGCTATATCTCCAGCCCTATTTTATTATTTTGAAGCAGGGTCTCATGAAGTTGCAGAGAGCCTAAGTTGCTGAGGCTAGTCCCAAACATATGACTCCCCCTGTCTCAGCCTCTGAAGTACTGGGATTATAAACGTGTACCATTTTGCCAAGCTTGCCTTCATTTTTTTTTTTACCATGTACGTTCAGGCCAAATTTTTAAATAATTTTTTTTTGTAGTTTTTGGTGGTGCTGGGGATTGAACTCAGAGGTATTCTACTTCTGAGCCATTTCCCAGCTATTTATTTATTTATTTATTTATTTATTTATTTATTTGGAAACAAGGTCTTGCTAAATTGCCCATCTAAAGCAAATATCAGTTACTGAGGCTGGCTTTGAGCCTGTGATCCACCACCATGCCTGGCTTTATAATATTATATAGGTAAGTTCCTAAAATAGACAGACTTAAAAACAAAACAAAAAATTAAATGCTGCCTCTTAAAACCAAATCATTAGCCAGGTGTGGTGGTGCAAGCTAGTAATCTCAGTACTACGGAGGCTGAGACAGGAGGATCACTAATTCAAAGACAGCCTTAGAACCTTAGTAAGACTCCACTTCAAAATAAAAGAGGGCTGGGGTATAGCTCAGAGGTATAATTCCCCTGGGCTCAAGCCCCAGTAACTCCCCCACATCCCACACACAGTATTAAAGTAGATGAATCTATGTGATTGTTCCAAGAACAACTGACTTTAATGTTTTTCCTGAAAACTGTATAACAAGACCCTCTAATAATTCTTGCAAATGAAGGAAAAGGCACAGGCAATATGAATTCATGAAGGAGGCCGAAGTTTTCTTCATATACTCTTAGAATTGGATTTTCTGAGAGATTGGCTTACATTGTCTTGCTCAGTAGGAAAGGCACCAATACCAACTCTAGTGGTATAAACTTTCACAACTCCGTAGACTTCTCCAACATTCTGAGGTGGCATACCCAAGCCTGTACAAACACCTCCAACAGTGCAGTTTGAAGAGGTGACAAAAGGATAAGTTCCTAAAGCAGAAACAAACATCAAGAGCTGAGCCAATACAAACACTTGGCAACAGGATTACCATTAAAATTACAATTCGAGTACATGCTAGTTAACTGGCAGACTTGACCATAGCTGTACCTGTCCTTTCTCAAAGCCTCAGGTTCAAGTCTTAACTCTTTTTGTCTGAGACAAAATGAAGGTGGAGGTGGCCAGAGCTCTAACTCAAGGGTTTGCTGGAAAAGAATCCATGAGTGTGTGCAGCTGAGGACCCAGAGTGACATGACAGGCGTTCAATAGACTAAAGAACTGAATGCCGGACCCCATCTACTAAAAGTTTTGTTAGTTTCAAGAAAATTTCAAGGTAATCAATGTTCACCAGCTTTAGCTGAGCTCTATTCTGGGAACAACTCTGAAGCTACAATAGTATTTAAGAGTGGTAAATATTTTCTCCTATTCATTTCTCTGCCAATTAGATACCAGTTTCTTTCCAGATTGGCTAGATATGTTAAAGAATCAAAATATGTATTTGAAATATGTACTGAATATGTATTGAAGTTCCAGCTAAGATCTGAGAATAATCAGAAAAGTTATGAAAGACTATGTTTAGATGTAGCCACCAACAAACTGGTGCAGTAGTTTAAAGTGACGCATTAAACTTTTGAGGATGGAGAAAATGCTCTAAATCCACCCAGGAAGTTTCATGCCCAAGGACTAAGTCAATGTAAACAGACTTTCAATGTTTAAGAGCAATATAACATGTATTTTTTAAAAAGGTGGAATTAAGCCAGTTGTGGTAGTAGCACATGCCTGTAACCCCAGTATTTGGGAGGTTGAGACAAGAGGATTGCAGGTTCAAGGCCGGCCCTAGGAAGTTAGTCAGGCATTTAGCAACTTAGAGACCCTATTTCAAAGTTAAAAACAGGTCTGGGAGTATAGTTCCATCCCTAGTACCCCTGTACTCACAAACACACACACACAAAGGTGGAACTAAAGATCAAGATTTTTCCGTGGAATTCAGTGTGTGTGTGCGCGCGTGTGCATGCGCACGCATGCATGTGTGATGTGTGTGTGTGTGTTTGTTTTGCTGGGGATTGAATCCAGGAACATTTTACCACTGAGCTACAAACCCAGCCCTTTAATTATTTATTTTTGTATTTACTTTTGTATGTATGTATTTATTTATTTAGTGTGTGTGTTACTGGGGATTGAACCCAGGGGCATTCTACCTCTACACTACAGTCCAGCCCTATATTTTTAGTTTTGAGATTAGGGTCTTGCAAGGTTGATGAGAGTCTCACTACTTGCTAAGCTGTCCTTGGATCTGTGATTCTCCTGTCTCAGGCATGTGCTACCACACCCAGCCTTTTTTATTTTTTATTTGGTAACAGGGTCTCTCTAAGTTGCTGAGACCCTCGCTAAATTCCTGAGTGTCCTCAAACCTGCAATCATGCCGTCTCAGCTTGCCAAGTATAGAGTTATAGGTATGTGCTACCACACCCAACTCATCATTTTAGTTCCCAAAGAAATAAGGTCTTGAATTAAATACTGAGCCAAATACTGAAATTCACGATTTATAGAATCCCAAGACCTCTGAATCCAAGACTTCATTTTTCTAATGAAGTGCAAAATTTATGCGTTCTTCCTTTAAAAAAAAAAAACTTGACATACATTCATCATTCCTGAATATGCAAGCTAAAAGCATTATTTTTAAACTCCTTAATGCTAACATTATTTGTATCTTAAGTACTTGAGGCTCAGCCAAGCTCCCTCTAAATAACATCTCACTTACCAAAATCAATATCTAATAATGAGGCATTTGCACCTTCTACCAAGATTTTCTTTGGTGGTCCATGTAGGGCCTCATAAAGGAAATAAACTCCATCTCTCACCATTGGTTTAATCCTTTCCATATAACCCTATGCACAAAGACAAAAACCAGTTTCCATGTATGCTAATTCACTTACACATGACCAGTACAAGTATAAACAACCTAACTTTATGACAGTGAAAACTGATAAATACAAAGTAGAAAGTAGAAAGGGGCTGGCAAGGGTGTACACTGCCATGAAACATTTGGATTAACGTTGGTTTCTCAAGGTGATTCTCCAGGACCTGAAAAGGGATACTAGCTAAGGAACAATTAGAGACACGGGGCTGGGTGTGGCTCAGTGGTAAAACATTCTCCTAGCCTGTGCAGGGCCCTGGGTTCGATCCCCAGAACTGTGAAAAGAAGATAACTAGAGATACGGTGAAATTTGAAGGTTATATGTTAACCTCTCTGCAAATAATGATGAAAATCTTCCAAATCACAAGGTACTCATACTTTATAAACCAGCTTTTAGGAAAAATAAAAAAAGAATTGACCATTTATATTACATGGTGTTTTTAAAATTTGTGAGGTACACGAAAAGCTGAATTTATCACTCATGTAGCAAAAACTTTGAAATCTGCATCAGAATGATGACCATCTGTGCGAAGGGCCACAAGCTGCACTGCTGCGTATGCCAGAGCAGGGACTGACGGCCTCTGCTCCTTCTCATGGAATGGCGTCACTGCACAGCTCGTCAACATTACTGGTGGATATCGCCTATTATTTTAAATACATGTTAGTAGCACCTAAAATGACTGTTATACATAGCATCATATCAGTAATACCACCTAACTTTAGAATTCAAGTACAACTGTAATAAAAATAAGAGTTTTCCCTACAGCCTATACTGTAATGACCAGGACGCCTTTTTCAGTCAAGGAAGCCAGGAATGGAACGTCCAAAGTCCACTTCCAACCTCTCTTAGTGTGTCCCACCCACTGATAAACAAGGCCTCTCCTTGGCCCTGGTCTCTAGCCCTAGCTCAGTCCTGTTCTAGTTCTTTCTATGGCTAAAATGACCAACCCATTCACTGTGTCCCTAGCTCCATACAGATTACCCGCTTCTCATCCAGTACTTTGTCTAAGCCATGGTGAGTGAAGTCATTCAAACATGCTATGTCCAGATCATGCTGGTAAATTTCTTCTCCCACAAAAATGGAATAAATACAAGATCTAGATGCCATTTTGGCCAACAATTGTTAAAAAGCATTACCTTGAGTTTTTGTAATTCACCTTCAATGTCTATTTCCAATGTTGGGTATATGGATTTGTACTGGTTAGCTAAAACTCTGAACCTGAGAAATACAGATAAATCAAGATATTAGCTCTCTTTAAAATATTTCAAATAATGTCATTCAATTCAAGTGATTTCTATAGGTTGAAAGTGGTCTTAAGAACAAATCAGTCCTGAAACTGAAGCTTTACTTTTTGAGGAATAAAATTTAATAAAGATTATCAGCTGTGATAATGTGTATAAGGAAAAAGGACCAAAGGACTGAAATAAAGAAACATAAAAGACTTCAATGTGAACTGTATTACACATGAAAAAAACAAGAGTGGCTAGTCTACATGGTGCCTGTGAAAGAGGAGGAGCCAGACATGAGCAATTTGCCTCTCAGAGTCTTCAGTGGAAGTGGCTTCCCAGTGCAAGCAGATACCTGGTAGCGAAGGGACAAGGTACATCAACACAACCTTGGTAGCACTTGTCACAAAACACAACTACCACACCCCACTACTGAGTCTCTTCTGCTTTCAATAACTATTACTCAGTTTCCTGCGGAGACTTTTCTACAGAGCATGTGTCAAATGCAGCATTTATTTTCTCAAGCTATACTGGGCACAGGATAAAGAATCTGAGAGACTATTTCAGGGTAGGAGGACAATAATGGAGTCTTTGGATGACAAAACCAAAGATCAAAACCCTAGAAATTGGTGACAACCACAAAGTACTAAAACATCCCTCACTCCAATTTTTCAATGTCACATTGTCTTTGTCTTCTTGGGATACTACTGTTATATCATCACATTTTTTTTTTTTTTTTTTTGTGTGTGTGTGTGTGTGTGTGTGTGTGTGTGTGTGTGTGAAGCAAATCTGAAATTAAGAACCAATCTGAATATAATAACTTTAGTTTCTCAAATAATTTTTTTAAAAAGCCATCACTATTAGCTAGAATACTGATTTTTCTTCTTTACACCCTAGGTTTTAAAAATTCATCTGTTTTTGTACCTTTGAAACACAAGTTAGTTACCTCTCAGAGAAGCCATCAAAATCAGAGACAAGATCACACATCCGAAGTCCACTCCGAGCAGCTTTGGAAGAATAAACTGGGCCAATCCCCTTTTTTGTGGTGCCCAAACTTAAAAAGCAAATCAAGACAACATGTGAGTTAGATGAGAAAGATAGTCCTGTGGCCAGATCACAAAGAATAAAGTTACACACAACTATTTACATTTATGTTATTTCCTACAAGTTTATTTTCATAATCTTTATTTTCTCTGAAATCTAAACAAGATATTCCAACATTTTTGAAACTTTGGGCCTAGAATTTAAACATGAAGGTCTGGATGTGTTTAAACAGTACAAAGAATAGCATACTTTTTTCCTGCTTGTTCTTGTCTCTGTTGTTCCTGGATACCATCGGCTGCTTGATGAAAATCAAACACTGCAGAAAAAATAAAAAAGAATGGTGTTGAAACAAAGATAATATACAAAAAAATTGCGTTTCAAATTGCTGTAGTTAGAAATCTCTTCAGGCTCACTTCATTATGACTATAAATATGAAGAAATGATAAAGTAAAGATTATAATCCCCAAAGCTGGGCATGACATCTCACGCTAGTAATCCCTGTACTGAGCCTGGAGGACCACAATTCACAGCCAGCCTCAGCTACCTAGTGAGGCCCTCTACAACTCAGTGAGACCCTGCTTCAAAATAAAGTATGAAAAATAGGGCTGGGGGTGTAGAATGCTCCTGGGTTCAATTCCCAGTACTACCAAAAAAAAAAAAAAGATTATAACATCAACAGGCACACTAACTTGAAAAACAGGCCTGATCTTTCCCTCCAATTGATTGCAGTCTACATTTATTTATTTATTTATTGTGTGTGTGTGGTACTGAGGGTGGAACCCAGGGGCTTTTCTACCTCCGGGTTATATTACCAGACCTATCTTATACTTTATTTGGAAACAGGGTCTCACTAAGTTGCTGAGAGCCTCGCTAAGTAGCTGAGGCTGGCTTTGAAACTGTGTGATCCTCCTGTCTTAGCCTCCCAAGCTAGCGTGCGCCACCATGCCCGGCTTTCTACACTATTTTAAAAAGGAGTCATTAAGCCCGGTGCGGTGGCGCATGCTTTTAATCCCCGTGTTTGGGAGTCAGAGACAGAAGGATCGCCACAGGCTTGAAGCCAGCCTCACTGGCTTAAGAGACCCTGTTTCCAAGTAAAAAAATATAAAAAATAGGTCTGGGCATGTATCCCGGAGGTAGAAGGGTTTCCAGGAACCTCAGTACCACCCCCCCCCAAAAAAAAAAAAAAAAAAAAAAGAAAAGAAAAGAATCATTAAGCCGGGGGGCATGGTGTTGCACATGTATAATCCCAGCATGTGGGAGGCTGAGACCGGAGGATTGCAGTTTAAGGAGAGCCTCAGCTACTTAGCTGAGGCCCTTCACAACTCAGTGAGACCCTGTTTCAAAAAAATAAAGAGTCCGGGCGTGGTGGCGCACGCTTGTAATCCCCGCACTTGGGAGGCAGAGACAGGAGATCAGGCAGGTTCAAAGCCAGCCACACTAGCTTAAGAGACCCTGTTTCCAAAAAAGTATAAAATAGGTCTGGGAGTATAGCCCAGAGGTAGAAGGGCTTCCAGGAACCCCAGTACCACCAAAAATAAATAAATAAAAATAAACAAATAGACTAAAAAATAGGGCTGGGGGTATAGCTCAGAGTTACAATGCCCCTGGGTGCCATCCCCTTACCACAAAAAAGAGAGAGAGAAGAGGCTAATTTTAGGATACCCCACCCTATAATAACTGTATAACAGGTCAGTTTACAAAGACTTTCTTCTTCAAGTTTTGGAGTCCAGAAATCTAGAGATCATTTTGCACACACACACCCCCGCCCTTCCTGACTAGTTATCAAAACAAAACACAACTTTCCATTCTTGGACATATCTAAACCAAATTCTTTGGGGTTTGTTGGTGTGTTTGTTTGTTTGTAGGTATAAGAGGGAGAGGGAGGGTGGCGGGGAGCTAGACAGAAGGGCGAGCCAGCCCGGGGCGTCCTATCACCGGGCCACACCCCAGCCCTATTTTATTTTTCGGGCAGCTGCTGAGGGTCTTGCCAAGTTACTAAGGCTGGCCACAAACTTGTGACCCTTCGGTCTCAGCCTCTCAAGTACTGGGATTACGGCCGTGCACCACCATTCCCAGCTAACCAAATTCTTTAATGCACCAAAAGCAGCTTCCCAGGACATACATAAAATGCCATCACTTCCATGGCCTTAAAACTCAATGGCTTTCCATGGCTCTATGAAAAAGACCAAGATCTTTCACTGACCTCCTCCAGAGACTGGACTTTGATCTAAACCATGCCCTGCCACCTGGTCATTCTGCTATTCTCTACAGTCCTGCAACACTAGGCATATGCTTCTCCTATGCACAATATCCCTGTGCTATAGCTATACACATTCATATTCATACATATTTTTTTCTTGCTTGTTCCAACAACTCTATTCAGACAATGTCAATTTAGCTTACTAGTTAATTTCCTATACCAACAAGTTCTCAAATATTTACTGACTGAATCAATAAAGTTTATAGATGAGGCAGGACTAGAACTAGAATTTGTCTCTGAACTTTTAACCAAATTTTCCTGAGTTTTATTTATTGATTAGTTGATCAATTGGATGCTAGGGATTGAACCAGAGGCATTCTACTTCCAAGCTACATTCCCAGGGATCTCTTTTCATTTTCTTATTTATTTTAATTTTTGTGGTGCTAGGAATTGAACCCAGGTGCATTCTGCCTCCAAGCTACACCCCCACCCCTATTTTTTATTCTTTATTTTGAAACAGGGTCTCACTAAGTTGCAAATGGCCTAAGTAGCTGAGGCTAGCCACAAATCCGGATCCTCCTGTCTCAGCTCCCAAGTTGGGATTACAAGTATGTACCACCATGCCTGACTCTCATTTTTTAATTTTGAATAAGGGTTTTGCTAAGTTGCTGAAGCTGGCTTTGAAACTACAATCCTCTTCTCTCAGCATTCCAAGTACTAGGTTTACAGGTGGTACAGCATACCTAGCTAAGTTTTTATTTTAAAACAGCTTTATGGAAATAATTTGCAGGCCACGAAATTCACTTATTTTACAGTCCTGGGGATGAAACCCAGGGGCATTCTACCTCCAAGCTATACTCCAGCCCTATTTTTTATATTATTATTATTACTATTATTATTATTATTTCGAAAATGGTCTCACTGAGTTGCAAAGGCCTCACTAAGTAGTAGCTGTGGCTGTCTGCAAATCGCGATCCTCTTGTCTAAGCCTTCCAAATGCTGGGATTACAAGCATGTGCCACCACACCCGGCTAAACTCACCCATTTTAAACATATAATTCATTGGTTTTGGTACATTTAATTATGGTTTCTTTCCCACCAAACATGCTACTATTTCCACATAAATACGTTAAAATGGGTAGGTTTAAAAAAAGATACAAGATTTTCTAAACAAGTGGTGGCATTTGTAAATGAATTATTTGCAAGTATCAGAATACTAACACTGTAGTTATAAATACTAAAACCAAAATACTTGATAAAATCTAGCCATCCTCTGACTAGATTAACCCTGGTCTCTAAAACCATAAAAATGTTCTTCCTTAAGTTCTTTTTATATATGTATGGTATTGTGGATGGAATCCAGGGGCATTATACTTCTGAGCTACACTCCCAGCTTTATTCTTTACTTTGAAACAAGGTCTCACTAAGCTGCAGATGGCCTCACTAAATTCCTGAGGCTGGCCTCAAGCTTCTGACCCCCAATCTCAGCCTCCCAAATACTGGATTACAGAAGTGTACCACCATGCCCGGTTTTAGACTTCTTTGTATTACTACTTTCTTTGCATTCTTGTGGTCTAATGTAATGATGTCATTTGATTACCTACTGGGCTGTGCCAAAATATTCAAACCGCCACCTGAGGAACACAGCATTTACATGAAGAGGGAGATGGAGAATCCAGGCAAGGAGACAGATATGTCTCCTAACTCTTTCCAACAGACGACATCATCAGCATGTGTATAGCTACACAAAGCCAAACTATCTGATTACATACAGAGATCACATGTTCCTCAAAGGACAGATATTAGCTATTACCCCATTCAGAAATCCCAACTCATGATATGCTGACTAAGATAACGAATCGTGTGTGTGTGTGTGTGTGTGTGTGTGTGTGTGTGTGTGTGTAACATTGGGGATTGAATTCTGGGGCACTCTACCTCTGAGCTATACTCCCCAACCCTATTTTATTTTTATTTATAAACAGAGTCTCAGTAGGTTGCTGAGAGTTTCACTACTTGCTAAGGCTGTCCTCAAGCCTGTGCTCCTCCTGTCTCAGCCTCCTAAGTACAATCTTAGGCCACCATACCCAGCAAGGCAATAAATTTCACATAGCAGATTTGCATAGAGGACCATCAGGAAGCTGTGGAGATAAGCAGTAATCTTCATCATCTGACAGAGTATATTACTTTATCCACAAGTCAGGGGCAATGGACAGCAAAAGGCTACATATAAAAACTATGAAGAAGTTAATGACAACTCATGGTCACAAAAAAATAAGGCTGAGTGTAAACAGACAAAAATACTGCAAATGTACTACCTAGAATCTAGTATTTTTCCTTATATACCTAAGAGACTGTAAGAAAACATGTTAACACTACATTGTTTTCTCTAGTACAACCATGTAGTGATGCTGATACATAAAAGTTCTGATATAAGCCAATAACTAAAAAAAAATTTTAAATCAAATGCTGAAAACATCAACAAAAATGATAGCTTTATAAGCTCCTTCCTCTGACAAGCAAAATAACACCCTTAGTCCTTACCCAAATTGCAAGTTATTATTTGGAACTAAAGTACTTATACTATTATTCTGGAAATATAAATGGTTCAATTTAAGCCCATGGATTATTGATGATTAACAGTCTCATAGTTTAAATATACAGTCCACTGAAACATAAAACTACTCAGTCTACTTTGATTTTTGGAAATACCAAAGTATTCCCAAGTTTTATCTAGTCACACTAATAAAAAGTTATCAAAATATTGACAGTACAAGAATAATCAGTCTGCTCACAGACAACATAAAAGATATTTTTATTAATTTAAAAATCTTTGCATGTAGGATAATTCTATTAATGTAAAAAATCTTTTTGTGATAACACAAAACTATTCTTTTCAGATTTACAGATTAAGAAGCCCATGGCAGCCAGGCCTGATGGTAGACACCTGTTATCCCAGTTTTGGGGAGGCTGAAACAGGAGGACAGAGTCAAGGGAAGCCTCAGCAATTTAGCAAGACTCTGTTTCAAAATAAAAAATTAAAATAGGGCTGGGGGTATAGCTCAGAAATAGAATGTCCCTGGGTTCAATTCCCAGTAACACACACACACACACACACACACACACACACACACTCTCTCTCTCTCTCTCTCTCTCTCTCTCTCTCTCTCTCTCTCTCTCTCAAAATTGTCTATGGCAAACAATGTAATGAAAAGGAGGGCATTTTCACATAAATACTGCATATTAATTCAGTAAAGTTTATTTCAAACAAGTTATTTTATTGGGCTACTAAGATTATTAACAAGATTCAAGTCTGTGGCTATCATACAGAAAGTGTTGATTTCTGTACTTGGTTGAGAAACACCGTAAGAACCAAGATGAAGATGCCTTTGAAAGAGCTCAATGCTAAAGAGTTCAAATCAATCACACAGACCTCTCTCATATGGCTGACAGTTTCTGGTTACTCTTAACCATGTCACTGCTACTTAATAAACTATTAGTTCAAAAACCCCCACTTATCAGTCGTGGATGAAATTAATTTTAGGGTTTTTTCTCTAATTAATGGAGGTTAGTTTGGATAAAAAAAAGAGTAATTAAGCCTGGTGGGGTGGCCTATAATCCCAGTACTTTGGAGGCTGAGACAGGATCAAGGTCTCCTTGACCTTGAGACAGGTTCAAGGTCAGCCTCAGCAAACTTAGTGAGGTCCTGTTTCATAATAAAAATTTTTAAAAAGGTAGAAGTGTGGCTCAGAGGTGCCCCTGAGTTCAATTTCCAGGACCACACACACACACAAAACAACTGCTCATATATTTTTACATGAGTATTAATATTGGCAAATAAATGCTTTCTATATATCAATATGGCTTAGTTTTTTAATAGAATTTTAAATGTTTCATAAAATACTGCTAATGTTATTCATTAAATTAGCTGTCCACAGAAATAGGCTTATTTCACCCTAGGCCTTGTCAAATACAGGAAGAGGAGAAAAAAACAGCAAAATCTTAAGGTATTGGAATTAAAAATTCATCCTTTTAAAGTTAAATAAAAAGAGAAAAAGCTATTAAGTGCTGAATTTGGGAACAATAGTTACAAATAAATGTGGTATGTCCTCCTTACCAATGTGAGCTCTGTCCGAAATGACAAGTCTTTTTTCCCAGCCTTCTAAACCTAGAGAAAGAGGAGAAAAGATACGTTTTATCAAGCATGTAACCCCCTCTTTTTTTCTTTTTGCAGTACTGGGTATGGAACCTAGGGGTATTGTACCTCCGAGCTACACCTCCAGCCCTATTTTTTATTCTTCATTTTGAAACAGAGTCTCACTAAGTTGTAGAGAGGCTAAGTAGCTAAAGCTGGCAATCCTCCTACCTCAGCCTCCCAAGTACTGGGATTACAAGTATGTGTCATCACGCCCAGCTTGTAATCACTTTTTAAATCTTACTTTCTTTATAAATAGAATGTTTACAACTGTTACTAGCAAAGCTTCATAGGAGAGGTAAGAAGGCTTCTCACCTAGTCACACCCTTATCTCCCTACTGTTTGCTCTCAACCAGACACATTCACATAAATTCCCAGGAATCCACAAAGGAAATGATAGGAAACTATTTTTGCTAGACAAGGGGTGAGGGGCTACAGAAATTCCAGAGAAGGGAGTTAATTTTAGGAATGACAACCTTCCCAAAAGACAGTTAGGAAATGTGTACCTGAACAAAATGAGACTTTCTCACTATTTCCTCTAAAACATTTTCAGTTACCATACTTATTAGGCTAAACAGTAATGAGATATATGTATTTCCTCATGTAACTGCAAATATCTGAAAGCGGGGCTGCAAGTAGTTTTTATAGCATGGGCCCCTCATCCAATAAATGTTTGCAGGAAAGCACTATTAATTGAATAGATTAAGGAATCCAAACAGATGGTACCTGAATCAGCTGTATTTATCCTAATGATAAAGTTCTCAACATCTTCAAAATTATTGTTTAGTATTTAAAAATTAGTTGTAGGAATCGGGGACAGAGGCACTCTCATGGTTTCTGTAATCTGAGACAAAAGGAGTTTGTTTTCTTCCAAATGAAGGAAACGCTTCTTTTATGCTGTATGTGCATTCCCATTAGCCTTAGATTCCTGATCAACTGAGCTTTAGGATGTGAGGGATTTGACAGGAACAATAAAACAGTTTAGGAAAGTCCTTAATACAGCTTCCCTTTAGATTAGCTCAAATTCAAAACACTCTGATTACTGTTGTTAAAAGCTTATTGTTTAGGTTTAAAGTAGCAAGCTGTCCTCAGGTGTTCTTTAACCTGTACCTGTCTGTCTCATCGAAGCAACCCTTTCTTCTGCCATCTCTGTTGTCCTGCCCCTGCTTCCTGCCTAGGTCAGCTCAGGTTCTCATGCTGTTCTGCTTTCAAACTTCAGCTCCTTTAATAAGTTTGCTCTACCTCTTTTTTCCTTCTGGCCTGTTGGGCTCCACTTTCCTAAACTTCTTTGTAATATTCTTAGGACATTTTCTAAACTAGCTTTAGAGTACATATTTATGTCAAAAACTACTGCAGAAGCCTGGCGTGGTGGCACATGCTTGTAATCCAGGCATTTGGGAGGCTGAGACAGGAGGACTGGGATTCTCGGGCAGCCTCAGCTACTACTTAGTGCTGCCCACTGGAATTCAATGAGACCCTGTTTCAAAATAAACCCCAGTGGGGTTCCATCCTCAGTACTGCAAAAATAACCAAAACAAAACAACAACAACAAAAACTATTGCAGAGGAGGGGAGGTTACTATTCTAGGTTTACCTTTTAGCATATTACTGAGGAGGTTCTTGTCTATAACCTATAAAGAGTAAGCCCTGGTGTGGTGGCGCATGCTTGTAATCCCAGCATTCGGAAGGCTGAGACCAGAGGATTGCGGTTCGCGGACAGCCTCAACTATTTAGTGAGACTCTCCACAACTTAGACCCTGTTTCAAAATAAAGAATAAAAAATAGGGCAGGGGTGGAGCTGAGAGGTCAAATGCCCCGGGGTTCCATCCCCAAACACACAAAAATAAAATACAATAAAATGGTGATTATAATGGATGAACTTTGTAACTGATATTAAAAATTATCAAAAATATGCCGAGCGTGGTGGCACACGCTTGTAATCCCCGCTCTTGGGAGGCGGAGACAGGAGGATCGCGCAGGTTCGAAGCCAGCCGCGCTGGTTTAGGAGACCCTGTTTCCAAAAAAAATAAAATAAAATAGGTCTGGGAGTGTAGCCCGGAGGTAGAAGGGCTTCCAGGAACCCCAGCAGCCCCTCCCAAAAAAAATTATCAACAATAACTTAAAATTTTAAAGTATAAGACAAAAGTATTGTTTGTTGGTCATGAGATCCTAAAAAAAAGTGCCCAATTAACAGTTGGACTCACTCTTTCCTACCTTTTCCTTTTTGAGCATTTTTCTCCGCTTCTTCAAACAATCCAGGTAGATGAATCACCACACCATTTCCTAAAGGAAAACAAACAACCTCCCATCTAACATATGTGAAATTAAAAAATGGATATACACAAATACATTAAACATAGAAATATATGATAACCTTTATCTAGAATAGTATAAGAGTTTAAGATACTTTAATAGGACATTCTGACTTATCAAGGAATTACTACAGAAATAGTGGTTAAGTTTTAAATACTGGTATAATGTACATACAGAATAGAATACATAGGATAAAAAAACACTGAAATTACACTCAACTTGAAATTCCTTTGAAACAAAGTAAAACATGGTGTTTTGAAAGAAACTAGGTATATAGTTTTGGTCGCAGTAGTCTTTTTTAAAAAAAACTGAGGATTGAACCCAGAGGCATTCTACCTCTGAGCTATACCCCTAAGTCTCCCTCCCCTTTTTTATTTTTGAATCAGGGACTTCCTAAGTTGTTTTGGGTCTTGCTAAATTCGGCTGAGGCTGGCCTTGAACCTGCAAACCTCTGTCTCAGCCTCCCAACGACTGGGATTAAGATGCTGAGGGTCTCACTAAATTGCTGAGGATGGCCTAGAACCTACAATCCCTGTTTCAGCCTCCCAAGAATTGGGGTTATAGACATGCACTACCTACCCCCACAGTCACCGAAGACTCTATATCAATGTCTTTCAATATGGGGAATCACTAAACGGTCATAAAATTAATTTAGTGTATGAATAGGGTTTAAAAAAATTAAAAAGTAGAATAGAAAATATTAGATTGCTTTGTCTGTTTTAAGAGTTCAGAATCAAATCCTTCTTAAAGCAAGTCACATTTAAAGTATTTGGAAAACTGATTTAATGATCTGATGTTTCTATAGAATTAATATTGCCAGTGTTCATGGATGCATGCAAAATAACCAGTCCAGAAAATATTCCTGCGGAAAGACCTGACAAATAGACAAGGTTAGGTATATTCCAGAAGGTACCATGCTCAAAACTTAAAGAATAATGAATAAAGGATCAATGAATTATATGATAGTGGGAAGTAAAATCAGTCTTGATAATGGAAAGGGAATACTGTCATCAATCCCCAAGCAGTCCAGTTTAAATACTCACCAATGAATGCAGTAACATTTGGATTAATTATTCCACTGGGTAAAAGATGGAAATCATATTCCACTGAATCTACGACAACTGTATGGCCAGCATTATTTCCTCCCTAAAATGTAAGATGAGAAAAATTAATCCTGACGATAAATACGACAGATAATGGAACTCCTTTCAAAGTGAATTAATGAATTCCTGCTAAAATGTAAATATAATTTAACAGAGCCCAAACATGTGCCATGTATGCGTACACATTAAACACTTCAATAACAGTTGGTTGTTTTCTTTCCCCACTACAGTACACTTGAGTGATTATCCTAAAAGGATCTACAAATTGGATAATTTGGACTTCTGGAAGATAGGAAGTCATATCCCTTCTTAAAAACCAAAAGAAAAAAGTATACAGAACAAATTGTCTTTGGCACTATGTAAGATATGTAGCAATCTTAATTAATTCATGATATTTTATCTACATACACACAAAAAATCTCTTAAGATAAAAAAAATATCTATAGGTGACCTAACTTGATATATTTATATAATCCCCACTGTCCTTTGAGTACATCAAGCAACTTCATGATCTAAAATTTGTATTCTGAGCTGGGTGTGGTGGTGCACGCTTGTAATCTCCGCGCTTGGGAGGCTTAGACAGGAGGACCGCACAGGTTCAAAGCCAGCCTCAGCTACTTAGTGAGACCCTGTTTCCAAATAAAATATAAAATAGGGCTGGGAGTATAGCCCAGAGTCGTAGAAGGCTCCTGGATTTCATCCCAGCACCACACACACACACAAATAAATAAATGATAAATTTGTATTCTCATATTAACAATTAAGACACCTCTCAAGTAACTCCCTCAAATATCGGTTATACTAAAACTCCAATGTATAAATCAGTCCTGTGTATTTGAGTAGTAACAGATTCCTACAACCCTCTCATATCTGGATAAGGTGATATAATGCACTGAGTCATGGAATATTCAATGTTGAAAATTTCAAAAAGTGAAATTTCTACTCCATGAAGCTTTTGCCTGCACCATCAGTAAAAAGTAAAATGTCAAATTATAAAAATTAGGTCCAGAGAAGATCGAATATATAAGCAGCCAGCTAATTTTTCTAACTTTTAAATTAAATAGCATGAAAAACCCAAACCAGTTAATTATGTTTAACCTTCCAAATAATATTAAGAAACTTTAAAAGTAAACAAAGGAGGAATGTTAGTAATAACGAAAGTTTTAAACACCATCGTTGTATTACATTAATGGAATTACCACCAAATGTGAGTCCACAAAAAGGCCAGAAAAATAGCTCTTGTTTAAAAAAATATATCTATACTATTTTTCACTGCTTTTTTGGTTGTTGTTTTTTTGTTTTTTTTTTGTTTTTTTTTTTGTTTTTTTTTTTGCGGGTCTGGGGACGGAACCCAGTGGCATTCAACATACGTTTTACACCCCCTGCCTTATTTTTTAGTCTGCACACTGCGGTCTTCCCATTTTAGCCTCCCAAATGCTGGGATTACAAGCCTGCGCCACCACGCCCAGCTATTTTTCACTGTTTAAAGAATATGTTTCAGCTGGGTGTGGTGGTGCATGCTTGTAATCTCCGTGCTTGGGAGGCGGAGACAGGATTATCGCGCAGGTTCCAAGCCAGCAGCGCTGGCTTAAGAGACCCTGTTTCGAAATGAAAAAAAAAAGTATAAAATAGGTCTGGGAGTGTAGCCCAAAGGTGGAAGGGCTTTCAGGAACCTCAGTACCACCAAAATTATATATATATAATTATATATTACATATAATTATATATTATATATATGTATATTTGAAAGCTAATATAAGTTATATATTAAATTTTGCATTGTGTGGTGTACTAGGGATTGTTTTTTTTTTTTTTACCACTCCCAGACCTATTTTATATTTTATTTGAAAATAGGGTCTCACTAAGTTGCTGAGAGCCTAAGTAGCTGGGGCTGGCTTTGAAACCTTGCGATCCTCCTGTCTCAGCCTCCCAAACATAGGGATTACAAACCCCACCAAGCTGAGAACTTATTTTTTTTAACAGCTATATTTAACTGGTCCCATAATGAGACATTATTGCAGTAATGTTGCAATTAGTTTCCTAATATATATTCTTATGTTTACATATGTATTTGTGGTATATATAATGTATATATTTATAATATAGTATATACCATATTACAAAATTTTGCTCTATGTATGAATTAAAGATTTGAACTCTAAGACAGTTAGGACAAGGGATATTCAAACTATACACAAGCAAGACCAGTTTTTAAAGTCCATCATTTGTGATATAATAAACTATTCTGTAATTATTGGGATATCCCCTTAACATTAAGTCTACTAATTTATACAAAGTTATTTTTACAGATATACTAATATAATCATTTAGCAAAGTAATTAATTTGGTAGTGCATGACAGTGTTGTATGACAGAAATCTATTCCCTTAGCTAATATTTTACCGAGAGGTAATACTGATCACAACCATGAGAGATGATGATTGAGATATTTTTCTTTTCTTTTCTTTCTTTCTTTCTTTCTTTTTTGTTTTGGTGGTACTGGGCGTGGAACCCAGAGGCTTTCTACCTCTGGGCTATACTCCCAGACATATATATATTTTATTTGGAAACAGGGTCTTACTAAGTTGCTGAGAGCCTCACTAAGTAGCTGAGGCTGGCTTCGAACCTGTACGATCCTCCTGCCTCAGCAAGCCCGGCAAGATTTTTTTTTTAAGGCAGATGGTTGTAGCCAGGCATGGTGGCATACATCAGTTATCCCAGTACTTGGGAGGTTGAGACAGGATGATTGCAGGTTTGCAGTCAGTGTTAGCAACTTGGTATGACCCTATTTCAAAATAAAAAGGGCTGGTGTATATTTCAGAGGTAGAATGCCCCTGGGTTCAATCCCTAGTACAAAATTAAATATACAAATAGGCAGTTGTGATAGGTAAGTTTAGGGGAGGGTGATAAGTTGGCTTTATTCCTTAAAGCCAAGTTAATACTGGAAAAGTGCACTATCAGAGACTACAAATCATGCTTGGGCACAAAGCTTGCTCACTCAAATAGTAACCAAAAATTTTTAATAACCAAAGTCACATTAAGGGTCATTTCATAGCTTGAACATCATTTTACTGTATAATTGACTATGGAAATATGCACCGAATAACCTAATAATGCCTGAGGCAGGTGCTTATTTATAAGTACTTATTTATATTTGATCACTAGTACCCTGGCAGGGGAGCTGGGATATGAAATATTAGTCTTGAAACAAATATCGTGCAGAAGGGCCCTGAAGTAAAGCAAGAAGCTACTAGTAAGAGGGTCTTGATGAGGTGATCTATCTTAGTGGTTATAAATTTCATAAACTACAACAAAGCTTCAGATTTGAAGTGCCTATTTGAATAGTAACCTAAAATATTTATGAATTGTGTGAAATATGCAAAATTCATCTTAGAAACTCAGGGCAACTAATGGTCCTCAAAGAAAATTATACTGGACCAAGGAGAGGTCATAGACACAAGCAGACAGCAAAAACAAGAGGCTCTAAACATGAACACCAATGCAGAACACCAGCTCCTCTCCCACAAACTACAAAGCAGATAGAGCTGCTCCCCATCTGGCCAACTCCACACAAGTGCACCAGGAGAGCAACAGCAAGGACAGCTGTGTTTAATCCCACTTAGAGACTTTCATAGCAGCACTGGGGAGGCCAGCCTGCACTAAAACAAATTTTTTTTTTTTTTTTGGGGGGGTGGTACTGGGGATGGAACCCAGAGGCCTTCTACCTCCGGGCTACACTCCCAGACCTATTTTATATTTTTTATTTGGAGATAGGGTCTCTTAAACCAGCTGAGGCTGGCTTCGAACCTGTGCGATCCTCTGTCTCAGCCTCCCAAGCGCAGGGATTACAAGCGTGAGCCACCACGCCTGGCTAAACAAATTGTTATTCTACTCCCCTGGCCCCCGTACTGGGGAATGAACCAAGAAGCACTCTACCACTGAGCTATATCCCCAGTCCCTTTCAATTTTTTGTTTGTTTGCTTATTTTTACTTTGAGATAGGATCTTGCTAAGTTGATCAAACCGGCCTCAAACTTGTGATCCTCTTGCCTCAGCCTTCTGAGTATGTTCTTCTATTTTTAATAGTTGTTCTCTATATCAATCCAAATTTTCCTCAAAAACAAACTTGATAAGTTATACCCCCAAAATACACTAGTCACATGTATATGCACTATATATACATATATTTTTATATGAAAGTTAACAGTTACAGGTAACTACTTACTGCTTTGCTAAATTCCTCTAACTCTTAGGAGCTCAGATACTCATGTGGTTTTTAACAAATCTTTTTAATTATCATAGCTGTATGTTCTCTATTACTTAAAAAAATAGAATGTTTAATTAATTGTTATACACAAGAGCTATGGAATCATCATTAAGGTTATATTTTGGGTCAATGATATAAAAGAGAAAATCATTTCTTAATAATCCTAGATCTCTTAAGTTTGTAACTAATCTTAATTTTGAAACATGTCCCCCCAAAAGCCCAAGAAATAGAAAAACACTGAGTGTGTTATGTGGCAGGCTTCTTCAGAGAAAAATATGTTTTTGAAGCCCATATACATATACACACATCAAAACAATATATATATATAATATTCTTGGTACTTTTTATATGAAATTCCAAGAATAGGTACAAGTTAACTGTATTAACAAGAAGAAAATAAAGAAAATTCAAATAATTCTCATTACAACCACAAATTATCCCATAATACAGTAATATACTTTACCTTTTACAATTCTTTGCCTACTATTTATGCATTAACATTAAAAAAAAGCACATACTTAGCATGTATACGGACTTATTTTCAATCCCCAGCACCAAAATATTGAAAATTCTTAAAAATTAAGCTTCTTAATGGCCAAGAAAAAAATGTATCCCATTGAAAAGCTATGAAATAAACTGGAATATATGACAGAAACAAAAACAAAAGGCAGAACTAGAATTCTATGCTCTCAAAGCTAGAAAGCTATTTCTGGCTAACTTTTAGTTTTCAAAAATCTACACAGAGCTAAAATTTTCAGTGTGTGTGTGTGTGTGTGTGTGTGTGTGTGTGTGTGCGCGCGCGCATGGTATATATTTTTACTGGGGATTGGAACCAGAGGCATTTTATCTCTGAGCTACACAACAAGCCCTTTTTGTTTATTTTTACTTTGAAACAAGGTCTCACTAAATTGCTAGTGTCTCACTAAATTGCTGAGGCTTGCCTCAAACCTGCAATCCTGTATCAGCCTCCCAACTCCTGGGATTACAGGCATGCACCCCCCCCCCCCAGCTTTATTCTTTTAATTAGCGCTAAAAACAAAAAAACTTCACTCCAAATAGTCTTTCCTACAGAAAAGTACTAAAGGTCTCCAGTTGTATTATACTGTCAGAAAAAAATTTACAAATATAAGAACAAGCCAGCAGGGATGTTTCCTCATATCTTATTTTCTTTCTTTTTTTTTTTTTTAATTAACTTGAGGTTAGCTGTAGCTATTGTATGTTTACCTCCTCTTCCTTACCCTTACTTTGCAAATCATTGTAATCATCCCCTGGCTACTAAGATGCCACTCATCTAACAAAAGAGAAAGGCTGCTAGTCCTGACCTGAGATTGGAGGAGCAGCCTAGGTCACCATCCACTCTAAGGCTTGGCTATCCTGCTCTTCCAAACAGATACCCATTTGGCTTGAGATAGACTCTACACTGTTTGCAAACAAAGAATCCACATGATTCACAAAATAAACTCATTATGATATAGTATGTATACACCTAGAAATAAATAACTAAACACTAAATTTTGGTAATATATGCTATCAGGATAACTTTAAAACATGGTAGGTACTAGAGGATACAGAGATGATATAATAGTACTTACTGTATAACTATCCACAGCTTTTCTATGTAAACTCCTTTCTTCCTAATTTGATGTTAGATTTAAGGAAGTCAGAAGATAAATGTTTTAGACTTTATTTCTGTGACTCTTTAGAACCAGGGGCCATCAAGCCCAATTCTAGTTTAAAAGTTCCACTTAGGAAATGTTGATACATGTGTCTAATTACAAAGTTCTATCAGTCCACAGAAGTCTAAAAAAAAAAAAAAAAGTTTGGAAGGAAATCAGAACAGTCTGCAAAAATGATTCTCTGTTTCCATTTTAGTTTGACATAAGGCCTCCCCCTGCCCCAAACCCAGTATGTTCCTGCTGAGGTAAAGATGAAAGCCAGGAGCTGACTTTTTGACAGGGTTATAAAACCCAAACAGTATCTCTTTTATAGTAACAGTAGAGGCTCTACTGTCCAGGGCTAACAATTTCCCACCCAGGGCTCAGAGGCCACTTGCTGAGGCCTCTGAAAGAGTCTGTCCCACCCCCACCCTCAATTTTCTGAATACATGCATAGTGTACTGTGACCGAAGAGTTCCAAATGAACATCCATCAAGAAGTCAGTTATGTCAGTGGATTAGAGGAGAGAACAGCAGTCCCTCAGCCTCTGCACCCTTTAACTCTTCCTTCCAGCAACCAAAGAGTACTATTCCTTGCCTAGGCACCTCAGGCTTCTTCATGACCTAATGAAGCATCAAGCTTTGCTGTTCTCCTGGTGAGGTCTGAGTCTTGGTCTCTACCTGACCAGATCAAGTGGTTCACTATGCACCAAAACAAAAGCAAATGTCAACCCACAGTACTCAAGCACTTAAAAATAAGGACGTCATGTAACCACAGTTAGCTTAGGATTCAAAAGTAGACCAGGTTCAGTTACCACCAGGAAACTGATCAAACTCAGCTATTAACCAGGCACACTAGATAGGAAAAGAAAATATATAGAGATCTGAATTTCTTTTTAGAAGTAAAGACATCCAAGTGCAATGTGCTTAAGCCTTTAAAAGGCTTAACGATACCTCCTTACCTTATGGAAGGTATGGTTAACTTCCAGTTTCACACACAAAAATGTCCCACAAATGATGATACTCTCAGGTACTTTGTATGAGTTAAACTGCCATTAAGAATTAACTTCTCACAATGAACTAGGAAAAGGGCTTTGGGTGGGCTTCCTAACAAAACTACTTTTGTGCTACCAAGAAGGAACCTTCCTGTTTCCATACCTGATCCCCCGGAAAAGCCAGTGCTAGCAATCTTCTCTACCCCCAGCCCAGCAACACTTGTTTATATAGCAGTGTCGCTCTAGACTATGAGCTCCTTGTGGGTACAATCTGAGCCTTCCTCAGTGTTTTCACTGCAGGGCTAAATGTCCCCTGCAAATACCTAATATGTGTTTAATGCATGAGGGATCACTGCTTGGAGTTGGTCCTATACTTAAACCTTTTTTTTAAAGATGTATGATTTAAAGTTAAGCTATCAGTAGTGGTCATCCTTTGATCCAAAACCTACAAACCTACTTATGGGTCTAGCGTACCTATAAGGTTATAAAATAAATAAATCCCCATAAATCCTGACTCTGAAACATGCAGGCCCTGTGTACAATAATATTTCGCAGCTTTTCTTTACAAAAAACCATTTTATACATTATACACATACATTTTTTACATTAAAGTGGTTGGTTAAAAGAAATGTCCATTTTTTTCTTTTTAAAACTGCATTTAAAATAATATGTGTGTGCGTGTGTGTATATTTTATACTTGGGGGTGTTTGGGAATTAAACCCAGGGGCATTCTACCTCTGAGATATACCACAGCCCTATTTTTCATTCATTATTTTTAAACAGGGCCTAACTAAGCTGTAGAGGGCCTTACTAAGTAGCCGAGGCTAACCAAGAACCTGCAATCTTCCTGTCTCAGCCTCCCAAGTACTGAGATTACAAGCTTGCACCACCATGCCCAGCTAAAACTATATATTAGGAGGGATTTCTTATTTTATGACTCCACTGTTGAAAATATGGACACACTATGTTTAACCATTGTTTCTGGAGAAACAATGCTGTATACAATTTGAAGTTCATGACATGAATACAGCAAGAACATTCAACGCTAACAAAGAACATATTTTGAATAATACACAAAACTTGACACATCAAACAAGCAATCAATCGAAACTAACACTGACCTTCCCAACGTGTATATACATATGCAGTACGTTCAACAGATAGGCACTGTGGCACATGCCTGTACTAAGAAGGCTGAGAACCTGGGAGGAACACAGATTCAAGGACAACCTCATTAAGGTGGTGACTCTCAGAACAACAACTAAAAGGGGTTGGAGGTATAGCAGCTAGGTAGAATGCCCCTGGGTTTAATCCCCAGCATCACCATTAAAAAAAATTTCCATATTCTCCAATTTTATAACGTAGGAGAATTTCATTAAGTAGATGCCAGGTTCTTTGCTTATTTTTTTAAAGAGGTTCTTTTTTTTTTTTGTCTTTTTTGGAACCAGGGATGGAACCCAGAGTGCCACACCTGCAAAGCAGGCACTTTGCCACTGAAGCTACATCCTGGCCCCCAGATGCCACGTTAGTACCAAGGTGAATCACAAAAGAGAGTGCTCGGATCTGTTCCTTTCCTAACTACTTGTGGCTAACCAGACTAATCAAAATCCTAATGATTAGCTTTCAAAAGGCACAAGAATTTATTATAAAAAATACTTAGGAAAGTACAAAGAAGTTTACAAGTGAGGAAAATCTTCCTAATAAGTCTGATCACTTATTTCTCCACTACCTTCAGCTAACATTTTGAAGGCAAAAACGGCTCCTTCTCAATCACTTCTCTAGACTGCGCAAGGACATCAGATTAGATTAGCCAATGATCTTGCTCTAAGACTATTTTCTCTGTAAGACAGTAACACCTGCAGTCTGCAAGCTAATCCTAACAATTTTCAAATGAATATTAAAATTGTGGATCGTTTACAATGTGTTACAATAAATTCCCCAAGTCTTAGAACCCACAATGTAGCCCAACCTGAGTATACCACTTGTAGTTTTAAAGCAGGATGTCAAAGGAGACAAACAGGCCTCAGTCTCGCCTTCTATCCAACAAGAAGGTTAGGTATTCTTGTAAGTCTTCCCCCACAGCATAGCCGGATCTGATTTTAACACAAAGCAAGGTGAAAGTCAGGCTTCTGGAGCAGCTCCTTAAGCTGAGCGGTGCAGCAAGCACACCTTTGCAAGTACCATGCCAGGAGATACCTGGCCAGGCAGGTGTAAAATAATAGGCTGGAGGTAAAGTGGTACAGCTGATCGAACTGACATCTCAGCCAGGAAACCCGCAGGGTAGATTTCTGCATGCAAAATCATTAAAAGAGAACAATAACGACTAAAATAACCCATGATTAAGTCGGAGAATATTTGCATTTAGCGTTTTACATGCCTGTAATTTCCTTATTTCTGCATGTTCAAGCGGTTTCCAATTTTAGACAGAAAGCTTCCAATCCAGTGGGCTACTTGACTGTGTACTACTACTAAGTTAATAGAACACTTTCAACCTAGCATCACAGCATTCTGCTGTGTTCCTTCAAGAACGAGCTACTCTTGCAACTTAGAGACCGTGCTTAACTTCTTCAAACACTAGGTTTTGTTTTGATCGTGGGTACTGCTCATCTATTTTCTATTGTGAAACTGGGGGACAGTTATCAGAGAACCTTTACAAAGGTTTTGCCTCTAGGCTGCTTCAGAGCAAAGGACAAATAGGAAGAAAGCTCACACTAAACCACGTGTCCCCCGGTAGGAAGTGCACTACCACTCCATTTCCCCAAAGTGAACTTTCTATGCAACCGTAAAAATACAGTATTTCTAAACATCCGATTTGGTGTACGTGTATTTACTTGCCGCACTCCTTTTAGCAGAGCAGGGATTCCTTTCTTTGGAACCAATGAGTAAAAATCTCCCTTTACGGATTCGAATTAAAAAACAACAAAAACACAGGGTTCTTAAAAGGTGCCAAAGCCGCGAGGCGGTTTCTCCCGCGCACGCTCGGGGCCTGCAGGTGGGCGGCGGTGAGCCTGGATCTTAGAGCAGTTCAGAACAATCACTCCCACTCGGCCGTCCGGGTGGTGGGTGGGTGGGTGATGGGCAGATTCGGCGGCCGCGCCCGGTCCTCGCCCGGTCCCCGCCCAGAGTCTGAGCAGGCCTCGGGCGGCGGCGTCTCCAACTCCGGCCGCCCGCCACCCTCCCCGGGCCGAACCCCGCAGCTCCCGGGCATCGCGCATCCTTCGAGGACTCCCAGAAGCCGGCATTCTCCGCCGAAGCCCGGGCGTCGTCACCCGACACTGCGGGTCAGGGGTCCCCGACCTCGCGCCATGACTCCGCGTGGCCGCCAGCTCGCAGCAAAGGCCGAGAGCCTCAAGGTGACACCTCCTCCGGGCCGAGGCCCGCGCCTCACCTGGCAGCGGCACACGATGTCCGCGTCCTGCGCCAGCAGGTCCACCACCTTCCCCTTGCCCTCGTCGCCCCACTGCGCGCCGAGCACCACCGTCACCCGGTTCCCCCCGGGGCGCGCTCGGGGGCGGCCGCAGTCGCCGTTGGGCAGGGAGGAGGTCGCGGCGTTGGTCTCGGCGAACGACATGGCTCGGGAGCGGCCGGCGGAGCCCGGAGCAACGGGGAGGAGAGCGCCAAAGGACAACCTCTGCGGCGCCCGCACATGCGGAGGAAGAAGGAGCCGCGCCGGCCCCGCCCGCCCGCCGGGCCGCCGCCTCCCGCCAGGCCCGCCCGCAGGAACCGCCGCCGCCAGGCCCCGCCCCTTCCGCGGCCCGCGCGCCGCTCCCGGGCCAACGCCGCGAGCGCACAGCGGGGCGGGGCGGGGCTTAGGCGCGCTCGCCCCGCCCCCGCCTCGCCCGCTTCCTCCTGCAGGGCGCGAGCGGCCTACAACTCCCGGCGTGCATCGCTCCGCAGACGCGGCGGTCTGCAGGTTTCAGGCTCTGACAGCATTCTTTTGTTTTTAAGGTTTCTTTGTATTAAAGAAAGGACGTGTAGACTCTGCCAAGAAGGGAATTTCAAAATACAAACATGATGGAATTGGACCGTTTACGTTTAGAATTGGAAACCTGAAGTCTACAAGTAAGAGCAAGGTGGAGAACATTAGACCTGAAAATCCAAGGGTCGGGCCCTAAGCCTTTTCGCTTTACATATTTGTAACGGGCTCAGAGAGGGCTTATGCCATATTATACTGTAATGCAGTTAGGATTCTCAATCCTCACAATCATACACACTGTACTCTTTTATCCGACTTAATCTTTTTTCTTGCTTTTTCTTGAGATGCTGCAGATTGATTCTCAGGCTTCAGGCATGCTAAGCAAGCGCTCTACCACTGAGCTACACTCACAACCTTTTATTTTCTTCCTTCTTTGGTTTTTATTTTGGGAGGGGTGTCTGGGAATGGAACCCAGGGGCATTCGATCTCCGAGCTACAACGCCTACTCTACTTTTTATTTTATTTTTATGGTACAGGAGATGAAACCCAGGTGCTAGACCAATTTTACATTTAATTTGAAACATGGTCTCCCTAAGTTGCTGACAGTCTCACCGAGTAGCTGAGGCTGGCTTCAAGCCTGCAAGGTCCTCATGTCTCCGCTTCCCAAATACCGGGATGACAAGCGTGCACCACCATGCCCAGTTTATTCTTTATTTTGATTGTGTGTGTGTGTGTGTGTGTGTGTGTGTGTCTGGGGATGGAACCCAGGGACATTCGACCTCCGAAGCTATATATACCCCCCAGCCCTATTTTTAATTCTTTATTTTGAAACAGGGTCTCACTAAATTGCAGGGGGCCTCACTAAGTAGCTGAGTCCTCCGGTCTCAGCCTGCCTAAGGCTGGGATTACAAGTTTGTGCCACCATGCCAGGCTCACGCACAACACTTTCTGATAGGGTTTAAAAGACAAATAACTTGCTCTAGTAAACCGAGTTGCTACTTGGATGGTCTGAGTCCACACTTTGTTGCGTATTTCATTCTCAGTGTTTAATTTGTGGCTAGATTCCAGAGTATACTACTGTTAATCTAATGTTATTTAGACTGCAACACAAACTATGGCATCTAATTTTGATTAAAAAAATTGCTAAGGAATCGGAGCGTGGTGTAATCCCACGCTTGTAATCCCACCATTCCGGAGGCCGAGACAAGAGGATCGCGGTTCGCGGACAGCCTCAGCTACTCAGTGAGGCCCTCTGTAACTTAGTGAGAATGAGTTTCAAAGTAAAGAATAAAAAAATAGGGCAGGAGCTGTAGCTCGGATGTCGATTGCCCCCCCCACCCCATTCCATCCCCAGACCGGCAAAAAAATAAAATAAAATAAAATAAAGTTGCTAAGGAAAAAAATGTGGGAATAGAGTCGCATACAGTAGGTACTCAATAAGCACACGTTGCTGCCCATTTCTGTTCCGTTGTTAAAGCATTTCTGGCGTGTCGGCTCCTGGATGGCACTGTTAGATATGTACTGGCTCTGAGGCAGTATGCACTCAAAGATTTGGGCTAAAAGATACGCTAACATAAACGTCTGCCTTCATCCGGCCAAATGGTGTGTTTCGAGGTTGCCCCTTTGCTAAAAACCTGACCAGCACCTTGGTCCAGCTCACTTTGGCGCCACCCGGGCGCCCTGGCGCGGTGTGCGCTGCGCATGCGCCCTCCCCGCCCCGCACACGCGCACGCGCACGCGCACGCGCCGTGGCGCCCGCCGCGCGGGGTCTGCGCACCTGCGCGGCGGCCGGCGGTTGCGCGGCGGTGGGGCCGGCGCCATGTCTGCCAGCGAGGTGGCGGTGCTTCTGTCGTGGCTAAGCTGCTGCGGCTCGGCCCTGTGGAGGTAGAGACAGCGGTCTCCGGCGGGCAGGCGGGCGGGCCACCCGGTCCCCGAGCGTCCCGGGCCACCGCAGCGCGCCCCCGAGGGGACCCGTTGGCCTCCCGCACTCCGACACCTTCGCGTTGGTGGGCCTGGACCACTGAGCCCTGAGTGCCCCGTTCATGTATTTTAAATTTGGGGCCGGGCGTGGCGGCGCACGCGCGTAATCCCAGCATTCGGGAGGCTGAGACCGGAGGATGGCGGTTCGCGGACAGCCTCAGCTACTTAGGCCCTCTGCAACTTAGTGAGCCCCGGTTTCAAAAGAAAGGATAAAAAGTTAGGGCAGGAGGTGTAGCTCGGAGGTCGAATGCCCCTGGGTTCCAGACCCGAAAATTAATTAATTAATTAACTCAGGAATGCGCCCTAGAACATTCTTAAACTTGCTCCCAGCATTTCATACTTCCGCCAGGAAAAGAGGAGTAAATGAGACCAGCAGGGAGGAGGCGTTTTAACTGGATAAATGAGCGGTTGGTGGCTGCCTTTGTAGTTGAAGCTGAGTGGAAAGTGCTTTATAAAGTATAGACACTGCCTGGAGCGGTGGTGCATGCCTGTAATCCCAATACTTGGAAGGCTGAGGGTCCCAGGTTCAAGGCCAGTGTATGGAAATTTACTGAAAGTTTGTTTCAAAATAAAAAGTGCTCAAGGTGTAGCTCAAAAGGTAGACTGACCCTGGGTTCAATCCTCAGTAACATAAAACACTGCAAATGTAAGGAGATGTAATTCTTGAGTAAGGTGAGTTGATTGCTGTATTAGAATGAAAATCAAAATAAGACGTCAACATAGGTTAAAATACAAATGATTAAACACAAAATCATTTTCCTCAAATATTTTGTTTGGGGTACAAAAATAATTATTGCCCTTCAGCATTAGCTAACACTATCAATAATACACCAAACCGTTTTATAATTTTCCTTATAATGAGGAAGAGCTTCTCCTGTTCCACTAAGGGGTATTTCATTTAATATCTTGAACCCCTGGAGGAATCAGGAGATTAAAAGAACCATCAGGATAGTCAGTGAAGTAGAGCAAAAATATATTCTGAGAAAACAAGTCTTTTCTTTTGTACAAAATGCAGATAATAAGGCATCTCGAGAGACTTGTGTAGTGATATATTTAGAGTTTATCACATGCAAACAATGGGCCGATAATATTGGTAACTGATATTTTTAAGGATGGCCTCTAAACAAGGAGTTTATAAGTTTTTCTGCTTTGAACGCAAGAGGTCACCAAATACTTTTTTTTTTTGGCGGGGGGTGGGGGTGGTACTGGGGATGGAACCCAGGGGCCTTCTACCTCCAGGCTACACTCCCAGACCTATTATATATAATTTTTTTTTTTTGGGGGGGGGGATAGGGTCTCTTAAACCAGCGAAGCTGGCTTCGAACCTGCTGTGATCCTCCTGTCTCCTATTCTCAAGCGCGAGGATTACAAGCCTGCGAGGCACGAAATATCATGTAGAAAAACCAACTTCATTATGATTAAAAACTTGTCGAAATTGCATTTTAAAGATCTTAATTGGATTTACAATCCCAAAATTGGCAACAGTTCATTCCATAAAACAGAATAAATGTTCAAACTGAGCAAAGTAAGTTGGTTTTGAGCTGGGCATGGTGGTGCATGCTTGTAATTCCAGCATTTGGGAGGCTGAGACAGGAGGATTGTGGTTTGCAGCCAGCCTCAGCTACTTAGTGACACCCTTTGCAACTTATTGAGATCCTGTTTCAAAATAATAAAATATAGGCTTGGGCTGTAGCTCAGAGGTAGAAAATGCCCCTGGGTTCCATCCCTGGTACTGAAAAAAAATGGGGGGGGGGGCTGGGGTTAAGAAATCCTATTAAGATATAAAATTCAGACTCCGTACTGCCTGAGGAGGAGGAAAAACATCTTTGCTTTTGCTAACATCTGAACTTCAGCATATCCTTCAAGCAAGAATTTAGACTAGGGTTGGCAAACTATACCCTGGGAACCTGGGAGCCAACTTCCACATGGTTTTATAAATAATTATTTATCTATTATTGGTGTGTCCTGTCTCCTAGTAAGGTAAAGATTTGAGTAGTTGTAACACAGGTTGTATTGTCAAAACACACCTAAAATATTTACTGTCTGGTCTTTTAGAAAAAATATTTCGTGACTCGCAGGCTTGTAATCTTCGGGCTTGAGAATCGGAGACAGGAGGATCATGGCACATTCGAAGCCAGCTTCGCTGATTTAAGAGACCCTGCCCCCCCCACCAAAAAAAAATATATATATATATATATATATATATAATAGGTCTGGGAGTGTAACCTGGAGGTAGAAGGCCCCTGGGTTCCATCCCCAGTACCACATCCCCCAAAAACTATTTGGTGACCTCTTGCATTCAAAACAGAAAAACTTATAAACTCCTTGTTTAGAGGCTAAAAGCATGAACCACCCAAGACCATTCCTGGATAGCTATAGTAGGATGAATAGGTAAGATTTAGAGAATATGATTTACCCAAATGTCATATTCTTTTTTTTTTTTTTTTTTTTCGGTACTGGGAATGGAACCCAGGGGCATTCTACCTCCAAGCTACACCCCTAGCACTATTTTTTATTCTTTATCTTTTGAAACAGGGTCTCACTGAGTTTCAAAGTGCCTCACTAAGTAGTAGCTGAGGCTGTCTGCGAACTGAGATCTTCCTGTCTTAGCTTCCAAAATGCCAAATGTCATATTGTATAGGCTGACTAGCGAAAGAAAAAAAGTGAAGTTAGGAAAGGATTTATTGGGAGTTGAAGGAAGGAGTAAAGATCAAGAATGCTCTTTGATCATATTTTTTGGCAGTACTGAGGATTCTATTTTTTAAGAGAGCTGGTAGAATGTAAATGTACAAAAGAGAATAGGAAAGATCAATTTTTGTAATCCAAAAGTGAAATGACAGCATCCTTTTTATTTAAAAAAACCTACACATGGCATCTCAGATCCATTTTCAACAGTAATACATTTCATATTTGACATGATTAAGGAAGCAAGAATGAGAAGGAATTCTCACAGCTGTCCTTGACCAAATAAATTGAATATGACTTTTTTTGTGATACATAGGATTGAACCCCAGGGCTCACACATGCTAGCACTGTACCCCTAGGCTGACCTTGAGTTTGACATCCTCTACCTCAGCCTCCTGAGTAGCTGGGATTATGAATGTGCACCACCATGCCCTACTTAATTATGACTCATTAGATGCTGTTTGCTTGGTAATTTGTTCTCAGCCCCAATATAAGCTGATGAAGGTAGAGAAAAGTACCTTTCAGGAAAGGCCATTTTATCATTTACTCATCAAGTGTCATTCATAAATTAAATTGTATACTTTAACTTTGTTTCAAAAAACTTTGATACAAAATCTGCTTTAACTTTGTTACAAAAAAACTTTGATACAAAATCTGCTGCTAGTATTTTTTTTTTCCTCTCCTGAGGTTTTTGTCTCTATATAATGAAAAGGATCTCATATTAAATTCATTAGAAGTGGAAGGTGGTTCACACTTTACTGGAAAAAAAGCCTTTGATGAAAATATATTTTATTTTATTTTAAAAGGATATGTAACTGTACACAAACATACCTTATTTGATATGTATGTTAGTCATCTTTCATTGCTGTGACAAAATACCTGAGAAAATTCAATGTAAGGGCAAAAAGTCTACTTTTAGCCCATGGTTTCAGAGGGTTCAGTCCATGGTCAGTTGGTCCTATCAATTTTGGCCTAAGGTGAGGCAGGACATCATGTCAGAAGGGAATGGCAGAGGAAGCAGCTCACCTTATGGCAGCTAGGAAGCAGAGAGAAAGGAAGGAAGGGGCAGGAGACAAGATCTATATACCCTTCTAAGGCATGACCCAGGAACCTACTTCCTCCAACTAGGCCCTGCCTCCTGTAGATTCCATAACCTCCCAATAATGCCATCACAGTATGACTCCATGAATGGATTAATCTATGGTTGAGGTTGAAGTTCTCCTGATCCAATCACCTTACTGAAGGTGAAGTATGCATGTATATATGTATATAATAAAATACATTACATATATTGTGTTACAGATATAGTGTATGTGTGTACATATATATATATATATATATATATATATATATATATATAGTATGTAGACACACAATGCATTTCATTATACTGATGACTGACATGTTGAAATAAGAATTCAGAGTACTATTAAGGATTTCAAGCCAGGTGTGGTGGCGCACACTTGTAATCCCAGCATTCGGGAGGCTGAGACCAGAGGACTGCGGTTCGCAGATAGCCTCAGCTACTTAGGCCCTCTGCAACTTAGTGAGAACCACTTCAAAATAAAGAGTAAGACTTCCGGGAAAATGGCGACGGAGCAAAATGGGGCTTATGAGCCCCGCTAACAACCAATCTCTATTACCACGAAATCAGCGCCTTTCATAGCCAGAAAACAGAGAAACAAAAAATGTAATTTTAAGGGACAGAGAAAAAGAGGGCTGGAAAAACGAGACACCAGAAACAAGACCGCAGTGCTGCAGCCGGAGCCACGGCGTGAAGCAGCGGGCACCATTTTGCCTTGCAGCACCAGGCTCCAGAGAGGAAGGGAACTCATAACGGGGCTCAGAAACCAGAGAGGAGATACACCGGCTTCACGCCCGAGATTGCAGCATCAGCGCCTTACACTGGTGGTAGCGGCGAGTTAACCGGACGGCACCAGACCAACTCACTCAACAGCCCACCAAGCTCCAGAGAGGAGCGGCAGACAGCGAGCCGAGGTGAGCCGCTACGGAACTGCCGGGCGGGATTCGGCAGATTTCTCAGCGCAGAGAGCATCTAAAGCTCCCAGGAGCTGGGCTCAGCGCACCCTGCAGGGACTCAGAGTGGAGTTCAAAAATAGAAAAGAAATACGCCAGCCTCACGGCCGAGGGCATGGCAGCGGCGCCATATTGCTACCAGCGGCAGCAGCAGCAAATTCACCAAGTCCACGACAGCTCCATCTGTGCACTCAACAGTGAGTCAAATTGGGGCCCCTAGAGGAGAAATCTGAGTACTGTACTCCCAGGGACTTGACCCAGTGTGGGTGTGGTGGTGGCAGAGATATCACACCATAGGAGAACGCCCAATCTGGCACCCCCCATGGTCTAAAGCAGCCTCAATTGACTCCCAGGGTCTGAGACTCTGCGGTACAACCCAGTAAAGGAGTAGTGGTGACTGAGATACCACAGACTCGAGATCCACAGCACCTTAAGTGAAGTCGTAGTGACCCAGGGAAGAACCCAGAGAAGGCACAAACTTCCGAAATCATGGGAAAGAGGAATAACAATGGAGCAATGAATGCCCACAACCCCACAACATCAGAACCCGATAAAACAGAAATTCAGAGATTTCTAGAAGATCAAATCAGGAAAATAACTGTAGAAATAATAGAGGTGTTTCGAAAAGAATTCAGAGAGAGCCAAAGAGAGATAAAGGATGCAATTAATGAAGTAAAGGCCTCAATTCAAAGTACAAACAACCGATTAGACCACATGGAGAATAGAATCTCGCTCCTAGAAGATGATCATTCAAAAAATGAATGCATAGTTTCTAATTTAGAAAAAAAATCCGACAGCCGGGCGTGGTGGCGCACGCTTGTAATCCCCGCACTTGGGAGGCAGAGACAGGAGGATCGCGCAGGTTCAAAGCCAGCCACGCGCGCTGGCTTAGGAGACCCTGTTTCCAAATAAAAATGTAAAAATAGGTCTGGGAGTGTAGCCCGGAGGTAGAAGTGCTTCCAGGAACCCCAGTGCCACCAAAAAAAGAAAAAAGAAAAAAGAAAAAAAAATCCGACAACAGGAATCTGACATTGAAGAAATATGGGCCCATTTTAAGAGAGCTAACCTAAGAATATTTGGAATAGAGGAGAGAAAAGAAGGTGAAACCAAAGGGATTAACAATCTTTTCAAGGAAATAATAGCAGAAAATTTTCCAAACATAGAGCAAGAGGTCGATACACAGGTCCAGGAAACTTATAGAACTCCCTTTAGACAGGATCGGAGAAGAGGATCCCCACGCCACATAATTGTCAAAATGACCAATGTGGAAGCCAAGCAGAGAATCTTAAAGGCAACAAAAACAAAGGGCCAAGTGACATTCAGAGGCAAACCAATTAGAATCGCTCCAGACTTCCCCAAACAAGTCATGAGAGCCAGAAGGGCTTGGAGTAACATATTCCAAACTCTGAAAGAAAACAACTTCCAGCCAAAAATTTCCTGCCCAGCAAAACTTTCTATCAAATTAGATGGGGAAATAAGAAGCTTCCACGACAAACAGAAACTGAAGGAATTTATGTCTTCAAAACCAGCACTAGAGAAAATACTCCAAGAGATTAACTACAAAGAAGAAATAGGTAACACACACCAGAACCAGAGATACCAGATTTTCCATCCAACAGACAACTAAGATTGGTTATCTGTGGAGATTCATTATTTATGTTAGTCTTTTACCTATCTCTAAATGGTATTGTTTGCCTTTATTGTTGTTAATTTTTAGGATGTCTAGTTGGAATATTAATATACCTTCAGATATAGCATTTGGAAATATTTTATCCCATTCTATCAGTAACTTTTAACTCTGTTTACATTGTCTTTGGATATACAATTTTTTTTTTTTTAGGGAGTTTATTTACCCTTTTCTTGCCTGTGCCACTGAAATCATATCCAAGAAATCACTGCCAATTTCAATGTTGTGAGGTTTTATGACCCAGATTTTCTTCTAAAAGTTTATAGTATTAAGATTTATACTTAGGACTTTTATCTATTTTGAGTTAATATTTGTATATGTGTTAGGTAAGTGTCCAATTTTATTCTTTTTCATGTAATTATTATTTTTCAACAATATTTAGTTAAAAGATTAGTAATTCCTCCACCAAATGTTCGTGGAAACCTTGTCAAAAATAACTTGACAATATATGGAAGAATTTATCTCTAGGCTTTTATTTAACTCCAATGGTTTATATATCTGCCTCTAGAACAGTACTACACTGTTTCAATTATTGTAGCTTTATATGGTTTGAAATCAGAAAATATACATCTTCTAGCTTTGTTCTTCAAGATTGTTTTGGGTATCTAGAGTCCATATTCCATATCAGGATAAATTTTTTCTGAAAAATAAATAAATGTATGATAGCTTCACCTAAAAAGAAAAGAAAAGAAAAAAATATTCTCTGGTAAGAAAGAAAGCAAAAAGAAATATTGAACTGTTATCTTTTAGGCATCAAAAGCTTGGTAGCAGACAAATGAAACTGTTTTGTGAGATTACCATCGTTAATATTGGATAAATTGCTATAAAACTAGATGTCAACCACTAAGCCAAGCATGGGAAGGAGGGATGGGGAGGGAACGGGGTGGGGATCTGGTAGGGGCTAACTGGGCGATGTGTGCATGTATGTCTACAAAAGTATTTTCTTTATACCATTATGATGTATGAATAATAAATAAAGAGTTAAAAATAGGGCAGGGAGGATAGCTCAGAGGTCAAATGACCCTTAGTTCCATCCCCAGACCCATTAAAAAAAAAAAAAAAGGATTTTTTTTTTTTTGCAGGTCTGGGGATGGAACCCAGAGACATTTGACTTCTAAGCTATCCCCCCTGCCCTATTTTTTATTCTTTATTTTGAAACAGGGTCTTATTAAGTTACAGAGTGCCTCACTAAGTAGCTAGGCTGGCTGAGAACTGTGATCCTTGGGTCTCAGCCTTCCGAATGCTGGGATTATAAGTATACACCACTACGCCCGGCTCTCATAATTTTAGGAAAGGAACTATATAATGGTATCCCAGCAACTTCATCCTAACACATGGAAAAAATGCCTCTGATTTAAAATTTTAGGAATGGAAAAATCCCAATGGCAAGTATGCAGCGTTGACACGAAATAGATTAGTGACATGAAAGGAAAGCAAATGCATTTTAAGGTGATACTTTATGATAATAACTGACCACATGTGGCTTTTGAGCACCTGAAATATAGCCCAAATTGAAATGGTCTATAAATGTAATCAGCACACCAGATTTCAAAGACTTAGTACAAAAAGAATATAAATATTAATCATTATACTGATTAATGTTGAATAAGTATATTGAAAGTAGTTTCACCTGATCTCTCTTTGTGTGTGTGTTTGTGGTACTGGGGATTGAACCCAGGGGTATTATACTGTGAGCTGTACCCCCAACCCCATTTAATTTTTTCATTTTGGATCAAAATCTCACTAAGTTGTGGAGGGCCTCACTAAGTTGCTAAGGCTGGCCTCAAATCTGCAATCCTTCTATCTCAGTCTCCCAAGTACTAGAATTACTGGCATGTACCACCACACTCAGCTGTTGTCATATTTATAATTTGGCTTCTAGAAATTTTTAATCATATGTACATAAGTGGCTTGTATTATATTTCTATTAGGTAATGTTGCTTTTAGATGGATTAGACAGATAAAAATTGAAATATTGAAATACCATACAAAGTAGTACAAAACCGACCATGAACAAGAACTCACAGAAATTTGCTCTTCCAAATGAGAAACACTGGATTTTGAAATTCCAATCTTTATTATTTTTAACTTCATTTATAGGTGAAGGAGTCAGAGCTAATAATCTTCAACAGTTTTTGTTCTACAAGAAAAAATGTAAAAAGTATTTACTTCCCATTTCATTTTAGTGTCTTAAGTGCTGAGAAAACATAGAATGGGAGTGGAGGTCACTGATAGCCCCAATTTTAGCACTGAGTTCACTTTTCAGAAATGACTTAGGCAGAAAGGTGAAGCTCACAGCAGCCCCAGTATGTTCTGATGGTATATAGAATCCCTCCTTTTTGGAGGAGAAATTACTTCTAATTATTATTTTTGGCCTTTTCCTCCACAGGTATTCCAGTAACAGCCCAAGTTATCGCATTTTTAGCACCAGAAGTGTTGTAAGTGTTGAATTTTTAACTACATTTAAGTATTAAATATTTCCCAAACTTTGAGTAGAGAAAATCCTACTCTTTTTCACATCTTTGTGTCATTTTATTTATTTATTTATTTATTTATTTATTTATTTATTTATTTATTTATTGGTGGTACTGGGGTTCCTCTACCTTCGGGCTACACTCCCAGACCTATTTTTACATTTTTATTTGGAAACAGGGTCTCCTAAGCCAGCGCGCGTGGCTGGTTTCAAACCTGCGCGATCCTCCTGACTCTGCCTCCCAAGTGCAGGGATTACAAGTGTGTGCCACCATGTCTGGCTTGTGTCATTTTATTTTTATTTAATTTCTTTCATCCTATTTATCACCTTAACATAGGTCCCCTCTCTAATACATGTTCTTAAATATTTATGTAGCAAAAACAGGTAGTATTGTTTTGTGTTTTTGTGATTTAATATTCACAAAATGAGATTATGGTATATTATCCAAACTATTGAGAAAGAAGAATATTATTAATAATTATTCAATAGATATAAATTTATAAATTTATAACAGATGTAAACTGTAACTATCTAGGTGTATGGTGACCTCAGCTATAGACCTCACTCTTTGTATTAAGTATGTGTGTGTGTGTGTGTGTGTGTGTGTGTGTGTGTGTGTGTGTGTGTGTATTTTACTGTGTGTGTGTATGTGTTGTTGTTGGGGTTTTTTTCTTTTTTTTTTTAACTGGGGATTGAACCCAGGGGCATTCTACCTCTGAGCTACAGTTCTACCTGTATTTTATTTTTTATTCTGAAACAAGGGCTGGCTAAGTTGGTAAGGGCCTTGCTATGTTGCTGAGGCTGGCCTTGAACCTGCGACCCTCCTGTCTCAGCCTGCCTAGTACTGGGATTATAGGTATGAACCACCAGACCTGGTTTTATATTACTTTGTTTTACTTTGTTTTGTATTACTGGTTTTGTTTTGTATTACTTTGTATTACTTTGTTTTTATTCAACACTGTATCTATCTTAATGCAGCATAATTATAAGTGTGTATCAATTATTTTATTTATGTATTCCTGTAATGATGGTGAAGAAGCTTCCTACAACCATAAATAACATTATGATAAATTTTCTTCTAAAAGGCTTTTTATGCTGGATATGGTGATGCATGGTTGTAATCCTAGTACTTGGGAGGCTGAGACAGGAGGAGTTCAAGTTCAGAGCTAACCTCAGCTACTTAGGCCCTCTGCAACTTAGTGAGACCCTGTTTCAAAATAAAGAATAAAAATAGGGCTGGGGATGTAGCTCAGAGTTAGAAGGTTCCTGAGCTCAATCTCCAGTACCACAAAAAGTAAATAAATAAATAAATAAATGAATGAATAAATAAATAGCTTTTTATATATCTGTCCAATAAATTTTCAACTATGTGTAGCCAAGAGTGAGGTTGCTGGGCCACAGGAAATTCAGATTTTTGTGTGTATGTGTGTGTGGTTACTGGGGACTAAATTTAGGGGCATTCTACCTCTAAACTACACCCCAGCCCTTTTAATTTTGTATCTTGAAATAGAGTCTCGCTAAGTTGTTGAGATCCTCACTAAGTTGCTGAGGCTGTCCTCAAACCTGTGATCCACCTTTCTCGATCTTCCAAGTACTGGGATTACAGGCATGTTCCACCATACCTGGCTGGGATACAGATTTTTTTTAATTTAACTAAGTTCTTCCAGATTGCTTCCAGAATGGCAATTACAGCTATCCCAGGCATCATTTATCCATAAGTATTTCAATATGTATCTTTAAGTCATAAGACTCTTTAAAAACTACAACCAGGGTAAAAAGGCAAGAAAAATAAAGGTTATATACTTTCAAAAGGAAAAAAATAAATTTCTTTTGCAGATGAAATGATATTCTGTATCAAAAACTCAAGGAATCCACTAAAATTAAGAGAATTCATAAAACTGCAGTAATTGAGACTGTGAAGTAGCAGCATAAAGAAAGGAACAAATATTAGAATATGCTGTATTATATCTAGAATGTCCCCCAAAGGTCTATGTTTTAAGGACTTGGACATCAGCTTCCCAAGAGGTAGTGCTGGAACCTTTGGAAGGTGGGGAATACTGGTTGGAAATTGGGTCCTGAAGTGGTGTGCCCTTGAAGTTGATATTGGGACAATGGTGTCTTTTTCTATATATATATAAGGGTTTAGATTTAGAATGACCCCTATTACTCATGGAAAAAAGGTAGCAATGTTGGAAGTGGGTCTTGGTTGCTAAGGAAGGGCCCCTGAGAGTACGACCCTGGGGATTGTATGGTTCCTCCTCTTCTGGTCTCTCTTGCTTTTGGCCTCCACCAGGTAAAAGCACAGCCTTACTTTTCCATTCTCTCTGCTTCCCACTGCCATGCCCTGAGCTCTGCAGACCCAGCCTGACATGAAATAAACCCTGAAATCTTCAAACTTATGAGCAAATAAATCTTCCTTCAAGTTGTGTGGTCAGTCATTTAGGATTATGGCAGTGAGAATGTTGACCAAGACAGAAACTCATATCAGAGGAGTGGAATCACTGCTATTTTAAGCCTGACAATGTGAATTGTGAATCTTTGGAATGGAACTGGTTTGTCAGAATACTTTGGAAGGGCACCTGAATGTGGCTAGAAAGATGAACAGTAGATACTGTGCTCATGAGATTTTTAGAGGGCAAAGAGGACACCGTAGGAAAATGAAGTAGAGGCCACATATGTTATATTCTGGCAAAGAACTTATTGGCATTTTGTACATGTCCTGAAACTTTGCATGAAGGCGAATTTAAGTATGTACTGAGCTGGCAGAGAAAACCTCAAAACAGTATAGTATCTAAACTTCATTACAGATATTGATGTCCATGTTCAGTAAATTGCACACCGAATCTCAGGAGTACAAAGTAAAGCAGAGAGGAGCCATATGTGGTGGTACACATTGTAATCCCAGTATTTCGGAGGCTGGGATAGGAGGATCACAGGTTCTTGGCCAGCCTCAGCTACTTAATGAGGCCCTCCACAACTTAGACCCTGTTTCAAAATAGATAATAAAAAATACAGCTGGGGGTGTAGCTCAGAGGTAGAATACCTCTGGGTTCCATCCCCAGTACTGAAAAAAAAAAAAAAAAAAAAGGCAGAGAGACTTTATAGATTTGCAGTTTGGCCAGAAAGGTATGTATAAAATTGGTGTCCAGACAGATGATGTTGTAGAAGAAAGTAAGATGAATGAATGAAAGAGGAAGTGGTGGCCAGAATGGAGGTGGGACCAGCAGTGGCCAGCAAGCCAACTGAAGCAAGCCCAGTGAAAGCCCAGAGGGAGGCAGGCCCAGCAGTAGTACCAGTGGTAGTCTGGATGGAGACAGGCTCAAGTGACTATGATCAAAAAGAGCCCAGTGGCAGTGATTAAAGAAGCATGACTACCTTTAGTACTCATGTAATGCTGGCTTTGCTGGAGAAAGGGGATTAGGGAAGCTTCTCAGATTTCAGAGGAAGGCATGGGAAGTCAGGCATCATGTGGCAGGGTCAGAATCCCTATATACAGGCCTAAATAGGATAATTTATGGAGCTGTGAGGGTGAGGCCAAGACTTAAGGAAAACCCCTGAGATTTAGAGATGCCATAAACTTGGAATGACTGCAAGGCAAGGCTGCACACCATGAAGCCAGGCTGAAAGAGCCAGTATGCTTCCCATTGCAATCAACCAGGCTGTTGAGGCAGGGCTGCCAGGGCCCTTTGAGTATCGCATCTCATCATGATATGTCCCAGATGCCAGAAATGGAGCTGCAGGATCAAATGCTTGCCCTGGTGTATTTTAATACTGTTTTGGTCCCATTCCTTCTTTCTATGCCCCTGTTCCTCCCTTTTGGAATGCAGAAGGTTTCTCTGTGCCATTGTAAATTGGATGCATGTAACTTGTTTTTATTTTTGCAGGGGCTCACAGCCAAGAATTTACCTTTAATCTCAGAGGACTAGGACTCTGGATTTTTTAGTATTCTGGAATTGTTAAGACTATGGGAACTCTTGGAGATGGACTAAATGCATTTTACATTTTGAGGTGGCAATGAAGTCAGGGGGCCGGGGACAGAAGGTTTGGATTTAGAATGTCCCCTAGCCCTCACCGCAGTAAGGTAGCAATGCTGGAAGCAGGGCTTTGTTGCTAAGGAGTGGTCCCTGGTAGTGTGTCCTTGGGGATTATATGGTTCCTCTCCCCCTCCCCTTAACCTCTGGCCTCCACAATGTGAATGCAGAGCCTTGCTGCCTCGCTCTCTCTGCTTTCCACTGCCATGCACTGAGCTCTGCAGATCCTGCCTGACATTGACTAAACCCTGAAATCTCCTAAAACCTATGAGCAAATCTTCCTCTAAGTTTGTGGTCAGATGTTTTGGATCATGGCAGTAAGACTGTTGATTGAGACACTCTCAGTTCCTGGCTGCTACAAGGTAAGCAGGACTCTTCTGCTCTGTGTTCCCATCATAATGAACTCAAGCCTCGGGCAACAGGCCCAGACCTCTGAAACCTAGTTAAATTAAACCACACCTCTTTAAGTTATCTCAGCTATTTTGTTTCAGTGACAGAAAGCTAACTAACACAAAATAGAAATGAGAGTCCAGAAATAAAACTTCATGTTTATGATCAATTGATTTTTTAACAACTATGCCAAAAAAATTCAATGTGAAAATAGTGCTAGAACAACTAGATAAACACAGGAAAAATAATGAAGGTAGGCTCCCACCTCCAATCATATCCAAAAATTAACTCAAAAACCTAAAGATAAGAGCTAAAACTATACAGTGCATAGTACAAAACATAGGAGAAAAATCTTTGTGACCTTGGACTGGGCAATGGTCTTTTAGATGTGACACTAAAGGTACAATAAAAAAGGAGGTAATTGGATATCATTGAAAGTAAAATCTTTGTGTTTCTAAGGACACTGTCAAGAAAGTAAAAAGACAATCCACACAATGGGAAAACAATTTGTAGATGATGTATCTGATAAAGTATCTTCTATAGTTAGTTTATATAAACAATAGTTATAATTTAATAATTTTAAAAAGAGGGCTGGTTGAAGTGACACACACCTATATTTCCAGCTATTCAGGAGGCTGATGCAAAAGGATAACTTATGCTCAGAAGTTAAGAGACCAGCCTGTACAAAATAGCAAGACCCTGTCTCGAAACAAACAAACAAGGCCAGGTATGATGGTGCATGCTTGTAATCCCAGCATTTGGGAGGTAGAGACCTGAGGAAAGCAATTCGCAGACAGCCTCAGCTACTTACCAAGGCCCTTTGCAACTCAGTGAGACCCTGTTTAAAAATAAAAAGACAGCCTGATGTGGTAGCTCACACTTGTAATCCCAGCATTTGGGAGGCTGAGATAATAGGATCACAGTTCACTTGACAGCCTCAGCTACTTAGCAAGGCCCTTTGCAGCTCAGTGAGACCCTGTTTCAAAATAAAGAATAAAAAATAGGGCTGGGGTGTAGCTCGAATTCCCCTGGGTTCCATCCTCAGTACCAATAAATCAATAAATAAAATAAAATAAGATAAAAAGACTAAAAAATAAGGCTGGGGGTGTTGCTTAGAGGTACAGTGCCCCTGGGTTTCATCACCAGTACCAAAAACAAAAAATAAACAAATAACTAGGCATGGTGGCACATGCTTGTAATCCTAGCATTTATGAGGCTGAGACAGGAGGATCATTGTTTCAGAACAGCCTCAGCTACTTAGTGAGGTCCTTTGCAATTCAATGAGACCCTGTTTCAAAATAAAGAATAAAAAATAGAGCTGGAGATGTAGTGAGGAGGTAGAATAGCTCTGGGTTCCTTCCCCAGTGCCCGAGTACCGCAAAAAATAAAAATAAATAAATAAATAAATAAATAAACAAAAGTATGTGTTCAATAAGGAACATGTGATTAGAGGGCTATCTAATTCAATGACAAAAAGACAGAGTGTCAGCTGGGCATGGTGGCACATGCTTGTAATCCTAGCATTTGGGAGGCTGAAACAGGTTTGAGGACAGCCTTAGGTACTACTTAGTGAGGCCCTTTGCAACTCAGTGACACCTTGTTTCAAAATAAAGAATACGCCGGGCATGGTGGCACACGCTTGTAATCCCTCCACTTGGGAGACGGAGACAGGAGCATTGCACAGGTTCAAAGCCAACCTCGCTGGCTTAAGAGACCCTGTTTCCAAATAAAAATATAAAAATAGGTCTTAGACCGTAGCCTGGAGGTCGAAGGGTTTCCAGGAACCCCAGTACCACCAAAAGGAAGGAAGGAAGGAAGGAAGGAAGGAAGGAAGGAAGGAAGGAAGGAAGGAAGGAATTTGACTAGATATTTTTCCAAATAAGTTATTCAAATGTCCATTAAGTATATTTTCCTTTAGGGAAATGCAAATCAAAACCACAGTGAGATACTACCACAAGTCCACTTAAATGGCTCTAATAAAAAAAGATAAGTGTTGATGATGATGTGGAGAACTATAACTCTCACACACTGCTGTAAAATGTCAAATGGTATAGCTACTTGAAAAACAATCTGGTAGCTTTCAAACAGCTAAATATGTAGTGTTAGCCATAAAACCTACCAATTCCACTTCTAGGTATATATCCAAGAGAAATGAAAACATGTTCACATAAAAACTCATAGAGGAACATACAAAGAGGCATTATTCATAATAACTCCAAAGTAAACAATTTCAGTGTCCATCAATTGATGAACAGATAAATAAAATGTGGTATAGCCACGTAACAGAATACTATGCATTAGCAAAAATGAAGTGCTAGCTGGGCAAGATGGTGCACACCTGTAATTCCAGTACTTGTGAGGCTGAGACAGGAAAGTTTGCAGGTTCAAGGCCAGCTTCAGCAACTTAGATCCTGTTTCAAAAAAAAAAAGCATAGGCAAGTGGTGGAGCTCAGAGGTAGAATGCCCCTGGGTTCAAACACAGTACCAAAAAACTTTTTTTTAATGAAGTACTAATACATACTATAGTATAGACAAATCTTGGAAACATTATACTAAGATAAAGAAATGAGTTGGGCATGGTGGCATATGCCTATAATTTCATTACTTGAGAGGCTAAGACAGAAGGATTGCAGCTTGAGGACAGCCTCAGCAATTTAGCAGGATTCAGCAACCTAGAAAACCTTGTTTTCAAACAAGCAAGAAAAATAAAAATGGCTGGAGGTGTAGCTTAGATCTAAAATACCCCTGGGCTCAATCCCCAGTACCACAAAAAGGAGAAGTAAAGAAATCTCTTACAATAGATTGGGCATAGCATTTTATTTGTATGAAGCATCTAGGCAAATCTATAGATAGAAACTTAGTGGTTGCATAGAGCTGGGAGTGATAACCTCTGTGGAGTGTGGGGTTTTTGTGGGGTATTGAAAAGTTTCTAAAATTGATTGCAGTGATGGTTGCCAAATATGTGAAATTTCTAAAAACTATTGAATTGTACACTTGAAAGGAGCAACTTACAGCCAGGTATGGTGGCACATTCCTGTAATCCCAGTACTTGGGAGGCTGAAGAAGATTGTTGGATGGAGACCGGCTTTAGCAATTTAGCAAGACCCTGTTTCAAAAGAGAAATAAAATAAAAAGGGCTGGAGGTAGAGCTCAGAGATGTAACATTCCTGAGTTCAATCCCCAGTACCAAAAAATTTTTATAAGAGCAAATTACATGGTATGTATGTGAATTATATGTCAATTTGATTGTTTTAAAAATCACAATACAGTTGGTCATGGTAGAGCACACTTGTAATCCCAATGCTTGAGAGGCTGAGACAGGAGAATTTTTACAGGTTTGTGACCAGCTTCAGCTACTTAGTGAGGCCCTCTGCAACTTAGTGAGACCCTGTCTCAAAATAAAGAATAAAAATAGGGCTGGGAGTGTAGCTCGGTTGTAGAATGCCCATAGATTCAATCTCCAGTACTGAAAAAAAAAATCACAATACTATTAGCACAACTAAAAATTAATCATTTTTAAAATCTCATCAAATGATTCAACATAGGGGAATTTCAGAAGATGACAGCAGCCGCGGTCACCGAAAAGGACAGGCATTCCTCAGAGAATCCCTGGACACTATATTTTGATTTAATATCGGATTCGGACAACTTAAGGAGACATTTCCAGCCGCAACTTCCTATCTAGAATACAGGAGAGAGAGTGGATAACAGCGAAAATAGAAGCAAGATGACAAGGAGGTGCATGCCATGCAAGAAAAGCGATTTTTGAAAGAACATCCCAGTAGGGATTATAGAAAAGACCACTTCAGCTGTGCATGCTGGGGACTCTTAACAACATACCTTGTAAGAAAAATGATCCGGGAGTGTTGGAGGGAGCCCAGCAGAGCCTGGCGGGAAGCCTAGCCGCGCGTCCCGGGGAGCTCAGTGTGCCTGGCCACCGCACTCCTCTATGCTGCGCTGGGGTTCATGCTGCACTTAGAACAGCAGATCCTGCTCCATGTGGTGAGGCTGTGGACCTCTGCTTGTGGAAGGGAGATATAATTCATTGCTGCTGAGTGCTTGATCTCACAACCTCTTCAAAACACACATACTGTCTTCTCTTATTAAAAAATTATATATATTGGAGAGGGACTAAGATGGTGGCGGCGGCAGCCAGGATTCAGGAGATGCAGACAATTCCTATCCAATTCACCTGGAACTTTTGGAAAATAATCCCTGCGAACGGGGACTGCCCCTGCCATACATGCTTAAAAATTCTGGACATCATATCATGTAAGGAAGAGCTCAGTGGAGAACCAGGAGGAAGGTGGTGGTGGTGGCAGCAGTGGTGGCAGAGGTGGAGGCTAGTATTTGGAAGTGGCAGAGAACTGATCCAACCCACCTTAATCTTCTGAAGAAATTGCCTCAAAGGTAGAATGCTACCACCACACATGCTCAGGAATTCTGGACAACATGCAGTGTGGGAAAAGTGTTTGGGAGAAAATTGAGATGGTGGAGGCCAGTATACAGGAGAGGCAGAGATCTAATTCAATCCACCTTGAACATTTGAAGAAATTGCCCCAAAGGTAGAATGCTACTGCCATACATGCTCAGGATTTTGGGACAACATGCTGTGTGAATAAGGTGCTCGGAAGAGAACCGAGATGGCTGTGGCAGTGGCAGTGGTGGTCAGTAATTGAGGTCAGTAATTGAGGTCAATCTACCTCATAATTTTAAAGAAATGTCCGCAAAAGTATATTGCTACTGCTGCACATGCTTGGGAATTCTGGAAAACAAACTGTGGGAAAGGTGTTCAGGAAAGAACTGAGATGGTGGCAGCAGCAGTGACCAAAATTTGGAGGGGCAGACAGATCCAGTCCAGCCCACCTTGAACTTTTGAGGAAATTGCCCCAAAAGTAGACTGACTGCTCCTGCCACACATGCTCGGGAATTCTGGACAACATGCTAAGTGGTAAAAGGGTTTGGGGGGTTTCAGAGTGAGCCCCACATAGCCGGGATGGTCTGCCACAGTGCGTGTTCTGGGAGTCATCAATCCTCATGGCCACCGCGCTCCCCTGCGCAGAACGGGAGGCCAGCGTGCACGTGGAGCAGCAGAGCCTGTTCTCCGAAGTGAAGCTGTGGACCTCTGCCTTTGGAGGGAAGACAAAATTCATTGCCACTAGGTATTTGGGGTCCCAGCTTTTGCAAAAGACATGTACTGCTCTCTCATATTTAAAAAAAAAAAAAATCGAAGAACACTGAGCATGGTGGCACACGCTTGTAATCCCCATGCTTGGGAGGTGGAGACAGGAGGATTGCACAGGTTCAAGGCCAGCCTCATTGGCTTAGGAGACCCTGTTTCCAAATAAATAAATAATATATATATATATATATATATATATATATATATATATATATACACATAGAAAGATAGGTCTCCGGGAGTGTAGCCCAGAGGTAGAAGGGTTTCCAGGAACCTCAGTACCACCAAAAAGAGGAGGAGGAGGAACTGTAGACGACCTGCTCAAAGTGACAGAGATCGGAGCCCAATGCACAGCAAAGCCGGTGCTGCAGCCTCAGAGGCCAGGATAGGAGCCTACTGGGCAGCTAGGCAGGTGTGAGGGCCAGTGAGGCTGGGATCAGAGCCTGCCGTGAGGCAAGGCGCTGGGGCCTCCGAGGAGGCCAGGATCGGAGCCTGCTGAGGGGTGAGGCCGGTGCCGGTACCAACTAGGCCGGAATCAAAGCCTGCCATGAGGCAAGGTCGGTGCTGTGCAGAGCCTACCAGGGGGTGAGGCTGCTGCTGGGGCCTCCGAGGCCGGGATGGGTGCCTGCCATGATGTGAGGCAGTAGCTAGAGCCAGCAAGGCCGGGATAGGAGCTTACCTTAAAGCAAGGCCGTTGCTGAGGCCTCTGAGGCCAGATTCAGAGCCAGCCATGAGGCAAGGCCGGTGCTGGAGCCAGCGAGGCTGGGATCAGAGTCTGCCCAGTGGCCAGGCCAGTGCCGGGTTTTCAAGAGTGGGATCAGAACTTGCAATGCAGAATACATAGAGAAATATAACAGGAAATAAAAAATCAGATGCTTTCCCTAATATGCAAAAAGTGGAAAGAAATGGGTAATAGGAGGAAATCTAGTTGAAGAAAGGGCCCTGTGGTGGAGCAGTTAAAGTGACCAATCAGAGGGGGTGGGATGAGAACGATGGAATCTCTTTAAAACACATGATGTACATAAACAGATATATCAAAGCTAATCACTAAATCAAGCATAGGATGGAGGGGTGGAGGGAATGGGATGGGGATTGGATAAAGGCTAATTGGATGATGTGTGGTTGGATATCCTCACAAGTCTTGTATTCCATTGTAATATTTGACTACAATGCTCCAATAAAAATATATTAAATAAAAATAAATCTCATCAAACATGTATTCAAAAGTCCAAATTGTATTATAAGTTCAATTTGTTTACATAAATCCAGATCCAGTTAAAGTTTATGTGTGATGATCAATTTATGTCTCTTTAGTTTCTTTTGTAAATAGGCAAGTGTAATAAAGTATTTACACATAATAAAATTTACTTATTATAAGCATACATTATAATGAATTGTGAAATACACACAATTTCTTAAGCCTCACAGTAATAAAGATATAGAATATTTATATCACCACTAGATGTTCCCTCATGCCCTTGGAAATCATGTCTCACCTTCCCCATTCCCAGAACTGGTAACCACTAAGTGTTTCCTGTTTCTATAGTTTTGCCTTTTCTAGATAGATGAAATTGTATAATGTGCAGCCTTTCTTGGGCCATTTTTCTTTCACTGAGGTAGTGCTCAGACTCATCCATGTACATGTAGGAACACTTGATTTCTTTTATTGTTGAGTGCTGTGTTAAAAGGTTCAGAAATAATAAGAAACTAGTCCCCACCCCAGAATTGAACCCAGGGGTATTCTGCCTCCAAACTATATAACCCTTTATATTTTTATTTTAAACAGGGACTCACAAAGTTACTGTGCACTGGCCTCAAACCTGTGATCCTTCTGTCTCAGCCTCCCAAGTATTCAGATCATTGTCATCACCCAAGAATAACTGAAAAATTAATGAGATATTCTGGAGGGTTTGTTCAGAATCAGAAAAGAACAAGTAAAAAAAAAAGCCGGCCTGGTGGCACACGCTTGTATCCCAGTACTCGGGAGGCTGAGACAGGAGGATAGTGTAGTTTCGAAGCCAGCCTCAGCTACTTAGTGAGACCCTGTTTCCAAATAAAAAATAGATTGGGGGTATGGTTTGGAGGTAGAAGGCTCCTGGATTCCATTCCTAGAACCACACGAAAGAAAGAAAGAAAGAAAAAAGAAAGGAAGAAAGAAAAGAACAAGTTGAGAGTACTAGTTTCATAGAATCCATTGTACCCTTCTTACTAACCCCTTTTCAACATAGACTTATGTATATGGGGGTACTAGAGATGGAACCCAGGGGTCTTCTACCTCCAGGCTGTACCCCCAGACTTATTTCTTCTTTGGAAACAGTCTCCCTAAGTTGCTGAAGCTGGCTTTGAAACTGCAATCATCTGGTCTCAGCCCCCCAAATACTGGGATTGCAAGTATATGCCACCACACTTGGCTAACATCAATCTTTTAAACACTCTTTTCTCTCTTCATTTTTGCCCTTCCAAACATTCACAGAAAGTGCTATGAAATCTTACACACTCCACCCTCCACCCCCACCCCTTGTTTCCAGATCCAGGTAGTTCCTTTTTCCTTCTGTTGACAAAGCTGGTCTCCTTGGCTATAATCTCTTCTCAAGTTTTTAGTCTATGTGTAGCTGACAAATTATTTTCCTTCCAACAACAAAACTTTCTAGAGTTCCTTATTTCATAAAAAGCCAAGTTCAAAGTTCTTAGCCTGGGAGAATTAAAGATGGTGGAGTAGAGGAAGGCAATGTCTTCCAGTGGTTCTGAAACTGAATTGAACCAGTGGGAAGGCTGCTTCTTGGCAAGAGAATAAAAGTAACCAGAACTCAGGGAAGAGACCCTTGGAATGTAACTAAATCAGAAGCTGCACAAAGCAGGGGACTGAAGGGAGCCCCATGCTACTCAACTGGCAACCAGAGAGCTGGGGCTGAGCTGTCTTGACTTGACAAACCCAAAGGGGAGCTGGCAATGGTGGGAACTGGGAGCTCTCATTAGGTGACCTTAAGCCAGGTGTGGTGGTGCACACTTGTAATCCCAGCATTTGGGAGGCTGAGACTGGAGAATCGCAGTTCACAGACAGCCTCAGCTACTTAGTGAGGCCCTTTGCAACTCAGTGAGACTCTGTTTCAAAAGAAAGATTAAAAAATAGGGCTGGGAGTGTAGCTCAGAGGTAGAATGTCCCTGGGATCCACCCCCAGTACTGCAAAAAAAAAAAAAAATAGATGAGCTTAAGTCATTTTTGTATGTTGATGGGAAATATCCAGTCAAGGGGGAAAGGTCGATGTTGTAAAAGGGAATGGAGACAACTGTAGACTGACATCCCTGAGAAGGTGTAAGGATACTCAGTTCATAACATGTACATACTTCCTACATACTTCCTTGCAAGCAAGACCCTGTATAGCTAACACAGAACAGACTCCATAAATAGACTGAAACTGGAAAGGGTGGGCACCAAGCCAAGTGCTTTTTTGAACCACAATTCTATGAAACTAGTTTTCTCAATTTGTTCTTTTCTGATCCTGGACAAAACCTCTAGAATATCTCATGAACTTTTCAGTTATTCGTGGATGACAACAACAACAACAAAGAATTCATTGGTCATGTTTAGTACACCATGTGTATTATTAAAACTCCAAAACGTATTGAATATTAAGCTTCTCCCCTCCTTCAGCTCTAACCCACCCCATCCTTGAGAGTTACCAGTCAGGTAAGGGGAAGGGAAAGAGAGTTTGTTTTTTCTATGTTTTTGCTTTACCTCATCCATGTCCAGTCTGATCTGCTGGGCTTTTGTTCCTTCCATGCTTGGATCCTGGCAGGGAAGGAGAACAGGAGGAGGAGGAAGCAGAAGGACCACATTACATTACAAAGGTTAACTGCAAAAGGTGTCCTAATCGAGGGGGTGAATAGATGATGTGATCTCAGAGAGAAAATCCAGAAGCCACACTGGGAGTAAAGAGAAGGGATAAGCAAAGATGGACAACCAAGAAAGAATGAGAGCATTTGAACTGAGTTAAAAAGCTATGGAAAATGGAGAAGATAACATAAAATTATTTTCTCATTTTGAAATATTTTACTTTGCCCTATTGGTTTTTTTTGTTTGTTTGTTTTGTTTTGTTTTTTGTTTGGGGGGGGTCTGGGGATGAAACCCAGGGGCATTCGACCTCTGACCTACACCCCCTGACCTATTTTTTATTCTTTATTTTGAAACTGGGTCTCACTGAGTTGCAGAGGGCCTCATTAAGTAGCTGAGGCTGTTCGCGAACTGCAATCCTCCAGTCTCAGCCTCCCAAATGCTGGGAATACAAGCATGCACCACCACGCCCGGCCTATTGTTTTATATAAATGTTTAAATATGTTACAGCAATACTTCTAAGTCCCCTTCCACTAACAACTCCAGACTCTACCCACAGACTTAGGAATGCAATATGAATACACTTCCCTCCTTTTTTTTTTTAAGCTTACACAACGTTATTATTACAAAGACAGAAAAATAGGACAGAGTTAATAAAGCCCTATACCAGAGGTAGTATGGGGTGGGGGGAGACTGGAAAAGAAGTCATCCCACTTCCCTCCTTTTTCCTTGCCTGGAATGTCTGACCCTTGAGGTCAGCCTGAGGAGCAGGGTCAGCAGATGGCTGAGGAATGGCATATGTCTATATACACATGAAAAATGATTAATTTTCAAAATGAATATAAATTTTAGGAAAGATGTTACTGTTTGTGTTGCAATGGCAAACTGCTCTGTTATGTTTTCTAAGAGTACTGACTGATAAGAGACAAGGGTGTGAGGGGGCAGATAGATGTTATGGTATTTATTCTCTGAAAAAACTCTTAGCCACATGTTGCTTCTCTTTGATATAACACAGAACAAATTACTATGCCCAGAGAATGTAATATAAACAAAGAACTTTAAAAAATTCGAATCCATAAAAGAATAATCTAATGCACTAAGGTTAACTACTTTGTCTATTAAGGAAAAGCAGTCCTTAAGATAGGTGCAGAGCCCAGCATGGTGACACATGCTTGTAATCCCAGCATTTTGGAGGCTGAGACCAGAGGATTGCTGTTCACAGACAGCCTCGGCTACTTAATGAGGCCCTCTACAACTTAGTAAGACTCTGTTTCAAAATAAAGAATAAAAAATAGGACAGGAGGTATAGCTCGGAGCTTGAAAGCCCCTGGCTTCCATCCTCAGAACCACAAAAAAAAAAAAGATAGGTGCATTCTTCTCCCATCTCACATGACATTTAGAGCTCAGTGCAGCCATTTCTAGTTACCCAATGACATCTTAGCATTATCCAAACCACTCAGACATGATAACATCACCTTCCTGGAAATTCAGGGGTAATTCCCACTCCAAGTTTCACCTCATTCTGTATCCCCATGGGCTCATGACCACTGCATGCAAAACCAGATAGTAAGCCTTTTTTTTTTTAAACTTTTTTTTTTTTAAACTGGGGATTCACTTTTTTTATTTTAAAACTGGGGATTGAACCTAGGTGCATTCACCTCTGTGCTATATCCATAGACCTCCTTTTGATTTTGTTTTTATGTTTTTTTATGGTTTTTTTTTTTTTTTTTTGTGTGTGTGTGTGTGTGTGTGTGTGGTACTGGGGTTCCTGAAAACCCTTCTACCTCTGGGCTACATTCCCAGACCTATTTTATACTTTTTTTTAAATTTGGAAACAGGGTCTATTAAGGCTGGCTTCAAACCTGTGCAATCCTCCTGTCTAGGTCTCCCAAGCGCAGGGATTACAAGCGTGCCACCACTCCGGCTTACATTTTTATTTTGAAACAGAGTCTCACTAAGTTGCTGAAGTTGGCCTTGATCTTGTGATTCTCTTTATATCAGCCTCTCAAGTACTAGTATTACATGCATGTGCCACCATGCCTGGCTCAGATTCACTCTTGATGACCTTATCACTATAAAATCACACCCACTGCATAGAAACAAATCAGTAATTTCAAGGATAAGGATCTGCCTCAAAATTAAAAAGCAAATGTTATTTTCCACCTTAGCCTTATAAATTCTCAGCATTGCAAATACAATATGAGAGGGTTGGACTCCTTACCGGATGTGAAAATTCCTCTGTAACATCCATGTAAAGTTCTCATCTACTCATAGAAGAATTGCTGGGTAGAAGGAAAGCATTTTGTTACCTTTATAGGCATAAAAGTTACTATAATTTATATTTTCATCAATGAAAATAAATGTCTCATATTCTCACTAACATCAGTTATGCAACATTATCAGATTAATTTTGCCAAATCTGATTTGCAAAAAAATACATTCGTGTTTATATCTATATCCATTTAGATAAAATTGGAAATTAACTTGCATTTTTATTTTTTCCTTAACTCTTTTTATTATTTTTTATTTTTAACAGGGTCTCACTGAGTTGTAAAGAGCCTCACTAAATAGCTGAGGCTGTCCGCGAACTGCAGTCTTCCTGTCTCAGCCCCCCAAGTGCTGGGATTATAAACATGCACCACCACGCCCAACTTGCATTTTTATATTAACAGACTTACTTCTTATTAAAAAAAAGAAACTACAAAACTATTTTCTGAAGTTGTTATACCATTTTCATTTTCACCAGCAAATTAGGCGAGTACATTTTTGGCTTTATCCAACTAATAACAGGTCCAAAAATCCCTGTCTTTTCTTTCTTTCTTTCTTTCTTTCTTTCTTTCTTTCTTTCTTTCTTTCTTTCTTTCTTTCTTTCTTTTTTTTTGTGGTACTAGGGATTAGAACCCAGAGGCTTTCTACCTCTGGTCTACACCCCAAGTCCTGTTTTATAATTTATTTGGAAATTATAAACTAAGTTGCTGAAAGCCTCACTAAGTAGCTGACGCTGGCTTTGAACCTGTGTGATCCTCCTGTCTCAACTCTGGGATTACAAGTGTGCACCACCACACCTGACCCACAGTCCCTGTTTTTTTATTGATTCCTTTTGGCAGGACTATATGCTTGGTATACCTTTGCCTGTCACTTAAAAAAATTTATTGCAGATACCAGCAAAAGCCACGCCCTCTCGGCATCTGCATTATTATTATTCATGCAGTCCATAGGCAGAATCTCAAAGTGAGAAACAGCCCCGAGAGAAGGTGTGGTCGCTGGCCAAAGTACCTCCCACTTTTAGATACCCTTCATGACTATTATTTTCTTGGTAATGATTCCTTTTAACTCTCTACACGAATTGCTCCGGTGATGTGAGATCAGGACTATGAAAGAAATTGAGTCCGTGGAAATAAATTCTCTAATAATTTGTCTAAACGCCCTTGGCTTTGCTCAATAGTAATGAAAAAACTGGCCAGAACTCAGATGCTGTGATAAGCATTCCAGCTGCAGCAATCACAAATGGTCTCCGACCCTCATTCCTATCACTAACTTAGGGTAAGCCATTAACTCCGGTAACCGGTAGCTCAGTTTAAGGTAACTCTGTTTACCCTTGAGATCCTGCCTAGAGACAGAGAAGATAAAATTTTGTGTGTGACTTCAAAGCAATTTAGTTGATGAACAACTTAGTTGCCCAAATACAATAGAGCCGAAGGAGAAAGATTGTTGACTTTTACGCCCAGTATGAGCATTCCCCGAGACAGAGAGACTGGCCGCATGGTTAGAAATGAATATGACAAAATAAAGGACAGATGTTCTAAATATATATGTATGAAGGAAAGGAAATACCGTAAAAGTAAGAAAAGCATTTTTGCATGAAGAAGAGCTTATCATAAGAACGTCCCAACTGGGAAAGAAAGGAATTAGAAAGTTAGAAGCAGGTTGCAGAGGGTTTGTGACAGGGAAATGGATTATTAAAGATGAATAGACTTTTAATAGGCTTGTTGTCTAAAGAAGAGTGTTCAGCAGTTAAGGAAATACATCTGACAACTAAATCCAAGAACTTCATGGTGTTGTTTGTGGTGTTTTATTTGCCAAGCTGTGTTGTGAGTTTTTGTAAGCTTTCAGACTTCAGAAGGCAAGGCGGATGAGATCTTAGAGACTCCCATCGCATCTCCCTGGACCGCCATATCTCCCCATGCTTGTCATATGGATATAGATGGAAACTTCAAAAAAGAAAGCAAAAGAAGATTCCATGAAGGCGTATTCTCCAAGCCCTGGGCCTTGGGCGTGCCTGTATTTCCTCTGGAAGTTACCCTTTGGACCTGCTCTGCTGCAATATCGGAAGAAAGACCCGGAGTTAATCTCCTAAATGCTGGACTAGTCATTTACTTTGTTTGCATGTAATTCACTATTGTTTTGCTGTGATTATGCCCCTTTTCTTTTTTCTTCTATTATTAATCTCACTGGTGAAGGGTATAAATTTTTCTGGGTTCCTGCAATAAATTGTCATTGGCTCAAGAAGCCTTTGTCCATATCAGATTCTTTCTAGAGAGCGCCGTCACTAGGAACTCTTAGTTCCTAGAAGGGAAAGAATCGCTGCAGATAAGAGGCTGCAGTACTTCACTCTAATCCTTCCCCATCTTTGCTGAGGTTCTCGACTGCGAGTGGACTCGCGCCCCAATTAGACTGAGCTGGTTTGCGACAATTTATAGTTAGTAGACTTTATTTTCTTAGAGCACTTTTAGATTTACAGAAAAATGAGCAGACAGTATGGACAGTTCCCATAAACTCTCCCCACTATCACCTATTACTAATATCTTGCATCATTGCATTCCTTTTGTTATAATTGATGAACCAATATTGATGCTTTATTATTAACTAAAATGCATAGTTGATATTATGTGTTCAGTTTTTTGGTTGTACATCCTATAGATTTTGTCATATGTAATCGTTTCACTGCCCTAAAAGTCCTCTCTGTTCTACCCATTCATCTCTCTCTCTCTCAAAACCCTGAAAACCACTCATCTTTTTACTATTTTTATAAATTTGACTTTTTGAGAATGTCATATAGTTGGAATATGCAGTGTATTGCTTTTTCAGATTAGAATCATTTAACAATATGCTTTTAAGATTCTTTTATATCTTTTCATGGCTTCACAATTCATTTCTTTTAATGGCAGAATAATTTCCATTGTCTAGATATACCAACATTTATTTGTCCATCCACTTGAAGGACATCTTGGTTGCCTTCAAGTTTGGGGAATTATGGATAGAGCTACTATAAATATCTACATGCAACTTTTTGTATAGAGGAGCACAATTGCTAAGTCACATGGTATGCATTTGTTTATTTTGTAAGAAGCCACCAAACTGTCTTCCAGAGTGGCTGTTCCATTTTGCATTCCCACCAGCACTGAATGAGTTGCTGATGCTCCACATTCTCGTCAGCACTTACTGTTGTCAGAGTTTTGTATTTTGCCATTTTGAAGGCACATCATGGTGTCTCCATGTTCTAATTTGCAGTTATCTAATGACAGATGATACTGAGCATCTTCTCACATGTTGATCTTTGGTAAGGGTCTCTTCAGGGGTTTTGCCTAGTTTTGCATTGGCTTTCTGCTTACCAGTTCTTTACTGGATATGAGTAGTTTAAAAATTATTCTCTCCCACTCTGTGACATCTCACTCTCCTCATAGTTGCTATCACAAAGTGGATATTTTTCATTTCAACAGAATTTATCTTTTTTATGTAGAAAAGCAATTTATTCCATTATAAACACTCACACAGGAATGGAAAGTAACAGGCCTTTTGGTGAAATGGGTCACCCAAAATGGAGATGGTATCAAACCTAGTGTTAAGGACTAAAAAATACACAACTCTTATCAAGGATTAATTTAATTTTCAAAACAAATATAAGCTATCAATTCACCCTTCTCAACATGACAATCTACCTGTGGTCCAACTGTCAGATAAAAAAATACATCTTTACAACTTGATGGTCCCAAGTTAAAAAAAAAACACAACAAAAACCATTTCACAAATAGTAAGTGAATAATATGAAAACAGCAAGAAATATACTAACAAGCAAAAATATATGGAGAAAGAGGTACATGTAGTTTTGTCTTAAGTGAATAAACCAAGAAGAGACTGGTTTTTATAGGAAAATGTATGTTCTAGGAAATCAGATGTGACCGTTTTAAAGTAGGAATCTATATGACTTGAATCTCCCCTCTTCCTGAATAAAAATGACATCTTGCCAGGGGTGGTGGTGCATGCTTGTAATCCCTGCACTTGTGAGGAGGAGACAGCAGGATCGTGCAGGTTCGAAGTCTGCCTCACTGGCTTAAGAGACCCTGTTTCCAGATAAAATATAAAATAGGTCTGGGAGTATAGCCCGGAGGTAGAAGGGTTCCATCCCCAGTACCACCCAAAAAAGTAAAAAAAAAAAAAAAAAAAATGACATCTTGCAGTATTTATACTTTATGGCTCAGATATCCACCCCACCTGGCTCTATTCCTTACACAATCTAGCCTTTACTTAAATGAGTCTGAAAAACTTGGGGATATAGCTTAAGAAAAAATATATATTTCCCTTTCTGTAGCTATTTTAAAATTTTTATTCTTATTTTTATTTTTATGTGGAACGTATTGAAAATAGCATATATTCAGACTATGCTTGGTACCCTGTCCCCTTTCCCTTCCCCCCCTCCTAACAATGAGTGTCCAGATTAACCATGCTATATTTATAATTTTACACAAATTCCGATGTAGTTCTTCATTAATCAACCTCAGCCTTCCTCCTATCCTTCCATTCTAGCTTTAATTTACTGCTCTTTGATGTCTTGTTGAGAAAGTTACTGCATGTGCCTATATTTTGGAGTGAGCCTATGTCCTCCTCTAATTATTTCACAGTCTCTGGACTAATTTCCAAGTCTCTGATCCATCACGAGTTGATTCCTGTGCATGGTGAAAGGTAAGGATTTAGTTCCATCTTTCTACAAATGGATAGCCAGTTCTCCCAGCACCATTTGTTGAAAAGGCTGTCTTTTCTCCAGCATACAAGTTTGGCCCCTTTGTCAAAATCAATTGATGATAGGTGTGTGGATCTGTTTCTGTATCTCCTATTCTATTCCATTGGTCAGTCTGCCTGTTGTTGTGCCAATACCATGCTGTTTTTACTACTATTGCTCTATAGTATAATTTGATGTCTGGGATTGTGATGCCTCCTGCCTGTTTTTTATTGCTGAGGATTGCTTTGGCTATTCTTGGCCTTTTCTTTCTCCATATAAAATTCATGACTGATTTTTCTAGGTCTATGAAGAATGTCATTGGTATTTTAATAGGAATTGCATTGAATCTATAGATCACTTTTGGCAGAGTGGCCATTTTGATGATATTTATTCTGCCTATCCATGAGCATGGGTGATCTTTCCATCTTCCCAGGTCTTCTTCAATGTCTTTCTTTAATGTTTTATAGTTTTTGTTATAGAGGTCTTTTACGTCTTTGGTTAGGTTTTTTCCTAGGTATTTTATTGGTTTTGAGGTTATAGTGAATGGAATTATTTTCTTTGTTCTTTCATTGTGGATTTATTGTTGGCATAAAGAAAATCAACTGATTTCTTTAGATTAATTTTGTATCCTGCTACTTTGATGAATTGGTTAATCAACTCCAGTAGTCTTTTGGTTGGGTCTTCTAGATAAAGGATCATGTCATCTGCAAATAAGGATAGTTTTAATTCTTCCCTTCCTATTTGAATTCCTTTGATTTGCTTCTCTTGTCTTATTGCTATGGCAAGAGTCGCGAGGGCTACATTGAAAAGGAGTGGTGATAGTGGGCATCCTTGTCTTGTTCCTGATTTTAGAGGAAATTCTTGCAGTTTTTCCCCATTCAATATGATGTTGATTATGGATTTATTGTATATTGCCCTAATGATGTTTATTTTTTTTTATTATGAGAAGAGGTTTATTTATTTATTTATTTATTTATTTATTTATTTATTTTTGCAGGTCTGGGGATGGAACCCAGAGGCATTTGACCTCCGACCTACATCCCCTGCCCAATTTTTTATTCTTTATTTTGTTTTTTTTGTTTTTTTTGTTTTTTTTTTTAATTTTATTTTATTGGTGCACTGTATTCATACATCATAGTGGGATACAAACTTTTGTAGACATACATGCACACATCGCCCAGTCAGCCCCCACCCGATCCCCACCCCATTCTCTCCCCATCCCTCCCTCCCATGCTTGGCTTAGTGGTTGACATCTAGTATTATAGCAATTTATCCAAAATTAAAAATGATAATCTCACATAACAGTTTCATTTGTCTGATACCAAGCTTTTGATGACTTAAAGATAACATTTCAATATTTCTTTTTGCTTTCTTTCTTACCAGAGAATATTTTTTTCTTTTTTTTAGGTGAAACTATCATATATTTATTTTTCAGAAAAAAATCTATCCTGATATGGAATATGGACTCTAGATACCCAAAACAATCTCGAAGCAAAAACAAAGCTAGAAGATGTATATTTTCTGATTTCAAACCATATAAAGCTACAATAATTGAAACAGTGTAGTACTGTTCTAAAGGCAGATATATAGACCATTGGAGTTAAATACAAGCCTAGAGCTAACTTCTTCCCTATATTGTCAAGTTATTTTTGACAAGGTTTCCACGAAGATTTGGTGGTGGAAATAATAATCTTTTAACTAAATATTGTTGAAAAATAATAATTACATGGAAAAGAATAAAATTGGACCCTTACCTAATCCCACATACAAGTATTAACTCAAACTAGATAAAAGACCTAAATATAAATCTTAAGACTATAAACTTTTAGAAGAAAATCTGGGTCATAAAACCTCACAACATTGAAATTGGCAGTGATTTCTTGGATATGATTTCAATGGCACAGGCAACAGAAGAATATACAAACTCCCTAAAAAATAAAAGAAAATATTGTATATCCAAAGACAATGTAAACAGAGTTAAAAGTTACTAATAGAATTGGATAAAATATTTCCAAATGCTATATCTGAAGGTATATTAATATTCCAACTAGAAATCCTAAAAATTAACAACAATAAAGGCAAACAATACCATTTAGAGATAGGTAAAAGACTAACATAAATAATGAATCTCCACAGATAACCAATCTTAGTTGTCTGTTGGATGGAAACTCTTGTTTCTCTGGTTCTGGTGAGTGTTACCTATTTCTTCTTTGTAGTTAATCTCTTTGAGTATTTTCTCTAGCGCTGGTTTTGAAGACATAAATTCCTTCAGTTTCTGTTTGTCATGGAAGCTTCTTATTTCTCCATCTAATTTGATAGAAAGTTTTGCTGGGTAGGAAATTTTTGGCTGGAAGTTGTTTTCTTTCAGAGTTTGGAATATGTTACTCCAAGCCCTTCTGGCTCTCATGACTTGGTTTGGGAAGTCTGGAGTGATTCTAATTGGTTTGCATCTGAATGTCACTTGGCCCTTTGTTTTTGTTGCCTTTAAGATTCTCTGCTTGGCTTCCACATTGGTCATTTTGACAATTACATGGCGTGGGGATCCTCTTCTCGGATCCTGTCTAAAGGGAGTTCTATAAGTTTCCTGGATCTGTGTATCAAACTCTTGCTCTATATTTGGAAAATTTTCTGCTATTACTTCCTTGAAGAGATTGTTGATCCCTTTGGTATCACTTTCTTTTCCCTCCTCTATTCCAATTATTCTTAGGTTAGCTCTCTTAAGATGGGCCCATATTTCTTCAATGTCAGATTCCTGCTGTTGGATATCTTTTTCTAGATTAGAAACTATGCATTCATTTTTGGATTGCTCATCTTCTAAGAGCGAGATTCTGTTCTCCATGTGGTCTAATCGGTTGTTTGTGCTTTGAATTGAGGCCTTTACTTCATTAATTGCATCCTTTATCTCTTTTTGGCTCTCTCTGAGTTCTTTTCGAAGCACCTCTATTATTTCTACAGTTATTTTCCTGATTTGATCTTCTAGAAATCTCTGATTTTCTGTTTTATCAGGTTCTGATGTTGTGGGGTTGTGCACATTCATTACTCCAGTGTTATTCCTCTTTCCCATGATTTCGGAGGTTTGTGCCTTCTCTGGGTTCTTCCCTTGGGTCACTATGGCTTCACTTAAGGTGCTCTGGATCTCGAGTCTGTATTATCTCAGACCCTACTACTCCTTTACTGGGTTGTATCACAGAGTCTCCGACCCAGGGAGTCGATAGAGGCTGCTTTAAACTATGGGGGATGCCAGGTTGCACGCTCTCCTATGGTGTGATATCTCTGCCACCACCACTCCCTCACTGGGTCAAGTCCCAGGAGGCACAATACTGGGATTTCTCCTCTGTGGCCCGCAATTTGACTCACTGTTCTTGAGTACGTAGATGTAGCTGTACTGGACTCGGTGAATTCACTGCTGCTGCCGCCGCCGGTGGCAATATGGCGCCTCTGCCACGCCCTCGGCCATGAGGCTGGCGTATTTTTTCTTCTCTGGTTTTGATTTCCACTCTGAATCCCTGCAGCGTGTGCTGAGCTCAGCCACTGGGAGCTTTAAATGCTGTCTGCGCCGAATGATCCCACCTGGCTGTTCCGCATCGGCTCACCTCGGCTTGCTGTAGCCGTCCGCTGAGTTTGCCGCTGCCGCTGGCAGTATGGCGCTGCTACCGCGTCCTCGGGCGCGTGTGTCTCCTCTGTGGCCCTGAGCTCTGTTCTCAGTCCGCTTTCTCTCTGGAGCCTGGTGGTTTTTTTGTTTTTCTGGTGATGGTGTTTTCTGGCTATGAAAGGCGCTCTTTTTGTGGTAATGGAGATTGGTTGTTAGCGGGACTCTTAAGCCCCGCTTTTCTCGGTCGCCATCTTCCCGGAAGTCTCCCTAATGATGTTTAAATACATTCCTTCTATTCCAATTTTCTGCAGTGTTTTTAACATAAATGGGTGTTGGATTTTTTCAAATGCTTTTTCAGGATCTATTGACATCATGTGGTTTTTATTCTCAGTTCTATTTATGTGGTGAATTATATTGCAAATAACATGTATTGATTTGCATCTGTTAAACCAGCCTTGCTTTTCTGGGATGAAACCAACTTGGTCGTGGTGTACAATTCTCTTGATATGGTTTTGAATCCACATAGCTAGTGTTTTGTTTAGAATTTTTTCATCTAGTGCCAGGCGTGGTGGCGCACACTTATAATCCCCACGCCTGGGAAGCAGAGACCGGAGGATCGCGCAGGTTCGAAGCCAGCCTCTCTGGCTTAAGAGACCCTGTTTCCAAATAAAAATATAAAAATAGGTCTGGGAGTGTAGGCCAGAGGTAGAAGGGCTTCCAGGAACCCCAGTACAACAACAACAACAAAAAAGAATTTTTGCATCTATGTTCATCAAGAATATTGGTCTGTGATTTTCCTTTTTTGAGGTATCTTTATTTGGTTTGGACACTAATGGGATACTGGCCTCATAGAAGGAATTTGGGAGACTTTCATCTCTTTCAATTGCCCGGAACAATTTGTGAAGTATTGGGATTAGTTTTTCACTAAAGATTTTGTACAATTTGGCTGGAAACCCATCAGGGCCTGGGGTTTTCTTTGATGGCAGAATTTTTATTGCTGTTTCTATTTCTTTGCTTGCTATTGGTTGGTTTAGGTTTGCTATGTCTTCTTGGTTCAGTTTAGGTAAGTTATATGTGCTTAGAAGTCTGTTGATTTCTTCCATGTTTTCCAGTCTATTGGAGTATAAATTTTCAAAATTGTTTCTGATAATCCTTTGGATTTCCTCACTATCTGTGGTGATGTCTCTTTTTTCATTTCTGATTTTAATAATTTGAGTTGATTCTTTCTTTTGGTTAGGTTGGCCAGGGGTTTTTCAATCTTATTAATCTTTTCAAAGAACCAGCTTTTGTCTTGTTGATTCTTTGAATAGATTTTTGTTGTTGTTGTTGTTCTCTATTTCATTTATTTCTGCTCTGATTTTAATGATTTCCTGTCTTCTGCTAGCTTTGGGATTAGACTGTTACAGTCTTTCTAGATCCTTGAGATGTGTCATTAGGTTGTTTACTTGGCGACTCTCTGTTCTTCTTATGTGGGCAATCAATGCTATAAACTTTCCTCTTAACACTGCCTTCAAAGTGTTCCATAAATTTTGGTAAGTTGTTTCTTTATTTTCATTTAATTCCAGAAATTTCTTTATTTCTACTCTAATTTCTGATCCTACCCACTCGTCATTCAGTAGTGTATCATTCAATCTCCATACATTTAATTAGTTTCTTTTGGGTTTTCTGTTGTTGATTTCTACTTTCATTCCATTATGGTCTAAAAAATGCAGGGGATTATATTACATCTTTTGAATTTGCTGGTACTTGCTTTGTGGCCCAGGATGTGATCTATTTTGGAGAAGGTTTCATGGCTGCTAAGAAGAATGTGTATTCTGTTGTTCCTGCTTGAAATATTCTGTATATGTCTCTTAGGTCCATTTAGTTTATGGTTTTCTTTAATTCTGAATAGTCTTTACTCATCTTTTGCCTTGTAGATCGAACTAGTGATGTGAGAGGCGTGTTGAAGTTTCCCAGTATTATTGTATTTGGGTCTATTTGAGATCTGATGTCCAGAAGAGTTTGTTTTACAAATGTGGCTGTCCCACATTTGGGGCATAAACATTTACTATCATTGTATCTTCTTGGTGGATTGTTTCTTTTAACAAAAGGAAGTGTCCTGCATTGTTTTAGCTTAAAGTCTGTTTTGTTGGATATCAGTGTTGTTACCTATGTCCGTTTTTGGTCCCCATTAGCATGGTATATTTTTTTTTTATATCCTTTCACTTTCAGCCTGTGAATGTCTTTGGCTGTCAGGTGAGTTTCTTGCAAACAGCATGTATTTGGATTATCTTTTTTTAATTCACATTGCCAGTCTATGTCTTTTGATTGGTGAGTTAAGTCCTTTGACATTCAGGGTTATTATTGAAATATGATTTTTGTTTCCTGTTATTTTGTGTTCTGTCTTCTGTTTGGTATCCTGTTATTTCTTCTTTACTTAGATGCCCCGCTGATCAACTTCCTTTCTTCTCTGGTTCTGAAGTCTGCTTCTTTTTTCTTCTTTATGGTTTATTTCTTTAAGTATTTTCTCTAGTGTTGGCTTTGAATTCATTAATTTTTTGAGGTTCCGCTTATCTCGAAACACTTTTGTTTCTCCATCAATTTTGAATAATAGTTTGCTGGATATAGCAATTTTGGTTGAAAGTTGTTTTCTTCCACCATTAAGATAGGATCAAAGAAGGACCTGTCCACACCATATAATAATCAAAATGACCAACATAGAGGCCAAGGAAAGAATCTTAAAAGCAGTGAGAAAAAAAGGACGGGTGACATATAGAAGCAAAACAATAAAAATCACCCCAGACTATACAACCCAAGTCACGAATGCCAGGAGAGAATGGAATGATGTGATCCAGACCCTGGAAAGATGATCATTGCATCGACCACTTTTCCTTCCTTTGGAATAGCACTGATGTCCCACAGGCAGATGGTATGGTCATCTGAAGCCCTAAGTAAGCGTCCACTGAAATTTGGGTTCCAAGAAACCCCATAGCCTTCCTTCTGATATCCACAGGACATAAGTCTGGGTTGCACTCTCCAGAAGGGTCTGGTTTATAAGGATGTTTTGTATCATCAAAAACAAGAACGTCAAGCCAGGTGTGGTGGTGCACGCTTGTAATCCCAGCATATTTGGGAGGCTGAGACAGGAGGATCATGGTTCACAGCCTCAGCTTCTTAGGCCCTTTGCAACTCAGTCAGACCATGTTTCAAAAATAAAGAACAAAAAATAGGGCTGGGGGTGTAGCTCAGAGGTAGAATGCCCCTGGGTTCCATCCCCGGTACCACAAAAACAAACAAACAAATAAAAAAACAAGAACATCACTTAATGGAGTCTTTGTTGCAATGATGCAAGGGTTCTGGGGCAGATAGCAGGCCCCTTTTGCTTCTCCTTCATGGTTGATCTTGATTTCCATTTCAGTTGTCCCACTAACTGAGCCAAAGCCTCCAAATTCTCCTTTCTCACTGTCGTAGTGTGATGCATCTAACTGAGCATCATCATTAGGGAGCTGTACGCTGGCTGTCACAAGGGGGTTTTGTTCATCTAATGTGTTAGGACAAGTTGATGAATGCTGAAATCTTTTCCTTCTGGTATGGTTACATCTGGGAGCCACGGTTCAGTTAGGCTGGGCCGTTCCAGAGCATAGGTCATCACCAAATCACACAGAAAAGGGGTGTTCTTTTTTTATATTTTATATTCCTCAATCACACATTCTTCCACTGCATTTTCAAGGGCTGCTTCCTTGTCAGCCATGGCTGCAGGCTAATCTGGGATCTCCGAAATTTATCTTTTTTTCCCCCATGGATTACTCCTTTTTATATTGCATATTAAAGTTAACCCCAAGCTGGGCATGGTGGAGCACACACTTGTAATCCCAGTACTTGGGAGCTGCAGGTGTAGCTTGGAAGTAGAATGCCTCTGGGTTCAATCCCTAGTACCAAAAATAAAACATAAATTAAAAGGGCTGTGGGTATAACTCAGGGTAGAATGCCTCTGCATCCCATCACCACTAAGAAAAAAATAATTTTGAGTTAGTATTACATTCCAATACAGCACATTAGAAAACAGAAGAAATATTGATATATGTACATAAATATTGGTAATATTTATGTAACAATTAGAGTGACTAGGTATATTTCAGGAGTGGAAAGAAAGATTTTTCATAAATGAAAGAAAGCAGAGGCAGGGAGGAAAAGTGCTGTAGAAATAAGGAAAAGATAACCAATAATAGGATCTCAAAATTAAAAATTACTTTTTTTTTTTTTTTTGGTGGTACTGGGATTCCTGGAAACCCTTCTACCTCTGGGCTACACTCCCAGACCTATTTTTATATTTTTATTTGGAAACAGGGTCTCTTAAGCCAGCATGGTTGGCTTCGAACCTGCACTATCCTCCTGTTTCTGCCTCCCAAGCACAGGGATTACAAGTGTGTACCACCACACCCAGCAAAATTACTGGTTTTTCAAATGAAGAGTTGTGTCTTAATCCTTTTTTTTTTTTTTTTTTTTTTTTTTTTTTTGCAGGTTTGGGGATGGAACCCAGGGGCATTCAACCTCCAAGCTACACCCCCTGCCCTATTTTTTATTCTTTATTTAGAAACCGGGTCTCACTGAGTTGTAGAGGGCCTCACTAGTAGCTGAGGCTGTCCAGGGACCACTATCCTCCGGTCTGGGATTACAAGTGTGTGCCACCATGCCTGGCTTAATCAATTTTTTTAATCCCCAAAGCTACCAAAGTTCCAGTCTTCTAGATGCTTCAAAGGGGTGTGTGTGTGTGTGTGTGTGTGTGTTACTGGGAGCTGAGCCCAAGGGCATTCTACCTCTGAGATACAGCACCAACACCATTTTATTTCTTATTAGGAAACATGGTCTTGCTAGGTTGACTAGAGTCTTACTAATTGCCGAGGCAGTCCTCGAACCTGCAATCCTCTTGTTTAAGCCTCCCAAGTACTGGGATATAGGTGTTCACCATTGTACTTGGCTAGTCATTCTTTAGATAAAGGCTCTGAAAATTTAATCCTACAACAGAACACTAAAATGAACATTTTGAAGCAGATTTCTCACTTGAACTCTCTTTCTTTCTTAGATTAAGTTAGAGTATGAAGGAACATCATTTTCCAAGTGGAGCGTGCCAGAATATTGCAATGTCCAAAATGAAACGTAAGATTTTACCATGACTAGCAACACATTTGTATATTTACATATAAAAAGCCTTCATTCAGATGATATTCAAAGTTGTGGTTTAATGTAAATTTGCTTCCATTATATAAATGTGGAAAAAATCATATTTTTGTGAAAAATCACAAAATAACATTGAAAATAGGATAGAAGTAAAATACTGTCATATATTTATTTTTATATAAACTGAAGATTTTTGGCTTAAAATAGTGAAAAGAATTTTATTAATTGAATATACAACTGTAGTTATTTGTTTCTGTTCTGTTCTTTTTAAATACTAGATCACCTACAACAAAACTGCGTTGTTCTTCTTCTGGTATGCACTATATAAAACCAGTTGGTACAGGCATAGTAAGTTGATTTTAATGATAATTTATTGAACATTGGATAATCATTCCTGTTGGGTGTTTTTTTTTTTTTTTGCCTTCCTTTTGAGCTTTCCTAATTTAATCTGTTTTAAATAATACTAATTTAGCTGGGTATGTTGGCACATGCTTGTAATCCCAGTACTTAGAAGGCTGAGGCAGGAGGATCACAGGTTCAAGGCTAGCCTCAACTCTTAGTGAGGCCCTCTGCAACTTAGACCCTGTTTCAAAATAAAGAATAAAAATTAGTGCTGGCGGTGTACCTCGGAGGTAGAATGCCCCTGGGCTCAGTCCCCCAGGGGATTGTATTTATTATTTTGTGTTTATTATTACAAAATAAATAATAAATAATACTAATTGTAACTACAAATAAGAGAGAGCTATTTTTAAATGGTCAGTGTGTCATTAATCTGTAGCCCTATCATGCCAAATTACAAATTATGAAATTATATCTAGTTTTTACTTTACTGTTATTTCTTTTTTTCTTTGTGGTACAGGGGTCGCACTAGGGGAGTGCCTTATGGCTGGGCCATGCCTCCAGCCCTACCTTAGCCTTATGGATAAAAATCTTAAAGTCCACAGCTACCACCTTCAGTGATCATAGTACTCTTAGACATATGGATTTCACATCAAAAATTCTTCTGGAAATGCCAAAGATTGAAAGCAAGTTCTAGCAGATTTTTTTTTCTTGTACTCCATGGATTTTCTTCAAGAAAACAATGTGAATTCAAATGAGTCAAAGTGATGTTGAATTTTTTCTAGTTTGCTGAACAAAACAAACACAAAGTAAAACAAGGTGCTGGTTATTAGTAACAAACAATTAGGAACAAAGTACTGGCCACATAGCTGACAGCTGGTGCCCTTATACAAGCACATGTCCAGCTATTGCTGCAGAGACTCCCTGGGAGGAACCCTGTCTTTGCATGAAGACTTGAGCATTCTCTTTAATGTGTCAATTTTATTTATAAAGTCCAAGTATACACAGTAATGTGGGAAAGGCTAGATTATTATTAAATTCATTAATTTTTTCTATGTCTATAGAGTAAAAATATTTATGTTTGTCTTTTTGAGTTTATGAACATTTACCAGTTTCAAAACACAATGAGAAAGTAAAGAACTCCTTCTCCCTGTCTTTATGTTAAGAGCCCATATAAATGCATAAGGTTGAATAAAATACACACACACACACACATACACATGCATGCATGTATAGACATATCTTCATCATATATGTGTTTGAGTATCATCAGATCCTGCAGCAGCTGAAAAGGTACATCACATTTTGAAAACTTTTTAAATGTGTTCAAAACCACTTAGTTATAACAACCCAGCCAGGCATGGTGGCACACGCTTGTAATCCCAGTACTTGGGAGGCTGAGACTGGAGGACTGCAGGTTTGTAGCCAACCTCAGCTACTTAGTGAGACCCTCTGCAACTTAGTGTAACTCTGTCTCAAAATAAAAAATAAGGCTGGGGGTATAGCTCTGAGGTAAAATATATATATATATATATATATATATGTATGTATGTATGTATATATTCCAGGCATTGACAAAAGTCCCTCTAGCTGAGAACCATCAAACCAGAAAGATCATTTAATTGATAACAGTGAGAAAGAAGAATATAATAGAAGCAACAAGGATAATAAGCAATCAAAATGCTTTCTGAATGTTATTCATGATAGTAAATCCTTGATTAGAGAAAATATCTAAGGAATTGAGCTGGCATTATATGTATGTTTACTCTATTCTGAAACATACACATTTCTCTTCTCTAATCTTGGATAAGTAACTTAGTTCCTCCATAACTTTTATGCCTATTTATTTTTATTTGTTTTTTTGCAGGTCTGGAGATGGAACCCAGGGGCATTCAACCACTGAGCTACACCCCCTGCCTTATTATTATTATTATTATTATTATTATTATTATTATTATTATTATTTTGGTGGTACTGGGGTTCCTGGAAGCCCTTCTACTTCTGGGCTACACTCCCAGACCTATTTTTACATTTTTATTTGGAAACAGGGTCTCCTAAGCCAGCGCGCGGCTGGCTTCAAACCTGCGCGATCCTCCTGTCTCAGCCTCCCAAGCGCGGGGATTACAAGCGTGCGCCACCACGCCCGGCTTCCCCTGCCTTATTTTTTATTCTTTATTTTGAAACAGGGTCTTACTAAGTTGAGGGCCTCATTAAGTAGCTGAGGCTGTCCGCAAACCTCGACCCTCCCTGACGCTGGGATTACAAGCATGCGCCACCACACCCGGCTTCCATATTTGTTTTAAAGCTAACTTAGTATATTGCATTTTCTTTTGCATTTTCTTTTAGGATACAGATGAAGAACGCTATTTGCAAGTGGACAATTCTGATTTTTGCTTTCTGTGGTATTATAAACTTATGTAAGTAATGAAGTATGAAATACAAAGGTAATGAATGGCTTTAAAATATCTGACTACAACTTGTAATTAATCACAAATGCATTATATAAATTACAGCTTTCACTGGGCATAGTGGGGCATGCTTGTAACCCCAGCATTCAGGAGGCGGAGACCAGAGGATCCTGGTTCACGGACAGCTTCAGCTACTTAGCAAGGCTCTTCACAATTCAGTGAGACACTGTTTAAAAAAAAAAAAAAGATTAAATAATAAGACTGGAGGTGTAGCTCAGGGGTATGTTCCTGGGTTCCATCCCCAGTACGCCCCTGGGTTCCATCCCTAGTATGCCCCTGGGTTTCATCCCCAATACCAAATATAGCTTTCATACAAACTTTTATCCACCAAAATATTCTCAAATACATTGTCAAAGTAATACTGAAGAACAAAAAATAAAAATAACAGCAATCACTATTTAAACACATATTATGGTTACATGTTCATATTTTATATACATTGCCTCAATTGTTATAATAACCACATAAATATAAGTATCATTACTTTTATTTTTTTAAGGAAATGTAAGGTTAGATGGCTTAAATAATTCAGACAAAAATACAAAGCCACTACAATATACCATTGGAATTGGACTCTGTTTTTTCAGACTTCAGGGTGCTTCTGTTTTTATTGTATATATTCCAAAAAGACTCTCTTTGTCTGGCCTACCTCATTTTAATATGACAGTGAATGAATGTAACTAAGAAAGGAAAACTGGTATGAGAATATATAATTAGCAACCAGGCGTGGTGGCACACACTAATAATCCCAGTACTTAGGAGGCTGAAACAGAGGAACCACAGGTTTGAAGCCAGCCTCAGCAACTTAGTGAGGCTCTGAACAACTTAGCAAAACCCTGTTTCAAAACAAAAAATGCGACAGACCGGCTCGGTCAGAGCACTGAAACCACTGGGACAGGGTTCTTGGAAGATGGGCAAAGGAATTTGGCTTTTTTCTGCAGAGGTTTTTCTGCAGCGATTTCTCCCCCTTACCAAATAGACTTCTTCAAGTCCCTGTTCATGGTCCAAACTGTGGAGATCAGTCTCCAGGACTTGGAAGGGAGAAATCTGAAATAATTGGACACGGACAACTACCTCTGGTGCAACTGACAAAGTTTATTTTCCAAAACCAAGTTTTTTATATCCTTCCCCAGTGAGATCCCCTAGTAGAAAAATGTAAACACCAAAGAACAATAGTGAGGCATTAAGTGTAAACAAGATAAAAGGAAGAACTGTGCAGTCACAGGTTTTGTGATTAAGATCTGTCTGGGACCTTGTGATTAAAGTCAGCCTCTTGACTTTGTGATTAAGATCAGATCTCTGGCCTCACAGGTGGGACTTAGAGGGCAAATTCCAGAAAGGACAGGAGTCACACCCAGAGTCATTTGGAGAATTCAGCCTTTAGAATCTCCTTTAACCCTTTCGGAACCTTCTGTTCCTTAGGCTTTGTCCATGTCCTCCTCTGTATATTAACTTCTTTGAGCTGGACGGGGATGAAGTTGGGGGTCCCAGCTTTAGGTCTGTGAAAATCCAGAGGGCTGCAATGGATGTCTGTCAGGTTCTGCCTGCAACACCATCTGATGTCTGAAAGCTTCAGTCCTATGAGGCAACACTCACAGTTAGCAGACAGGGCCAAAAGTATCATGACAAGGAAACACAGGCAAGTTGATTCCTATAACTGTTCTCTGATAAATATCCTTGAAGCCAGTTTTTTTATTGCAGACTTTGGGGGTCTCTAGATTTGTTAGAAGTACTCCTCTAGTTCCTACTATCCTGCTGCTGAACACTTTCCTCTTGGGAATACACAAATGGTAGGCTTTTGTTAGGCCAAAGCCAGGGAAGAGGTTTCTTTACATTTCTAAAGAAAAAGAAGCAAATGGCCTAAGGGAAATCTAAAGAATTCCCAGATCCCAGAGAAATGATTTCACACCTCTTGGGGGATGAACAAAAGGTAGAAGCCTGTGTTTGGAGGCAGGACAGCCTCCCCCTTTCCGGGGCAGGGGCAAATCTTCATATCTTCATGGAGACCGGGGGAGAGATAGAATCACTGCAGCCCCTCCCTGCCTAAATGTTTACACAGCACCTAAGCTCTGACTATGTTACATTTTTTAAATTATCAAAGCAGTTTTCCAGTACCAGCACATTCATACCTTTGATGCCTCTTTCCAATACTGGCACATTTTTTCCTCTGTCTTCTTTAGCCAATTTTATTATAGCTTGGAGCAAGGCAGGGGAAGTCTGAGGGCTCAGGCATATTACCAGAAAATTTATCCCAAAGTTCTGGTTTGGGAACTCATTTTATATCACTGGAGCCATAAGTATAAAAGCTAATAGAATCATTACCAAAAGAACAATAGCTTATAAAAGAACATCTAAGAGCAAGGAGTAGTTTTGAAACAGGGGTTTCTTGAGAGAAAACCCTGATGAGTTCTTGTCTACGGAGAGCGAAGAATGACACCCGCAGACCTCAGGAAGGGGAGTAAAAGGTTTATTGGAAACAGCAGGGAATGGGACAAGGGTGGCTGAACACCCCCAAAGGGGCTGGAACTCTGGGCCCAGCAGCTGCCTTCAGGACAATACTTGAGAGTAGCCCAAGCCAAATTGCCTTCAGGTGCAGGCTGCTTTCTTCCAGAGTCCACGCAATCTGCCAGAAGAGAATAGAGAAAAGTGGCCGAACACCCCATAGGGGCAGTCGGAACTCCGGGGTCCACTAGCTGCCTTCAGGGTCACTACCCGAGTGTCGCCCAAGCCAAGTGCCTATCAGTTGCAAACTACTTTCTCCCAGAGTGTACGCGATCTGCCAGAAAAGAGGTACAGGTCGCCCCTAGGGGCCTGGTCAGCCATGATGTCCAGCAGAGGCCTTCAGGTCACTACTCGAGAGTCGCCCGAGCCACGTGCCCTCAGATGCACTCTGCCTTCTCTCAGGGCCAACACAACCTGCGAGAGAGAGAACAGCTCCCCAAAAGGGGAGGGGTTCCCAGAGTGGGTAACCGATCTGCTAGGGGGGACTAAGGCTTTGTCAATTCCTGGGAATCCTCTCTTGGTTGTGGTGACTTTGGGATTCCAAAGAGAATTTGCATAGGACATTTGCAAGTCCTTTGAAGGGTCTCCTTTCAGGAACGCCAGACTTGCTCGTGGGTTTGTGGATTAGGAAACTCAGGATGGCTTTGTGAAGCACTGGCCTTCTTATCTCTGAGTCTTTGGAGTTTCAGGCATTTGTCGCCCCTCAGGAAACTCAGGAAATTAACTTTTTTCTACCAAGGCCTTTTCCCTATCTGCCTATTTCCTTTCTATCTCCTCAGTTTGACCAGAAACCATGCTCCCTCAGGGCTTGCTTTCTTTAAGCATGTGCCACATCATGCATGCAGTGATCACGCAGACTTCCAAGGAAGCCAGGGTGTGGCAAAAAAATTAAATAGGGCTGAAGGTGTAGCTCAGAGGTAGAATGCCCCTGGGTTCAATCCCAGTAAAACACACACACACACACACACACACACACACACACACACACACACACAATACCTCATTAGCTATATTGTAAAGTAATTCAATAAGTAAAAAGTGTCAACAAATTAGAATATGCTTCAGTATCATAGTCAGGGCAATTTAAGGGACCATGTTCTGTGACCCTGCCTGCCAGATGAGCAAAATGTATCTATTTCTTTTTATCCCCTTAATATTCTTTCCTTTGGGGGAAACTTTCTTCCCTATTACATGATAATATTGTTAATTTTATGTGACTTACATGATTCTAACTCTACAAACCTTCATTTCACTGGCTGCCATTATTAACTAAGAACTGGTAGATGACACAGGCAGAAACAATCAGAATACTCATATTGATGGCCTCATACTCATATCTTCATTGTACTGTTTCACATGACTTTGAAATTTTATGCTTTTCGATTAGGAACCCTGAGTCAGACTGTGGCCCTGATGACTAGGTTTCAGCCAGCACCTGGAGTGCCCTGAGTCAGCCCTAAGTCACTGGCCGCTTCGAGGAGCCTCACTGAGAAGTCTTGAAAACAAAACCCTCTGTCCTTGTTGGCAGTTCTAGAGATACCAGTCACCTACTTCCCACCATGTGCTCTAACCAGCTGAGTAATAGGCAAGGACAAATTGGGAGATAAAAATCCCTGGTATGTCTGGATTAGAAAATAAGACCTGCCTCTATGGCCAAATGGCCTACTTTCTTCTCCCCCCAGGGAGAAAACTTGGGAGCCACTCTCTAGAGAGGAGATACTATTGCAGTAGACTCAATGTTTGTGTACCCAAATTCATATGTTGACACTTACTCCATGATGTGGTAGCATTTGGAGGTGTGGGCTTAGGTGCTGATTAGGTCATGAGGATGAGTAAGATCAGTGGTCTTACAAAGGAGACCCAGGAGAGCTCCCTCACTACTTTTACTCTGTGAGAACACAGGGATAAGGTATCATTTTGGGGCCAGGAAGCCGGCCCTCACCAGACATTGAATAAGCACTTATGTGTTTGTTTTGTTTTGTTTTGGGTAATGGGGATTGAACACAGGAGCATTTTACCTCATAAGTACTCCCCCAGCCCTTTTTATTTTTTATTTTGAAAGGGTCTCACTAAACTCCTAAGGGTCTTTCTAAGTTGCTGAGGCTGCTCTTGAACCTGTGATCCTTCTGACTCAGCATCCCAAGTACTGGGATTCCAGGAGTATACTACCATGACCAGCTTTTTTTTTAGCACCTTGATCTTACACTTTCCAATACAGAACTGTAAGAAATGAATATGGTTAAGTCACCTTGTCGGTGGTATTTTTGCTATAGCAGTCCTATAGTAATTGGGACCTAACAACATATACCAAAGTCACTCTAGTGTGTTGACCTAGAACTATAATTGTCTCAAGAGCATGCATTTGCTCAACTTTACTAGTTAATGCATAAATGATTTTTGTAAAAGTTGTTCAAATTTAGCCGGGCATGGTGGTGTGCCGCAGACTGCTCAATCCAAATTGCTGTAAGTTCACTCACGATCGAATAATCTCAGAAACGATGGGCAAGGATTCGGGTGCTGTTCTGCAGCCACTTATCTGCAGTGATTCATTCCCCTCTAAGAAATAAATTTAAGTTCCTATTTACGGCACTTCTGGAAAGAATCTGACATGGACAAAAGCTTCTTGAGCTATTGACACTTTATTACAAGAACCAGAAAAATTTATACCCTTCACTAGTGAGGTTAATAATAAAAGAAAAGAGAGGAGTGCAATCACTGTAAAACAATAGTGAATAACATGTAAACAAAGGTAAAAAAAAACTAGTCCGGCATTCAAGAGATTAGCTCGATCTTCTCTGGATCTTGCAGATAGGCAGTTCCAAAGGGCAACTTCCAGAAGAAATGGGCACGCCCAGGGCTTGAAGGCCTCTCATGGAATCGTCTTTAACTTTTTTGGAACTTTCCATATTTAGGGCTTAGTCCATATGGCAGGCATGGGGAGATGTGGCAATCCAGGTGGATGTGATGGAGTTCTCCCAGGTGTCGCCCGCCTTGCCTTCTAAAATATGAAAGCTTAAGCAAACTCACAGCACAGTTTGGCAGATAAACACCAAAAAATACCATGAAGTTTTTAGATTGAGTTGTCAGATGTACTTCCTTAGCTGCGGAACACTTTTCCTCAAACGATAGGCTTATTAGAAACCTATTCATCTTATAAATAATCCATATTCCTGTCCCAGGCCCTTTGTAATATCTTTTTCTTAGCACCTCCCTGCCTCGGGCAGGGCTCATACTGGGTGTAAAGGTCAAGAATCTTCCTAGCCATCAGCTCCATTGTATTGGGCGGTGTTACCTGTTCATAAACTAGGTTGCTTTGATGTCACACCCATCGTTTGTCTTTCTGTATCTAGGCAGGATCACAGAAAGAGGGGTAAATAGAGGCACCGGGTTGCCTCCCTTCTAGGGCTTTTGTTGTAAGTTAGTGATTAGGACGAAGGTCAGAGATAGAGGGGAAATCTGCATTTGTAATTACTGACTGGAATGCTGCCACTGCATCTAAATTCTAACTAGATTTTATTACCATTTGAACAAAGCCGAGGACATATAGAGGCTTAGACAAATTAAGAGAAAGTTTGTTTTCCACGGACTCAGTTTCTCTCACAGTCCTGATCTTACACCACCGGAGCAATTCGTGTGGAGAGTTAAAAGAATCATTACCAAAAGAATAATAGTTATGAAAGAATATCTAAAAGTGGGGGGAGTACTTTGGCCAGAGACGACACCCTCTCTGGGGGCTTTTTTTTTTGCCAATTAGGTACGTGGGAGGTCATCGCTCACGCAGATGCCAAGAGGACACAGGTGATCTAGGCAGTGGCGCACACTTGTAATCCCAGTACTTGGGAGGCTGAGACAGGAGGATCGCATAGGTTCGAAGCCAGCCTCAGCTACTTAGTGAGGCTCTCAGCAACTTAGTGAGACCCTGTTTCAAAATAAAATATATAAAATAGGTTGGGGGCATATTCTGGAGGTAGAGGCCCCTGGGTTCCATCCCCAGAACCACACAAAACATTTTTTTTTTTCAAATTTACATCTATACAAGCAATGCATGAAAGTTCCTATTTTGCTGCATCCTAACCAACACTTAGAATTGTCTGCCTTTAATCTTTCCAGTCTAGTAGGTATGAAATTAGGTCTGTTTTTCATTTGCATTTTATAATTACTATTGACATTAAGCATATTTTATTTATTCATGAAAAATTATTCTTCCTTTCCTGTTCATTGCAAGTTTTGTCAATTTTTAGGTGATTTTTATTGTTCACAATAATTTATAGAATATTAAACATATGTTTTAGTTTCTAGTCCATTATCACTTACATGTATTGAGGATATTTTATACCAGTTTATGTAGATTTTTGCTTCTAGTTCCCTGTTGATAACAGATGTCCTTACTGTTATGAATTTACTTCTTTCTTTTATAGGTTTATGCCCTCTTAAATCTATTTAAGTAATCTTTCTCTACTTGCAAAGTCATAAAAAAAATAGTCCCCTGTATTGTTTTCTGAATGTTTTATATAATTTTTCATTTTATATTTAAGTCTTTAATTCACCTGGAGTTAGTTTTTTTTTTTTTTTTTTTTTTTTTGTGTGTGTGTGTGTGTGTGTGTGTATTAAACTCAGGAACATTCTACCTCTGAGTTATACCCCTATTTTTTATTCTGTATTTAAAACTGTGTCTCATTAAGTTTCAAGGGCCTCCCTAAGTAGCTGAGGCTGACCAAGAACCTGCAATCCTCTTGTCTCAGCTGCTCACGTACTGGGATTACAAGTGTGCCCCACCATGCCTGGGTTGGAGTTAGTTTTTGTAAAAGCTTCAAAATAGAGATCCAATGTTATTTTTCTACATGAATAATTAATTTTTCATGCTCATTTGTTCAATCATCCATTGATTTACAATGCCTGCTAACTAACAGGTTAACTTTCCATATATATGTATGGGTCTCCTTCAGCTATTCTGTTTTGCTGATCTATTTGCCTATACTTATAAAATATTACATAGGTTTATTACAATAATTTCATTTTTAAGTTTTGACACATATTAGTAGAAATATTCATTCCCATCTGGTTCTAGCCCTGACCTTCAGGAGTCTTCTAACTATAGTTTAGTTAGGTTTAGACCTGGATATTCTCTCTCTCTCTCTCTCTCTCTCTCTCTCTCTCTCTCTCTCTAAGTATATATATATATATATATATATATATATATATATATATATATATATATATTTTTTTTTTTTTATCCCTGTCCCCAGGGGACTTGAGTTTTTATTGGGGGGGATGGTCAGGTGACCTGCAGAGAGAGCCAGGTGTGGGTGTTGGAGGTGAGCAGGGGTGGAGACAGACAAGGGACAGTGAGTTGAAGCAGGCTGGACTCAGGTTCACCACTGTCGTAAAGAAGTTGGATTTTTCAGCAAAGTGGACAAACCTGAGAAAATCATATTTATAAATTCATAAGAGCTGGTGTGGTGGCGCACACTTATCATCCCAGCCTTTGGGAGGCTGAGACAAGAGGATCACAGTTCATGGACAGCCTCAGCTACTACTTAGGCCCTTACAACTCAGTGAGACCCTGTTTCAAAATAAAGAATAAAAATAGGGCTGGGGGTAAAGCTCGGAGGTAGAATGCCCCTGAATTCCGTCCCTAGTAACACACACACACACACACACACACACACACACACACACACGGAAAGAAATGACGTGTCTAGCCAGGTATGGTGGTACGTGCCTGTAATCCCTGTACTTGGGAGGCCGAGACAGGAGGATTGCAGGTTCAAGGACAGCCTCAGCTACTTAGTGAAGCCCTGTTTCAAAATAAAAAGGACTAGGGGTGTATCTCAAAAGTAGAATTTATTACTGGGTTCTGTCCCCAGTAATAAAAAATAAAGAAGGAAGCAGTTGGATACAGGAGAGCTGGGGTCAAATTGCCTCTCTGGCTCCACCTGCTGGTGGCACACTCACCATTCACCTCCTCAGACCCTAGTGAGAAGAAGGTCCTCTTCCTCCTCCATCAGGTGCAGTTAGGCCGAGGGGGCGACACCTAAGAGCGGCTGTGGCCCCTTCCTGCGGGGCGCCTGCCTAGCTGGGTGATGGTGGGCAGTGTCTTGCTTGTCTGACAAGGTGTTTCATAAACAGGACGAGTGACCTCAAAAGTCCAGATTTCTGACTTCTCTTGAGAGTCAGAATTCTGATTTCTCTTTCTTTTTATTTTATTTTTTATTAGTGCAATGTATTCATACATCATAATGGTATAAAGAAAATACTTTTGTAGACATACATGCACACATCGCCCAGTTAGCCCCTACCCGATCCCCACCCCGTTCCCTTCCCATCCCTCCTTCCCATGCTTGGCTTAGTGGTTGACATCTAGTTTTATAGCAATTTATCCAATATTAACGATGGTAATCTCACAAAACAGTCATTTGTCTGCTACCAAGCTTTTGATGACTAAAAGATAACAGTTCAATATTTCTTTTTGCTTTCTTTCTTACCAGAGAATATTTTTTTCTTTTCTTTTTTTTTAGGTGAAGCTATCATACATTTATTTATTTATTTTTCAGAAAAAATTTATCCTGATATGGAATATGGACTCTAGATACCCAAAACAATCTTGAAGAAGAACAAAGCTAGAAGATGTATATTTTCTGATTTCAAACCATATAAAGCTACAATAATTGAAACAGTGTAGTACTGTTCTAGAGGCAGATATATAAACCATTGGAGTTAAATAAAAGCCTAGAGATAAATTCTTCCATATATTGTCAAGTTATTTTTGACAAGGTTTCCACGAACATTTGGTGGAGGAATTACTAATCTTTTAACTAAATATTGTTGAAAAACAATAATTACATGAAAAAGAATAAAATTGGACACTTACCTAACACATATACAAATATTAACTCAAAGTAGATAAAAGTCCTAAGTATAAATCTTAATACTATAAACTTTTAAAAGAAAATCTGGGTCATAAAACCTCACAACATTGAAATTGGCAGTGATTTCTTGGATATGATTTCAATGGCACAGGCAAGAAAAGGGTAAATAAACTCCCTAAAAAATAAAAAAAAATATTGTATATCCAAAGACAATGTAAACAGAGTTAAAAGTTACTGATAGAATGGGATAAAATATTTCCAAATGCTATATCTGAAGGTATATTAATATTCCAACTAGAAATCCTAAAAATTAGCAACAATAAAAACAAACGATACAATTTAGAGATAGGTAGAAGACTAACATAAATAATGAATCTCCACAGATAACCAATTTTAGTTGTCTGTCAGATGGAAAATCTTGTTTCTCTGGTTCTGGTGTGTGTTACCTATTTCTTCTTTGTAGTTAATCTCTTGGAGTATTTTCTCTAGTGCTGCTTTTGAAGACATAAATTCCTTCAGTTTCTGTTTGTCGTGGAAGCTTCTTATTTCCCCATCTAATTTGATAGAAAGTTTAGCTGGGTAGGAAATTTTTGGCTGGAAGTTGTTTTCTTTCAGAGTTTGGAATATGTTACTCCAAGCCCTTCTGGCTCTCATGACTTGTTTGGGGAAGTCTGGAGCGATTCTAATTGGTTTGCCTCTGAATGTCACTTGGCCCTTTGTTTTTGTTGCCTTTAAGATTCTCTGCTTGGCTTCCACATTGGTCATTTTGACAATTATGTGGCGTGGGGATCCTCTTCTCCGATCCTGTCTAAAGGGAGTTCTATAAGTTTCCTGGACCTGTGTATCGACCTCTTGCTCTATGTTTGGAAAATTTTCTGCTATTATTTCCTTGAAAAGATTGTTAATCCCTTTGGTTTCACCTTCTTTTCTCTCCTCTATTCCAAATATTCTTAGGTTAGCTCTCTTAAAATGGGCCCATATTTCTTCAATGTCAGATTCCTGTTGTCGGATTTTATTTTCTTTTTTCTTTTTTTGGTGGCACTGGGGTTCCTGGAAGCACTTCTACCTCCGGGCTATACTCCCAGACCTATTTTTACATTTTTATTTGGAAACAGGGTCTCCTAAGCCAGCGCGCGTGGCTGGCTTCGAACCTGCGCGTTCCTCCTGTCTCTGCCTCCCAAATGCTTGGATTACAAGCGTGCGCCACCACGCCCAGCTGTTGGATTTTTTTTTCTAAATTAGAAACTATGCATTCATTTTTTGAATGATCATCTTCTAGGAGCGAGATTCTATTCTCCATGTGGTCTAATCAGTTGTTTGTACTTTGAATTGAGACCTTTACTTCATTAATTGCATCCTTTATCTCTCTTTGGCTCTCTCTGAATTCTTTTCAAAACACCTCTATTATTTCTACAGTTATTTTCCTGATTTGATCTTCTAGAAATCTCTGAATTTCTGTTTTATCGGGTTCTGATGTTGTGGGGTTGTGGGTATTCATTGCTCCATTGTTATTCCTCTTTCCCATGATTTCGGAAGTTCGTGCCTTCTCTGGGTTCTTCCCTGGGTCACTATGACTTCACTTAAGGTGCTGTGGATCTCGAGTCTATGGTATCTCAGTTCCCACTACGCCTTTACTGGGTTGTACTGCAGAGTCTCAGACCCTGGGAGTCAATCGAGGCTGCTTTAGACCATGTTGGGTGCCAGGTTGGGAGTTCTCCTATGGTGTAATATCTCTGCCACCACCACACCCCCACTGGGTCAAGTCCCTGGGAGTACAGTACTCAGATTTCTCCTCTAGGGGCCCCAATTTGACTCACTGTTGAGTGCGCAGATGGAGCTGTCGTGGACTCGGTGAATTTGCTGCTGCTGCTGCGCCCTCTGCCGTGAGGCTGGCATATTTCTTTTCTATTTTTGAACTCCACTCTGAGTCCCTGCAGGGTGCGCTGAGCCCAGCCCCTGGGAGCTTTAGATGCTCTCTGCGCTGAGAAATCTGCCAAATCCTGCCTGGCTGTTCCGTAGCGGCTCACCTCGGCTCGCTGTCCGCCACTCCTCTCTGGATCTTGGTGGGCTGTTGAGTGCGTTGGTCTGGTGCCGTCTGGTGAACTCGCCGCTGCCGCCAGCAGTAAGGCGCTGCTGCCGCGTTCTCAGGCGTGAGGCCGGCATATCTCCTCTCTGGTTTCTGAGCCCCGTTATGAGTTCCCTTCCTCTCTGGAGCCTGGTGCTGCAAGGCAAAATGGCACCCACTGCTTCACACCGCGGCTCCGGCTACAGCACTGCGGTCTGGTTTCTGGTGTCTCGTTTTTCCAGCCCTCTTTTTCTCTGTCCCTTAAAATTACATTTTTTGTTTCTCTGCTGATGGTGTTTTCTGGCTATGAAAGGCTGATTTTGTGGTAATAGAGATTGGTTCTTAGCGGGGCTTGTAAGCCCCGTTTTGCTCTGTCGCCATCTTCCCGGAAGTCCTCTCCCTATATATTTTTGAACTTGGTTTGTCAAATTCCACAAAATTCCTTATTGGGATTTTTACTTATTTAATTTATTAATTTTTGTTTATTTTATTTTTGTGGTTCTCCTTGCTATGATAGTATTCTACCTCTGAATTATACCCCAGCCATAGTGGTTTTTTGTTTGTTTGTTTATTTATTTGTTTGTTTGCTTGCTTTTCAGTAGTGGAGATAGAACCCAGGGGCATTCTACCTCTGAGCTACACCTCCAGCCCTATATTGTGTGTGTGTGTGTGTGTGTGTGTGTGTGTGTGTGTGTGTGTGTGATACTGGGGATGGAAGTCTTCTTCCTCCCGGCTAAACTCCCAGACCTATTTTATAGTTTATATTTTATTTGGAAACAGGGTCTCTTAAGCCAGCAAAGCTGACTTTGAATCTATGTACTCCTCCTGTCTCCGCCTCCCAGGCGGGAGAGTACAAACGTGCACCACCATCCCAGCCCCATCCCTATTTTTCATTCTTTATTATGAAACAGGGTCTCACTAGGTTACAAAGGGCCTCACTAAGTAGCTGAGGCTGGCTGTAACCCTGTAATCCTCCTGTCTCAGCCTCCCAAGTACTGGAATTACAAGCATGCACCACCATGCCCGGCTCAGCCCTGGCATTTTTATTATAATTTGTCTTAATATTTTAACTGATTTAGATTCTTTGTGCTCAAGAGTAATATCTAACTCTCAGTTTATTTAGATCCTTTTACATGTCTGTGAATAAAATTTGGGGATCTTTCAGAAAGGTGTCTGGATTTTTTTAGATTTATTTCTAGGTACTTTATATTTTTGTTACTATTACAGTCAAACTTTAACAATCATGCTTTCTAAATAGTTCTTGCTTTTGTATAGAATACAAATTCAGTTTTTAAGAGATTTTCATTTCTTAGAGCAGTTTTAAGTCTCCAGTAAAATTGAGAGGAAGGTTGAAAAATGACCTGTTGGGGTTATCTACTCCCTTCCCCCTTGAGTACACAGCCTCCTCCCATTGTCAATGTCTCCCACTAGGGTGGTATACTGTTATACCTATAGAGCCTACACTGACACCTAGATACCCAAAGTCCAGAGTTTACAGTAGGGGCCACTTGGTGCCATACTTTCTGTCCATCGGGAAAAATGTATAATACTATGTATCTACCAATATGATATATCATGCATATTATTTTTACTCACCTAAAAATCCTCTTTGCTCCACATATTCATTCCTCTTGCTGCTCTCACTCCCCTACAACCAGATCTTTTCACTGTCTCCACAGTTTTGCCTTTTCCAGAATGACATATAGTTGGAATCATGTAGTATGTACCCTTTTCAGACTGGCTTCTTTTTCTTAGTAATATTCATTTAAGATTTCTCAGCCAGCGTGGTGGCGCATGCTTGTAATCCCAGCAATTCAGGAGGCTGAGACCGGAGAATCACGTTCGCAGACAGCCTCAGCTATTTAGTGAGGCCTTCTGCAACTCAATGAGAACCTGTTTCAAAATAAAGAATAAAAAATAGGGCTGTGGGTTTAGCTAGGAGGTAGAATGCCCCTGGGTTCCATCCCCAGTGCCACAAAAAAAAAAAAAAAAGATTTCTCTATATATTTTCATGACATGATGGCTCATTTCAATTTTAGTGCTGGGTAATATTCCATTCTGTGGATATATCACATTCACCCATTAAAGGACATCTTTGTTTCTTCCAAGTTTTGGCAATTACAAATAAAGATGCTGTCAAGATCTTTGTGCAGGTTTTTGTATGGGCATAAGTTCTTTTACTCTTGGAATAAATATCAAGGAGTGCTAAATAGCACTGAATTACTGGATTGTATACTAAGTGTTTAATTTTTAAAGAAACCACCAGATTTATTTGTGTGTTCGTGTTTGTGGGGGGTGGGGGGTACTGGAGATTGAACCTAGGGTCATTCTGTCTCTGGACTACAACTCCAGGCCATTGCGGAGGGCCTCACTAAGTAGCTGAGGCTGGCTGTAAACCTTCAATCCTCCTGTCTCAGCCTCCCAAGTACTGGGATTGCAAGTGTGCACCACCATGCCCAGCAGACCACCAACCTCTTGCAAAGTAGCTGAACCATTTTGCATTCCCACCAGCAATGAATGAACAGTCCTGATGCTCACACCCTTGCCAGAACCTGATGGTGTTAGTGTTCTTCTCCTTTAAAATGCTATTTGCTATTATGGGTCTCTTACTCTCCATATAAACTTTAGAATCAGCTTCTCAATATGTACTAAGTAACTTCCTGGGATTTTTATTAGGATTGCATTGAATTGGAAGAATTGACATCCTAATAATATTGAGTCTTTTTATCCATGAACATGAAATATTTCATTTAGTACTTTCATTTATTTTATAAGAGTTTCCTAATTTTCCTCATATACATACAACTTTTATATATTTTGTTAAATTTATACCAAAGTATTTAATATTTTTGAGTGCTAATGTAGAGGATACTGCCTTTTTTTTTTTTTTTTTTTTTTTTTTTTTTGGTGATACTGGGGTTCCTGGAAACCCTTTTACCTCCGGGCTACACTCCCAGACCTATTTTTATACTTTTTTATTTGGAAACAGGGTCTCTTAAGTGCGCGGTGCTGGCTTCAAACCTGCACAATTCTCCTGTCTCCGCCTCCCAAGCACGAGGATTACAATCGTGCACCACCACGCCCAGCTGATACTGCATTTAAAAAAAAAAATTGTAGCCGGACGTGGTGGAGCACACTTGTAATCCCCTCACTTGGGAGGCAGAGACAGGAGGATCGCGCAGGTTCGAAGCCAGACGCCCGTGCTGGCTTAGGAGACCCTGTTTCCAAATAAAAATATAAAATAGGTCTGGGAGGAGTGTAGCCCGGAGGTAGAAGGCTTCCAGTAACCCCAGTACCACCAAAAAAAAAAAAAAAAAAATTGTACTGGAGATTGATTGAACCCAGAGGCATTCTACCTCTGAGGTATTATCCTAGCCCTTTCTATTTTTATTTTGAAACAAGACCTTACTAAGTTTCTAAGGCTAGCCTTGAACTTGTGATCCTCTTGTTCAGCCTCCCCACTACACCTACCAATAAAAATTAATCGTGTAACTCTAATTATGTGAACTTGCAGGATTATTAATAAAGCATACAGACTCAAGTTCCTCAGCCTTCTACAGTGATCACTGAGTAAACAAATACATTGACAAGTCATTTGACATGTATAAGGAGTTTTGTTTGTTTTGTTTTTACATATAGCCTCACATCTATGTTTCTGCAGTGGAATCTAAAGAGAATATTCAAAGGTTTAAAAACATATTGAATTATAAAATTACCATATCTTGCCATTCACAGCAGGCTGTGAATACATTTTTACGAGTGTTTTAAGGTCTTCTACACGCCCTGCTGATAGTGCATTGTGTGGGCAGTGCCTTCCCTGTGATTGCTTCCCTTACTGTTTGTTTAAAGAGAGGAAATATAACTGAGGAGTGATTCTTCTGTGTGTGTGTCTTGAGTATGATTGGGTTCCTGGGTGGGGGGCATAGACATCTGTAGTGTACTAAATTTATATACATCAAAAGGGATTGATTCAGCTATGCCGGAACATCTCCAGTTAGCCATGGACCTGAGTCCATTCTGCAGTCATGCGCTCTTTCTTCCTGGTATAGCTGGTGTGTGGAATTCAGTAGCCAGGACCCCTACTACTTAATTTTTCACCAACAGACAGCCCACTCTGAGAGGCTAAAGGAAGTTAACCCTCTTATCTTGGACTTGACAGCTCAGATGTAACCATGGAGAAACTGAATCATCTTACAGTTCTTTACAATTTTCATAGTGTACTTGGAAGTTTCAAATCTTAACTTGGTTTAAACAGTACACTTTTTGTAACTTTTGTAAAAAAAAAAAAAAAAGCAAAGATTTTTCAAAGTAACATTGGAATAAAAAACAATTAAGCCATACATATTTTCTTAGACATATAGGTGTACATATAACTATATAGATAAGCACACAAAATACTCTTTATTTCAAATTAGTATGGTTTCTATTTAAAGTGATTTATATTTGAGTAAAACATTCAATTCTCTTGCTTTTTAAAAGATCTGATGCATTCTATTTTCCATTGTATTATTCTATATATTTTTCTCTGAATTTCTTAGTATAATGTATCCATTCTTTAATATATATCTAGGTGGCGACACAGAAGTTTATCAATGTCTAAAGCAACCCCTGTGTGCTGGTTTACATTGTATGAATGGCATACTCTGAAGTCTGCTGTGTTTGTATTGTGACCCAGTATTTTTGCTATTTTATAGTAATGCTATGTTATTTACAGCCCTCTGACATACTTTCATGTGGTAGGTTCTTTCTCAGGAACTCAATTTAACTATTATTTATTGATATATATCATTGCCTTTGAAAAGCTTCTACTGGCACAATTTATTATTAAAAATTTGAATCAAAAATAAATAAATAAATAAAATAAAAATAAAAACATATTGAAAGTAGAACATTCAAATTAGTGTTTAACATGCTGCTTACTAAAATATGTTTATTCTTTTTCCCAACAGAGATAATTTTCATAATATCACCCAGGTAAAACATTTTTCAATATTTTATTTACTTCATATAGTGCTAGTATATTGTTTCCCTCCTAACCTTCATATTCACCAGATGAGAAATTTTCCAGAGTAATTTTGCAATAATATTTGCTAAAAGAAGTGATACTCAAGGTATGTTTTGAGGACTTCTAGAGGACATGAGACCTATTCTGAGGTGCACATAAGATCCTCCCTTTTCCAACCACATGTCTGTGAGAAAGTGGATGCTTTCCAGTATACTTTCATCGAAACCACATACTTCAAATAGCTATAGCAGAGATAATTACCCAGCTCTCTTCTATTAGTACTGATATTAAATAGATTTTTAAAATACTAAACAGCTATTTTTCTTACTATTTTTTCATTTTAGAAAATAGTTGGTTTCATTAAAATGTTATTTATCATGTAATAATTTCATCATAGTTTTAAAAATAAATATGTTTTCGGTACAAGAGATGGAACCCAGGGGCATTCTACCTCCGAGCTACACCCCTTGCCCTATTTTTTTAAACAAATTTTTTTACTGAACATAAATGGTATACATTTAAACTATATTTGGTGCCCTCTCCCCCCTACCCCCATTACCCTCCCCCCTCCCACCAATGGTTGTCCAGGTTAACCATGTCATATATTCATAATTTTACACATATTCAGATGTAGACCCTCATTAATCAAGATCAGCCTTCCTCCTCTCCTATCTTTCCATTCAAACTTTGCTGATATTTTCCCCTCATTATCTGGAGTCCCACTGGTATCCTCTGTGTTTCCTAGTTTGGGCATATTAGAGGAAACATATGTACCTTCTCCTTCTGTGCTTAGCTGATCTCACTTAACATAATGCTCCCCAGGGCTTTCCATCTTCTTGCAAATGATATAATTTTGTTCTTCTTTATGGCTGAATAGAATTCCATTGTGTGTATTTCCCAAAGTTTTGCTATCCATTCATCTGTTGATGGAGACCTGGGTTGATTCCATATTTTGGCTATTACAAATTGTGCTGCTATAAACATAGGTATGCATATGTTGCTGTAGTTCTCTGAATTCAGCCCCTTTGGAAAGATACCCAGGAGTGGTAGAGCTGGATCATATGGTGGATCTATTCCCAGCTTTCTTAGGAATCTCCACACAGATCTCCATAGTGGCTGAACTAGTTTGCACTCCCACCAACAGTGTAAAAGAGTTCCTCTTTCCCCACATCCTCGCCAGCATTTGTTGTTATTTGATTTCTTTATGCTTGCCACTCTGACTGGGGTTAGATGGAATCTCAATGTAGTTTTGATTTGCATTTCCCTGATAGCCAGTGATGTAGAACATCTTTTCATGTATCTATTGGCCTTTTGTACCTCTTCTTTTGTGAAGTGTCTATTTAGTTCATTTGCCCATTTCTTGTTTGGGTTGTTTGTTTTGCTAGCATAGAGTCTTTTGAGCTCTTTGTATATTCTGGATATTAGCCCCCTATCAGAATGGTGGCTGGTAAAAATCTTTTCCCATTCTGTAGGCTTCCTCTTTGGGTTGTTGATGGTTTCCTTTGATGAGAAGAAACTTTTTAGTTTGATGCCATCTCACTTGTTTATTCTTACTTTAATTTCCTGAACTTTGGAGGTTTTGTTGAGAAAGTTACTGTCTGTGCCAATATGTTATAGTGTTGAACCTATGCTCTCCTCTACTAACTTCACAGTCTCAGGTCTAATTTCTAAGTCTTTGATCCATCTTGAGCTGATTCCTGTGCTTGGTGAGATATAGGGGTTTAGATTCATCTTCTTACAAATGGTTAGCCAGTTCTCCCAGCACCATTTGTTGAAAAGGCTGTCTTTTCTTCAGCATATGAGTTTGGACCCTTTGTCAAAGATTAATTGACTGAAGATGTGTGGATTTGTTTCTGTATCTTCTATTCGAATCCACTGGTCAGTATATATTTTATTGTGCCAGTACCATGCTGTTTTTACTACTATTGCTCTATAGTATAGTTTGAAGTCTGGGATTGTAATGCCTCCTGCATGTTTCTTATTGCTGAGAATTGCTTTGGCTATTCTGGGTCTTTTCTTTCTCCATATAAAGTTCATGATTGATTTTTCTAGGTCTCTGAAGAATGTCGCTGGTATTTTAATGAGAATTGCATTGAATCTATAGATCAGTTTTGGCAGAATGGCCATTTTGATGATATTTATTCTGCCTATCCATGAGCACGGGCGATCTTTCCATCTTCCAAGGTCTTCTTCAATTTCTTTCTTTAATGTTTTATACTTTTTGTTGTAGAGGTCTTTTACATCTTGTGTTAGGTTTATTCCTAGGTATTTTATTGGTTTTGAGGTTATAGTGAATGGAATTATTTTCTTTGTTTCTTTCATTGTGGATTCATTGTTGGCATAAAGAAAAGCCACTGATTTCTTTAGGTTGATTTTGTATCCTGCGACTTTGCTGAATTTGTCAATCAGCTCCAGTAGTCTCTTGGTTGAGTTCTTTGTTTCTTCCAGATAAAGGATCATGTCATCTGTGAATAAGGATAATTTTAATTCCTCTCTTCCTATGTGAATTCCTTTGATTTCCTTCTCTTGCCTTATTGCTGCAGCAAGAGTCTCAAGAACTGTATTGAAAAGGAGTGGTGATAGTGGGCATCCTTGTCTTGTTCCTGACTTTAGCGAAAATTCTTGCAGTTTTTCCCCATTCAATATAATGTTGGCTTTGGGTTTACAGTATATTGCCTGAATGATGTTGAAGTACTTTCCTTCTATCCCCATTTTCTGCAGTGTTTTTAACATAAATGGGTGTTGGATTTTGTCGAATGCTTTTTCAGCATCTATTGTTATGATGATGTGGTTTTTGTTCTTGGTTCTATTTATGTGGTGAATAACATGTATTGATTTGTGTATGTTGAACCAGCCTTGTTTTTCTGGGATGAAACCAACTTGGTCATGATGTATTATTCTCTTCAAGTAGTTTTGAATGCATATGGCTAGTATTTTTGTTTAGAATTTTTGCATCTATGTTCATTAAAGATATTGGTCTGTAGTTTTCCTTTCTTGAGGTATCTTTATTTGGTTTGGGGATTAATGTGATACTGGCTTCATAGAAGGAATTTGGGAGAGTTCCATCTCTTTCAATTTCCCGGAACAAGTTACGAAGTATTGGTATTAGTTGTTCACTGAAGGTTTTGTAAAATTCAGGTGGAAACCCATCTGGGCTTGGGCTTTTCTTTGGTGGAAGAATCCGTTTATTGCTGTTTCTATTTCTTTGGTTTCTATTGGTTGGTTTAGGCTTGCTATATCTTCTTGGCTGAGTGTAGGAAGGTTAACTGTGCTTAGAAATCTATCGATTCCTTCCATGTTTTCAAGTCTATTGGAGTATAAATTTTTAAAGTAGTTTCTGATAATCTTTTGAATTTCTTCACTATCTCTGCTGATATCTCCTTTTTCATTTCTAATTTTGATAATTTGAGTTCATTCTCTTTTTCTTTTGGTTAGGTTGGCCAGGGGTTTATCAGTTCTATTAATCTTTTCAAAGAACCAGATTTTTGTTTTGTTGATTCTTTGAATTGTTTTTTTGTTCTCTATTTCATTTATTTCTGCCCTAATTTTAATGATTTCTTGCCTTCTTCTGGCTTTGGGAATAGACTGTTGCAGAGTTTCTAGGTCCTTGAGTTGTATCATTAGGTTCTTTACTTGGTGGTTCTCTGTCCTTCTTATGTGAGCACTCAATGCAATAAACTTTCCTCTTAATACTGCCTTCCTAGTGTCCCATAGATTTTGGTAGGTTGTACTCTGTTTTCATTTGTTTCCATAAATTTCTTTATTTATTTCCTAATTTCTGCTCTTACCCATTCATCATTCAATAGTGTATCATTCATTATCCATGTATTTGAATACTTTTTTTTGAGTTTCCAGTTGTTGATTTCTACTTTTATTCCATTGTGGTCTGAAAAGATGCAAGGAATTATAATACATCTTTTGAATTTATTGGTATTTTCTTTGTGTCCCAGGATGTGGTCTATTTTGGGGAAGGTTCCATGGGCTGCTGAGAAGAATGTGTATTCTGTAGTTCCTGGTTGAAATATTCTGAAAATATCTATTAGGTCCATTTGATTTATGGTTTCCTTTAGTTCTAAAGCATCTTTACTCATCTTTTGCCTTGAAGATCAATCCAGTGGTGTGAGAGGCGTATTAAAGTCTCCCAGAATTATTGTATTTGGGTCTATTTGGGATCTGATGTCCAGAAGGATTTGTTTTTCAAATGTGGTTGCACCCACATTTGGGGCATAAATATTTACTATCATTATATCTTCTTGGTGTATTGTTCCTTTTAATAAAAGGAAGTGCCCTGATTTCTCTCTTTTGATGTGTTTTAGTTTAAAGTGTGTTTTGTTGGATATCAGGGGTTGCTACCCCTGCTCTTTTTTGGTCACCATTGGCATGGTATATCTTTTCCCATCCTTTCACTTTCAGTCTGTGAATGTCTTTGGCTGTAAGGTGAGTTTATTGCAGACAGCATATATTTGAATTATGTTTTCTAATCCACATTGCCAGTCTATGTCTTTTGATTGGTGAGTTAAGTCCTTTGACGTTAAGAGATATTATTGAAATATGATTTTTGTTTTCTGCCATTTTGTGTTCTGTCTACTCTTGGGTGGTTTGGTCTTTCTTCTTTACTTAAATGGCCCACTTATTAACTTCCTCTCTTCTCTGGTTCTGAAGTCTGCTTCTTTTTTCTTCTTTATGGTTTATTTCTTTAAGAATTTTCTCTAGCGTTGGCTTTGAATTCATGAATGTTTTAAGATTCTGTTTATCCTGAAAGACTTTGGTTTCTCCACTGATCTTGAATAGTAGTTTTGCTGGATAAATAAGCTTTGGTTTGAAGTTATTTTCTTCCAGGGTCTGAATCATGTCGTACCAGTCTCTCCTAGCATTCATGACGTGGGTTGTATAGTCTGGGGTGATTCTTATTGTTTTGCCTCTATATGTCACCCGTCCTTTTGTTCTCACTGCTTTTAAGACTCCTTCCTTGGCCTCTATGTTGGTCATTTTGGTTATTATGTGGCATGGAGTGGTCCTTGTTTGGTCCTGTCTCAATGGTGCTCTGTATGCCTCTTGGACATGAAGATCCAAGTCTCTTTCCATGTTTGGAAAATTCTCTGAGATTATTTCTTTGAAGAGATTACGGATGCCCTTGGTCTGTACCTCTATCTCTTCTCCAATGCCTATTATCTGTAAGTTAGGACACTTCATATTATCCCATATTTGCTGGATGTTTAGGTTTTGTTGCTATAAAGATTTCTGTATATCACTGATGGTGTTTTCGGTTTTGGATGTACTGTCTTCTAACATTGATATTCTGTTTTCCATTTCATCTAATCTTCCAGAATTTATTTCTGTTGCTGTCTTCATTTCACTTATTGACTCTTTCATTTCATTCCAGACCTCTTTTTGATTCTTTCTTAGTGTTTCAATTTCCTCTTTCATTTCTTGTAGACTTGTTTTAAAGCCTTTCATCATATTGTAAATCAAGATTCTGAACTCCCCTTCTTGCATTTCTTTATTTTAAAACAGAGTTTCATCAAGTTGCAGAGGGCCTCACAAGTAGCTGAGGCTGGCCTGGAACCTACAATCCTCCTGTCTAAGCCTCCGAAGTACGGGGATCACAAGCATGAGCCACCATAACTGGCAAAAATAAATATCTTTAAATATTCTTATTTTTAATTTGATGGTAAATGTTGATAGATCTAACTCACATAAAACAAAAATCTTGCAGGATTCTCAACTCTGTGTGTGTGTGTGTGTGTGTGTGTGTGTGTGTGTGTGTGTGTGTGTTACAAAAGGCATTCTACCTCCAAGCTACAACTGCAACCTTTTTTATTTTTTGCTTTTCTTAAACAAGGTTACTGAGAGTCTCACTACATTGCTGAGGCTGACTTTGAATCTGTGATCCTCCTGTCTCAGCCTTCCAAGTACTGGGATTACAGGCACCACCATGCCTGGCTTCAACTAATTCTAATAGTACAAAGATGTCCTAGAGCAAAAAGGTTTTATTTTTTGTTTTCTTTTCTCTTTCTTTTTTATTTTTATTTTGTAGTACTAGGGATTGCTTTCTTTTCCTTTTTTTTTTTCTTTTCTCTCTATCTCTCTCTCTTTTTTTCTTTCTTTTTTTGGTGGTACTATTCCAGTGTAAATTAACATGGCTAAAAGTAATTAACAAGTCAATAGGAGAGGATAACTAGGCCTTTCTCTAAAGACAGATCTTAGGAGAGGAGAACTAGGATGTTCTCTATCTAAAGATAGATCTACATGATTGGATAAGCTAGCTAAGATGGTAGGAGGGGTCAACCTTCATGAAAGGAGACACCTTGCCAAACCTTGCTGGATGAGGTACCTTACAGGGTAAGGGGAGGTACCTTACAGGGACATTCACTACGTCATAATTACATAAACAAGATGGAGGTCATGGGTATAAAAAGTCCGGTCCACGTGTGATCCCTTTGGTGTATTCATTCAAGTCACCCCTCCATGCCAGTCTGGTATGGAGCTGTACCTATCCTTTTTATTTCTATCTTTCTAATAAACTTCTTTAAATCTTCAGCAACTGTCCAAGCTATGCATATTTATTCTCAGGTTAGGACAAGAACCTGTGGCAATTTTATGTTTTTGGTCATTTGGGGTTTTGTTGTGGTTTGAGGGAAAGTGTGTCTGGGACCCTAACAGGGGTCCCCGGGAACAGTTTCCCCACAACCATATTCTCCCAATCTGTAACACTAATATCTTCTTAATATGGAAATCAACTTGTACAAATAATTAAAGGCTATCAACCCAGTAGAAAAATGGACAAAGGAAATAGAAGTGGAACTTGAACATATGGAAAGATGCTCAATGTTTCTCATACTAAGAGAAATGCAGCTTTAAACAACACCATTTTTCATCCATTAGACTGGCAATATCCAAAGGATGACAAAACCCAGTGTTGAGAAGGTTGTGAGGACAGAAGAACATCACGCATTGCTGGTGAAACCACAGGATCCATGACAGTTACAATGCACACACCTGAGACTCGGCAATGGCAGGTGTTACGGATTGAGAGAATATGGTTGTGGGGAAATTGTTCCCCGGGAACCCCTGCTAGGGTCCCAGACACACTTTCCCTCAACCCATAACAAAACCCAAAACAACCAAAAACAGAAAGAAAAAGAAAAAACCCGTGGATTCTTGTCCTAAGCTAAGAATAGATATGCATAGCTTGGACAGTTGCTGAAGATTTAAAGAAGTTTATTAAAAAGATAGAAATACAGGAGATAGTCACAGCCCTGTGCCGAAGAGAGGGGCACAAGGGGGCAATTCGAATGAAAATACCGAAGAACTCCAGTATACTGAGTGTTTTTATCCAGACCAATTCTGTGGCAGGTCCTTTGATCTGTAGATATCTCTAGCCCTATCTCTAGCCCAGTCTCCAGCCGGATTTGCCCTGGGAAGGGGGTCTGTCCCATCTCCAAACACCTTTTGTTCCCCTCCCAAGATGTGTTAAATTGTTTCTCCAGGATCTGGGATTTCCTCCCATCCTTTAGGCCATTTGTTTCTCTTTTAGAAATGTAAAGAAGCCTCTTCCCTGGCTCTGGCTTCCTTTCCTTCTGTTTAGAAATGTAAATTCCAAGTCCCTCCTTTCTGTTAGCCCTGGCTTTCTTAGTATAAACGATATATTTTTAAAATTGGAAATCTTTCCCAATACTACTGATACATGAAAACATTTTGAAACCTCTTCCCAATACTAGTACAGCAGGAACGTACTTTACCCACATACTCAAAGCTGTTTAAAGGAGCTTGTTGTAACACTGATTATAACAGCAATTGAAATAAATGTTTATCAGCAGATTAGTTATTATAGTTCTTCCATAACTTTGAGTAATATTCAGCAGAAAAATTAGTGAGAAATATCAAGATCTTTAAGATATAATGTTAAGTGAATAATATAAGGTTCAGGAAAAAAATGTATTTAGTTTCTAGCATTTGTGTAAAAGGAAGGAAAGTAATATGTCTGTGCCAGGCGTGGTGGTGCACGCTTATAATCTCCGCAGTTGGGAGGCAAAGACAGGAGGATCACACAGGTTGAAAGCCAGCCGCGTGTGCTGGCTTAGGAGACCCTTTTTCCAAATAAAAAATGTAAAAATAGGTCTGGGAGTGTAGCCTGGATGTAGAAGGGCTTCCAGGAACCCCAGTACCACCAAAAAAAAAAAAAAAAGAAAGAAAGAAAGAAAAGAAAATAATATGTCTGTGATTATTCACAAAAAGTTTGTAAAACTATATAAACAAGTACTTAGTAGTTACCTATGGAGTACAGGTATACTTATGGGAGCTGATTGGTAAAGTACAAGGTAGAAGAAACAAATTATTCTGTATTTTTAATATAATTTGTTTTAGATTATGTATATAAGTTGTCTTTTCAAGAAAAACAACCACGAAGGAACTTAGATGTTTATCTAGTGAAATGGTCATGTTTTTTCAGGTGACGAAAGTAAGTTATAAATTAACATCTACAGGATTTCATTTTTATAAAAGGTATATCTGTGTTGGGGGTGTTGTTTTCCTATGGGTATGAATATATATATATATATATATATATATATATGCATTCATATGAAATTTTAACATTAGTTACTAAAGAGTTTAGAGGAACACTTTAACCCTTCATAGATCTTTTGCTTGTTTCAATTATTTAATACTACACATACTGCTTTTAATGTTTTCAAATGAAGTAGTCTCATTTTTTTAAATAAAAACATATTTGTGGTTATTTTGCCACAACTGAACATAAAATTTGTACAAAGTGTAAAGAAATACAAACACATTTCCTTTTATAGGACATGATTATATGGATATATGATCCAGAAAATGCATCGCCTGAGGAGTTGCTAGGGACCGCAAAAGTGCCTTCCTTGGTAGGTAGAAACATTACTGCCACTCTTCTACTTTCATATTCACCTTTCTGTAGCTTTATATTCTCAATACCTGTCTTATAAACACTATAAAACTGGAGTTTTATGTTTTATGTTATGTTTTTATCTTGATCAGCAGTAGGTCATTAAGTCCATTTACACTTAATATACTCACTATTTTAGTCAGCTTTTTGTTGCTGTGACCCAAATCCTTAAAAACTTAGAGGAGAAACATTTATTTTGGCTCAGTTTCCAAGGTTCAGTCCATGTTCTCCCAGGTCCAAGGCAGAGACATGGTGTCAGTGCACATAGAACTAAGGAAAGCTGAGCTCATAGCTGCTGGGAAGCAGAGAGGAGGGACCAGGGACAGATAAGTTATCAAGGCCCTGCCCCGACCCTCCCCCTGCCCCACTCCATTCATACCCCAGCTGCCTCCAGTTAACCCAGTGAGTACATCCAAACAATTAATTCAATGGCCTTATTGATTAATCCAATGGCCTTATTCCCTGGTGAATTCACAGCCCTCCTAATAGAACTCTTTTGCTTCTGGATCCATCCTTGTGTTGCCAAAAAAGCCTTTCTGGGGGACATTCTGTATCCAAACTGTGACAATCACAGGTTTTTATCTTTTGCTTTATTTTTTGTTCTCTTTTGTTTCTCTCCTTCATTGCCAGTGGGCAGTTTTTGTCTCTCAACACTTAAAAAATATTTTCTCTGGCGCCTTACCTATGTTGCTGTTAATAAAGCATCTTTCTACCTATGAGTCCTTTGAAAGTGTCTTCAGAGCCAGGCGTGGTGGTGCACGCTTTTAATCCCAGCATTTGGGAGGCTGAGACAGAAGAATCTGGGTTTGCAGACAGCCTCAGCTACTCAGTGAGGCCCTTTGCGACTCAGTGAGACCCTGTTTCCATAATAAAGAATAAAAAATAGGGCTAGGAGTATTGCTCGGAGGTAGAATGCCCCTGGGTTCTATCTCCAGTACCGCAAAAAACAAAGAGTGTCTTCACCTGCACTTGGGAAAAGTAGAACACGGAAGGAAAGAAATCTAGCTTTGGGTGATGGTTTATTTTGTGTGTGGTGCTGGAGATGAAACCCAAGGCCTTGTACATGCTAGGCAAATGCACTATCATTGGGCTATTCCCACAACCCCCTGGAAGTCTAGTTTTTAGGCTATCATTATTTTAGTCCACTGACACTGAATCTTGCTGAGCCCCTCCAAGGAGCCATGTAGAATGTGTCTTAAAATTATCCACAAAAGAAACAGAATCTACCTCAGAGTATTCACAAACTAACAGAAAGTCTCCCACTCTCCTCCCTTGCACTTCCAGGCTGTGCATGTCTAAGTACAGAGCAGGTTTCCACCAGCAGCCCAAAACATGGTGACAAATATACCTTGACACAGAAGAAAAGAAACTCATGGAACCACAATGGAAGCAAGACACTATCAGATCAGGGGTCGTGTGATGACTGTTTCCAAAGCAATGGGTAGATTACAAAGCTGGAGTAGAAAAAGATGAAGAGTATATTATAAGTTACAGTTTTGCTATGCTGTATCTAAATGTAATTTTTAAATATTTATTCTTCTTGGAATTACTTCACTTCATGCATCAATGGGTTTGGGGTCTTTTGAAAGGTTTTGAAAATTCCTAGCTATACCTTTCAAATATGGTATGTGCCTCATCATTTCTTCTTTCCTCTGGGATACCAAATGAACATGTTAGGTTTTTTCATTCTGTTGCCTGGGATTCCATTCCATCATATATTAGACCATTTAATTCATGAGCTATGTCTTTTATACTCTTATTCCCTTTCTACCTCTCTATGCCACATTTTGCTCAGAGATTTTTTTTTTTTGCCAACTTCCAGTTTTCTAATTCTAATCCAGTATCAAACCAATTCATTGAATTTTTTTTTTTTTTTTTTTTTTTTTGCGGGTCTGGGGACGGAACCCAGGGGCATTTGACCTCCAAGCTACACCCCCTGCCCTGAGTTGTAGAGGGCCTCACTAAGTACCTGAAGCTGTCCGCGAACTGTGATCCTCTGGTCTCAACCTCCCGAATGCTGGGATTACAAGTGTGTGCCACCACGTCTGACTCATTGACTTCTTTATATCAATTATTGTAGACATTTTATTTGGATATTTAACAAATTTCACTTTATACATAAAGATATTTTCAGGCTTTTTTTTTTTTTTTTTTGTGTGTGTGTGTGTGTGTGTGTGTGTGTGTGCGCGCGCGAGAGAGAGAGAGAGAGAGCGCGCGTGTGGTACTGGGGATTGAGCCCAGGGGCATTCTACCTTCAAGCTATAACTCCAGCCCTGTTTTTTACTCTTTATTTTGAAACAGGGTCTTACTAAGTTGTGGAGGGCTTCACTAAACAGCTGAGGCTGGGTGTAACCCTACAATCCTCCTGTCACAGCCTCCCTAGCATTGGGATTACAAGTGTGCACCACCACACCCATCTCATGCTTTTTAATTAAGCATAGTAACCATATTAGAATATAAAACCAAGCCAGGTGTGGTGGCACACACTTGTAATCCCACCATTTCAGAGGCTGAGACAGAAGGATCACGGTTTGCAGACAGCCTCAGCTACTACTTTGTAACTCAGTGAGACTCCGTTTCAAAATAAAGAATAAAAAATAGGACTGAGAGTGTAGCTTGGAGATAAAATGCCCCGGGGTTTCATCCCCAGTACTACAAAAAAGAAAAAGAATATAAAAGCAGTGTGGGATAAATATTCCTCTGTTTTATTATGTTTAACAAATAAAAGAGAAGATATATATGAATGAAGACATATAACTATTTCTATGCAGGTTTCAATGCTTTAGTATTTTTTTAGTATACTTTTATTGGTGCGTTGTAGTCTTGCATCATAATGTAGTTCAGAATGATAGGGTTATACATGCACACAGCGCTTGACTCCCTCTTCACTCCCTCCCATTCCCCATACATGATATTGAGATTGCCACTGACATCTCACATATGCACATAGCACCAATGGAAGTGCTTCCCTCATTAATTCTCCCTCTTCCTCCTACCAGCCTTCCTCCATCTCTCCACTGGGGTTTCTCCTCCTTATCTAAAGTTCCTTTTGTATCCCAATTACTCCTTAGCTTCTACATAAGAGAGGAAACATATTACCCTTTGCTTTCTATAACTGGCTAATCCCCTTTAACATAGTGTTCTCCAGGTCCATCCATTTTCCTGCAAATGACCTAATTTTGTTCTTGGTATAACTATTTTTTCCTTTAATAGATACTTCTAAATGTAGGTTCGGGAGGCAAAGCCTTAAGGCAGCTCTTTGGTTTTAGACATTGGTTTGAAGCTTTGTAAGTCAACTAAAAGTCAAAGTTAATTCTATGGTTGGGAACTGGAATGTCTTCCAGACTCTCATGTGTTCAGAGGCAGGGCTTTGGGGAAGTGAGTGGATCATGAGCGATGAATCCATTAACAGCTGAATGGACTCTGAGGAGGTAGGACCTATTTGGAGGATGTAGGTCCCTGGGGTATGCCTTAGAAGGGCCTCCTCTTTTCTCCTCTCCTCTTTCTGGTGAGAAGCAGCATTCCTCCACCGTGCCTTTTGCCATAATATTCTGCCTCATCTCAGGTCCAGAGCAATGGATCTGGCCAACCGTAGACCAAGTCCTCTGAAACCATGAGGCAAAATAAATCTTTCCTCCTTTAAGTTGTTCTCATTAGGTATTTTGATCACAGCAATGAAAAGCAAACACAGTTAAGAATCTAATAAGGTACTTTTATCTAGAGCTGGATATAAAACTTGAAATATGGGCTATACAATTTGAGGAGTTATATAAGAATTAGATGGTATCTGAAGCCATGTGAGTGAACGAGATCACCTTGGAAGAGAATGTGCTATGAAAAGAGAGCAGGCTCTAAGCCAAATGCTGGGACCTTCAACAGAACACAAGAGACTGCTACTACAGGAACCAGGTAAGAGTGTCTCACATGGGAAGGCCAGTCCAGCATAGCCAGTGCTGCTGGAAAGCCACGTTACATAACAGAAATACGTATATTAAATTTAACAATATGTATAATCACATATCAGTGTTACCATAGCAAATACCTTTAAAATAATAATATAAACATGGATACTAGTATAATAAAACAGTCTGTCATGGATTACTAGTAGTAATATAAATTAACACAATCATTGTAGAAATCATTTTGTGACATGTAAGAGTTTTTAAAGCATTCATAACTTTTGGCTCTGTAATCACATTTGCAAGAATCTTATCAAAAACAATAGTCCCAACTGTGGAAAGATTGTATGTCAGACTATGTCCATTGCAATAATATTCACCCTTAAGAAAAAAATAAAACTCCTTAAATGTACAGTGGAGGAGTGATAAGTAAATGTTGTTGGCCAGGCCTTAGCGGCAGAAGAACATGAGCACATGCCAAGAGCCTGCACTCAGCAAGTCTGGTGAAAATACACTAAACGTGGCTTTTTTCTTTTGACAATTTTTTTTTCTCGCTACTGGATATTGAACCCAGGGGCATTCTACCTCTGAGCTATACTTACAGCCCCATTTTTTTTTCTTTTTCTTTTTTTTTTTTTTTTTAAACAGGGTCTCACTAAGTTGCAGAGGGCCTCACTAAGTAGCTGAGGCTGGCCTCAAACTGCAATTCTCCTGTCTCACCCTCCCAAATACTAGGATTACAAGCATGTACCACCATGCCTGGATTTTCTTTTGACAATTTCTAAGTGGTATTTTTCTGTATGTATTAAATTATCTTTAATGACCATGAATTACCTTCTTAATAAAAAATACATGTCTTATGCTTTTTACATGATTATCCTAACCTTTTTCTTTTGGTTATTTGTTACGTAATATTCTTATGTTATTTATTGTTTTATTTTCCTCTTATTTTCTTCTATATTAAGAATGCTTTTATAGTTATATGAAATGCAGTTGTATTTAAAATTCTGAAAAGTAGCGGGACATGGTGGTACATGCTTGTAATCCCAGCCTTTGGGAGGCTGAGACAGAAGGATCACAATTCGTGGACAGCCTCAAGTACTTGGTGAGGCCCTTTGCAACTCAGTGAGACCCTGTTTCAAAATAAAAGAATAAAAGTCAGGTGTGGTGGCGCACACTTGTGATCCCAGCATTTGGGAGGCTGACATAGGAGGATTGCAGTTTGAAGATAGTGAGACCCTTCTACTTAGTGAGGCCCTTTGCAACTCAGTGAGACCCTGTTTCAAAATAAAGAATAAAAAATAGGACTGGGGGTGTAGCTCAGAGATAGAATGCCCCTGGGTTCCATCCCCAGTATAGAAAAAAAAAATTCTGAAAAGTAAATAAAAATTTCAAAAACAAAGGATCATTTATGAAGTGTTCACTATGTGAACCTATATTTCTCTATCAAATTTATTCAATATATATTCTTAGCAGTGCTTGATTCATGCCTGTAATCCCAGTACTTGGGAGGCTGAAACAGGAAGATCACAGGTTTTAGGACAGCTTCAGCAGGATAGCAAGGCTCTCGGCAACCTAGAAAGACCATTTCCAAACAAAAAATGAAAAGGGCTGGGGGTTTATCCTGGAAGTAGAAGGCCCCTGGTTTCAATCCCCACTACCCCCACACACATATTCTTTACTCCCCCAAAATTCTATATCTCCTGTAACTACACCCTTCCTGACACTCTTCATAGCAATCTCAGTCTTCTTTGTGAGTGGTTGATAATGGCGCTGTGAAATTAAACAAGAGCATTGTTGGAGGGTTAGGACCGAAAGGAGCTATAGAATTCTACACCAGCCATCATTATCTGAGTTTTTATTCAATGAATTACCTATAATAAGACAATAGTTCCATCCCAAATAAACTGTGTAAGAAATAATTTCAGTTTAATTCAATTTCTGAGATAAAGAGGAAGCATGTAGGATCTATGTGAACCCCAAGGGAATTTTTTTTTTTTTGCCTTTAAAAAAATACTTTTACTGGTGCATTGTAATTATACATCTTAGTGAGGTTCAAAGCCATACAAATCAACATGCACACTGGTCTTGGTGCGTTTCCCTTCAGGTCCCACCATGCAACTCACCCTTCCCTGTACCCAACAGAGACTGGTAGTGAGACCCACATACATGGGCACAGCATGATTTGAATAGTTTCTTTTATCAGTTCTTTTTTTGGGAATTTTTCTTAAAGCCTCCAGATCATTTGAAAACTATCTTGAAAGAGAATGTCATTGTAAAGACAGTTAAAGAACTCTGAGGTTGATTTTAGAAACTTTATTATTTCTTTCTTTTTTTTTTTTCTTAGTACTGAGCATGGAACCCAGGGGCATTCTACCTCCGAACTACAACCCCAGTCCTATTTTTAATTCTTTATTTTGAAACAGGGTCTCACTGAGTTGTAAAGGGCCCCACTAAGTAGTAGTTGAAGCTGTCCGCAAACTGCAATCCTCCTGTTTTAGCCTCCCAAATGCTGAGACTACAAGCATGCTCCACCATACCCAGCTTCCTATTATGTATTTCATTGTGATTAAAACTTAGGGTTAGGCCAGGCGTGGTGGCACACGCTTGGGAGGCAGAGACAGGAGGATCGCGCTGGTTCGAAGCCAGCCTCGCTGGTTTGAGACCCTGTTTCCAAATAAAAATATTAAAAAATAGGTCTGGGAGTGTAGCCCAGAGGTAGAAGAGTTTCCAGGAACCCCAGTATCACCAAAACAAAAAACAAACAAACAAAAAACCTTATGGTTATATGTTTAGGATCTCTGGAGTCTTCATTCATATAGACTTGTGATCATGCAAAGTGTTTTTGATACGTTGGAAAGCTTATTATTTATAATTCAAAAATTTTTAATAGAGAGAAGGTTAGATGGTTATAAAAAAGCTAAATATTAAAAGCATGGCAAATTATAAACATGCCTTCACTAAAATAACAAATTCAATATATCCTGATATAATTTCTGTATGCTTTGGCTATGAAAAGAATAAAAAGAAATTTTATTATTATTTTTTTTTACAGAATTCCCAAGTACTAAGCAAGCAGCTGGCCACTATGGGACAGAAGCCTTACGTATACACATTTTTTAAGAAACAACTTTATTATTCACAAGAAAACAGAATGGAGGGGTATTTAATTTTTATTTTAAATATAAAATTCAGCTCTAAAGCTGGGTGTGGTGGCACATACTTGTAAACCTAGCATTTGGGAGGCTAAGACGGGAGGATCATGGTTCCTGAACAGCCTCAGGTACTTAGTGAGGCCCTCTAAAACTCATTGAGACCCTGTTTCAAAAAAAAAAATAAGAAGAAATAGGACTGGAGGTATACCTTGGAGGTAGAATGCTCCTGGGTTCCATCCCCAGGACCACAAAAAAATAAATAAAATAAAATTCAGCTTTAAATTTTTTAAATATCAGAAACTTTAAAGAGATTTTAAAACCCTACTGGAAATTTATGGAATTGCTAAAGAATTTCTTTAATGATGTAAAAAGATATGTGATAATCAGGACTAATTACAAACTCAGAAAATGCCAGTCAGATTCTTGGTTAATAGTTCTGCAATCTGTGTAAAACTTTAAACCTCAATCTAAGAGCCTCATTGGGGATGGTGGCAAATCCTGGAAACCTCTCTAAATGTTTCCTGATGATCCATAAAGTGAGTCCAACTCCCAGTACTTGGAAGGATGAGACAAGAGGATCACAGGCGTGAGACCAGCGTCAGCAACTTAATAAGACCCTTAGCAACTTAGTGAGACCCAGTTTTAAAATGAAAAAGGATAAATAAAAAGGGGTAGGGATGTAGCTCAAAGGTAGAATGCCCCGGGGTTCAATACCTAGTAACACACACCCAAACACAAAAAAAGTGAATCTCAGTGATGCGATAAATGTCCTGATCACTGGCACCAGCAGTGCACAGGCATGCACACCTGCCTCAGGCTCTGAGAAGCAATGTCTGCTACTCGTTGTAGTTGGTGCAAGATGAAGACAGCCTTTCTTAATCCAGTGAACACCTAATGAAAGGACACAGCTCCTGCTGCATCTTCAGAGACATTACAGTTCAGGAGGAAGATAAGCCAGAGGTAGCCCAGGGAGCCAGGGCCACACAGAAGGTGACCAGTTGAAGCTTGGAGCAGAGGGACTTAGAGAGGGCTTTCCTAAGGAAGTGACATTGCATTATTGAAAAGAAATAAGTTAGAAAATTGAGGGAGCATTTCAAGTGGGAAGGAAGAGGAGTTGATATATATAAGGGCCTTCACATTGCAACCTGAGGAGTATATGCATCATTCTAGATGTGGGAAAGATGAGGGATGACATTTAGGAGAGTACGATATTCTTAAAGCAATCAAAATAATCTGGAGCTAAAATTCCTTCTGATTTTATAAAATTTGGGAAGTATCCAGTCTTGGCAATGAAGGTTTGCCTCCACCTCTAGGCAGAGCACCATGATCAGCTGAGTTGCTTGCTGAAGGCTAAGGGAATACAGAATGGGTTGTAGAACAAGGAAGTTATAAATCCCATGTACAATCACATGACCAGCTACAGAAATGAGAACCGTCATGGTCACGAGTGCATTCTCATTATTTTATGAATATGTTTGTGTGTGATGAAGATAAAGAAATGGTTTAGATATTTCCCAAGGCTCTTTGTGAGTGAAGTAGTAGAAGCTGACCCTCAGGTGGTGCTCTGGGACCTTTAAGAAGTAGGGACTCTAGGAGGCCACTGGGTCATTGGGGGCTCTGCCCTTCAAGTATTAAAGTATTTCTCATGCGACCCTTGAGTTTCATAGAGTTGTTATAAGGTCCAAGTCTGGACCCTCCTTTCTTTCTGCTTCCTGCCTCTCCACATGATCCTTTCCTCACATGCATTCCTGCATCTGCCACGGGGCCTTTGCCAGATTCTATGTCATGTTCTTTTGGAGTGTCAGCCTCCCAAACTATGGACTAAGGAAACCTCTTTTCTTTACAAAGCTAGCTTCCTTAAGGGTGTCATTGTAGTGATAGAAAGCTGATTAAGAGAGTGTATACATATATATTAAGTAGAAATCTTTTTTCCTCATTATGTAACCTAAGATGTACTGACTTTATATCTACTTTATATTTAAGTCTTGGTAAATTTACACCATAGTATTTAAGTGGCAGGATAGCAGGGTAAAAGTGAGTACCACTCAAGAACTTGACTTCCCCTTCTGAAGCAGGGATCAGTGAGTTTGGAGCTAACACAACCGGGATGGATGCTTGTATCACATCAGGTGGTATAACATGCTTGCCATTGTCTTTATCTGGAGATTGAGCATGATTCAAAGGGAGGTACTATGGGTGCTAAGTTGACAGGGAGTGGACTTGTTACAGTTAATTATGTGTGTCAACTTGATGGCTGAGGGATGCACGGATTGCTGGCAAAGCATTATTTCTGAGTGTATCTGTGAAAATATTTCTGGAAAAGAATCACATTTGAATTGATAGATGAGTAAAGACCAGGCACTCCTATGGTTGGGCATTGGCACATTCCACTAAAGGATTGAATTGAGCAAGAGAGTGGACCACGAGTGAAGTAACTCACCCTGTCTGTCTGTCTGTCTGTCTCTCTCTCTCTCTCTCACCTGGACACCCATCTTCTTCTTTGCATTCAGACACTTAGCACCCCCTGTTTCTCTGCCCTCAGACTTGACCCAGTTCTTGAGTCTCTGCATTTGGACTAGGACTTACTCCACTGGATTTCCTGGTTCCCAGGCCTTCAGGCTTGGACTGGAACTACACCACTGGCTTTTCTGGGCCTCAATTCCTGCTTCTGTGGTCATGCCCGCCAGTCCTTCATAATGCATCTCTTTGCACCACTATCTATCCTATCGTTCTGATTTCTTTGTAGAACTCTGACTGATTGAATAGCATCTTCACAAGAATATGAGACCAACTGGGAATGGTGATATACATGATCCCAGCTACTTGGAAGTCTGAGACAAGAATATTGTATATTCAAGGCCAGCCCAGGCAAGCCAGGCATGGTGGCACATGCTTGTAATCCCAGTACTTGGAGGCTATGACAGGAGAATTGCAGATTTGAAGCCCACCTCAGCAGCTTTTGAGGTTCTAAGCAACTTAGTGAGACCCAGTTTCCAAATAAAATATTAAAAATAGGTCTGGGGGTATAAAGATCCCTGGGTTCCATCTCCAGTACCATAAAAAAAAATACTTGGATTGTATTTCAGGGAGTCCCTGGGTTCAATCCCCAGCACAAGGAGAGAGAGAGAGAGAGAGAGAGAGAGAGAGAGAGAGAGAAGAGAGAAGAGAGAAGAGAGAAGAGAGAAGAGAGAAGAGAGAAGAGAGAAGAGAGAAGAGAGAAGAGAGAAGAGAGAAGAGAGAAGAGAGAAGAGAGAAGAGAGAGGGAGAGAGGGAGAGAGAGAGGGAGAGAGAGAGAGAAGAAGAAAAGAAGAAGAAGAAGAAGAAGAAGAAGAAGAAGAAGAAGAAGAAGGAGAAGAAAGAAGGAGGAGGAAGAGGAAGAGGAAGAGGAGGAGGAGGAGAAGGAGAGGAGGAGGGGGGTAGAGGAGGAAGAATTTACATGAAAGATTATGATGCTATAAATAATCAATTTTCCATTTGAACAAAGGAGTGACACATACCTAGTTGTAATATGACTACATGTATGAGACCTTTATTATGACAGTATGGCATTGGTGATTTAAGAAATCATCACTGGAACAAATGCTAGAGTCAGGGTGAAGCAGCTTATAAAAATCAGAAATTACATTGAATTTTATAGTGACATAGTTTAGTGCATATCAGGTTTGGTGACAATGCTGGGCCTGCCCTAATGCAGAGTCCCCTTGACCCAGGAGGACTTCATTCTGAGTGGGCAGAATGTGATCATCACGGACCCACATATAGATATGCTGAGGAAAAGGAAGCACAAGAAGCCTGATGGCCCTGGTCATCTGCTGAAACTCCTCAAAAAGCTCCTTGACACAGTGGCACACACCTGTAACCCCAGTCTTGGAAGCTTCAAGGACAACCTCAGAAACTTAGTAAGACCCTCAGCAATTTTGCAAGACACAGTTTAAAATAAAAAATAAAAAGGGCTGAAGATGTAGCTTAGAGGTGACTGTCCATGGGTTCAATCCCTAGTACCACAAAAAAAAAAAAAAAGAAAGGAAGGAAGGAAAAGAGAAAGAAAATTTCATTATTTGTAAGATCTAAGTGAGAATGCTTGTTTTCACAAATAACTCTGTGTGTCTACTTCAAATGACTCAGCCCTGTCAAATTCAGATTACCACACCAGTGTGGTGGCACATGCCTGTCTTCCCAGTACTCAGGAGGCTGAGACAAGAGGATTGCAGGTTCAAAGCCAGCCTTGGCAAGTTTGTGAGACCCTGTTTCCAAATAAAAAAAATAAAATGATCTGGGGGTATAAATTGGAGGTAGAATGTCTCTGGGTTCAATCCCTAGTTGAAAAGAAAAGAAAATGAAGATACCAAGAAAAATGGAAGATCCAAAAAACTTAGAGAAAGATAAGACACTTGAATGATGACAAAAATCAATCTGTCATCTAATTTTTTCTTCAGTGAATCTGAATACAAAAGGCCTGGAGTAAAAAAAATGTTCTTTCCCCTCTCCTGCTATCTATCAGGTGTGTAAAAGATGTTTTAAAAATAAAAAAGAAAGGAAAAAAAGAGAAATATATTTTATACACTCGGGATCTCAACAAGGGTATGTCTGGGGAAGGAGGAGATGAGAGGACAGGAGGTGTTGAGTAAAATTGTTGGCCAGTGTTATATGCACATAGCACTATGACCACACTGAACTCCACTATTCTGTATAATCTGCATAAAAATTATGAATTTTTACAAAACGCATGTTCACATACTCTTTCACAGAAAGGTATAAGAGTGTACTTAGGCAGGCAAGAAAAATCAAAGCTTGGGGTCTAGCATACAATGACCCTGACCCCAAGCATCCTGAGAGAACACCAAGCATCTAGTCCCAGATCATCTCTGCAGCCTTGACCATGTGGAACACACTATGGAACGCTATTGTAATTACTGATTGAAAGACAGAAAATTGATAAATGGGTTTTATTTGTTTGTTTTCTGTGCTGGGGACTGAACCCAGGGCTTCATGCATGCTAAGCAAGCACTCTACCACTGAGCTATATCCCCAAGACCCTAATCAAAAATGTTGAAATTTTAAATGAAGTAATTATTAACTCCAGGAAAAATTGTATGTGTTCTATCTTTGTAAAAGAAAATATAATCATAGTATGACTGGCTTAGCAGTAAGCAATGTTTATCTATTAACACCCATATACTTTATTGATTTAATTAGTTGGTATGATATAATTAATTTGAGAAACGGGAAGAAAAGATGCATGGGTGGAGGACATGGTATGTAGAGCAATATCTTCATCTGCCATATAAGAAGGTATTAGATAATATGAAAAGAGTATATATTAACAAATACAGGAATATTTATTTGGGGAAATGAAGACACAGTGCAGAAGAAAGAGCATTGAATCTAGGCTATTTTCTTTTGGGACAATGATGAAGAAAGAGAAATAAAGCAGTGTGGTAGCATTTTAGTATTTTTTATTTCTTTTATCCAGATTTATGTTTATAAAAAAACATATTTTTTGTTATATTTTATGGTACTGGAGATGGAACCCAGGGGCCTTCTACATCTGGGCTACACTCCCAGACCTATTTTATATTTTATTTGGAAACAGGGTCTCATTAAGTTGCAGAGGACCTCACCTAGTAGCTGAGGCTGGCTTTGAACCTGTGCAATCCTCCTGTCTCAGCCTCCCTAATGCTGGGATTACAAGCATGTGCCACCACACCCGGCAATAAAAAACAACTTTAAAAGATGATGAACTGTGCCCACAGGATCAGAGGACCGAGAAAGAATCTTGTTGTTTTATTTGCAACTTCATCTATATGCATTTCAATACAATGGAAAACATTTAAAATATGTACACAACTCTGTTGAATAGTAATAACCACTGGACATAGTACAGAAAGGTGAGCATAAATCAGCATCTGATTCTTGTTTTATTCCATCTTAGGACCTGGAGAGTTACTGTACCGATGCGTCCAGATGATGCGATAAAGGAGATTAAAGGAAACCCAGTGGCCTTTCAGGATTGCTTTGTTGCAAACTTTGCTACTGTGGTCATTTCTCCTTTCGAGCTCCAGCCTTCAAATCTGAGTCTTTTACCCCTCACCTCACCGGCTGGCACTCCATTATTATTCTCCAGGTCCACCTGTACTCCCACATTCGCTGTCATTGTCAGTGACATGGAGACCTTTCAAACCAATGATTCATTCCGCACCTGGGTCAGAGTCCGAGTACCTCCAAACATACTGAGTGATGAAGACAGGCACAAAGTGACTGGTGTGAGCTTGTCTCCGGAAGGATTGTTTTTGCTGATAAATGGTATTATTTACCTAAAAACTCAAACTATATTTCAAAGACTAGGAAGACATAAAAATCTCCCTGATGGTGGAATTCTTGGCGTTACATCACGAAGATGGTGTTGGAGCAAATTTATATTAAAGGTTCGTGAAATATATAAATATATTACACATATATTAGGTATATACTTAGATATATACTTAGATTATATATAAGTATATATTACACATATATACTTAGATATATTTACCATTTATTCAGTGATACATCAGAGGCTACACCATGTAGCATTTCAAAGTTATTTTATCTAAGACTGTGAAAAACTTAATCTTTCTGACCAACCTTATCAGAGGTCTCTTCACAATAACTTTGCACTTCTACCAACAAAGAATAAAATTAACCCTGTCTACTGCCATGCAAAGTAGCATGGTCATATTGGGGGCTTTTTTCTTTAATATAAGCAAAATCCTCCCAAAAATGTTTCCCCAAAGATTTTGTATGCTCTCAAAGCCAAGTCAAATATGGTATTATGACAATGTGGTGAGTAAGATATATATATATATTATTTTTTTTTTGGACTGGGGGCTAAACCCAGAGGCATTCTACCTCTGAGCACCCTTAGCCCTATTTATTTATTTATTTATTTATTTATTTATTTATTTATTTATAGCAGAGTCTTGCTAAGTTTCTGAGGCTGGCCTCAAACATGCAATCCTTCTGCCTCAGCCTCTCAAGTACTGGCACTAAAGGCATGTGCCACCACACCCAGCTACACTAACGCTTTCTTGAAACTAGGAAATTGCTTGTTGTCTCTCCACTAAAACTCGAGAAATAGGTTGGAAGAAAAATAGGTTTACTAACACCAGCCTTAAGGAAGATAGAGAAGAGTCTCCTCTATATTTAAAGCTAGCTCTAAGGAAGTTAGATGTTTCAGGTTTTGGTGAGATGCCAACCCAGAGCAAGGGACCCATAGCTAGAAGTGGCAGAGATCTTTAAGGAAAAGGGGACTCACTATTTCATGGCTGGCAGAACCTGCAGTTAGAATTTCAGGGAAAATCCCCCAGGCTTTTCCCCTTCCTTCCTGCTGTACTATCTGACTGGACTACTTATGACTATGATTCTGTGACTAGAAAGGAGTCAATATACTAATGTAGCCCAATGTATTCAGTCCTAATGAAAGATGTCCCTAATTAATATTCCTTAAATTATCACACTCAGCCGGGCATGGTGGTGCACGCTTGTAATCCCAGTACTTGGGAGGCTGACACAGGACTGCAGTTCACAGCAGCCTCAGCTACATATTGAGGCCCTCTGCAACCTAGTGAGACCCTGTTTCAAAATAAAGAATGAAAAATAGAGCTGGGGGTGTAGCTCAGAGGTAGAATGCTCCTGGCTTCAATCCCCAGTTCCCCCCCAAAAAAATTATCACACTATTCTATAGTTGGAATAATCTTTCCAGAGGTCAGGTAAATGCAGTATCACAATAAATTTTCTAAGAAGGAGGGAGCTAAGTTGAGAGGGAAGTACTTCATTCCTCTCCCAGAAAGCAAAACTCAGGAGGAAGGGAAAGATGACCCAACTGATATAGACAGAACAGTGGCACTCATGGAGGATGAGAGGGCCACTGGAACTGTGCCCCCTCTATGATATGAAAATGAGGAAGGAATGGTCTCTCCCTTTAGACCCAGGGGGCACTCACTTTGGCCAGGGAGCATCTCATTTTGGAGCAGAACACTATCGCCTACAGAGAAATCCAGTTAGAGGTCTAAATTGGAATTGTCAGCCAAGAAGATACTAGTGGACTTACAGTCCGTTCTCAAATCCAGATTTGCTAAACTGGAAAAGCTTGAATCAACCATACACAAAAGAGCCACAGCAGTGGCTGGCTTCTGGTCTCGATTTTTGCTGCTCATCACCCTGTTTGAGCAGACCTCAAAGCTCTGTTACATAGTCTGTCTGCTAAGTGCACATGACAGAGATGAGAGCTAGACACAGCCAGGAGGAGGGGTGGCATCTTCACCAGGAAGGTCCTGCAAACCAGATTGTCCAATAGATGCTTTTCCATGAGAGGAACCTGACAAGGGACCCAAACAGTGTGGGAATGATAGGTCAATCAGATTAAGAACATGGCACATCTCCACAGGATACAAGAAATCCAACAAAAGGTGAATTAGGACCCCTCAGGACATTTACAAAGAATTTATCAGGTATACCGAAAGTGCACTGCTGCTGACCCAGAAGCCCCAGAAAATGTGAAAATGGCTACCATGACCTTTACAGGGCAAAGTTCTGAAAGGGGCTTTAGGAATGAATCCAACTGGTAGAAATTGATTATAAAGTATATAATGTCAGAGAGACAAAAAAAGATGAGGCAGGCTATGCTTTTTGTGGCTACAGTATAATGGAACAAGAGAGGAAAGAGAAAGGGGTTAGATAAATATGGAAAAAGTGAACCCCTAGGAAGGGATTAAGTGCATATTGCAGGGAAGAGGGATGCTAGACACATGACTGTCCAAAATTGAAGAAAGGGAATGAGATTCAGGCATGGTGGCACACATTTGTAATCCCAGTACTTGGGAGACTGAGGCAGGGAGATTACAGGTTTGAGGTCAGCCTCAACAACTTAATGAATCTTCTAGCAACCTAGTCAGACCCTGTTTCTAAACAAAAAATAAGAAGCGTGGGGGTGTTGTCCAGAGGTCGAACATCCCTAGATTCAGTTCCCAATTAAGAAAGAGAAAAAAGAAAGAGAGGGAAGGAGGGACGGAAGAAGAAAAGAAAAGAAGAAAGAAAAAATGGGAGAGAGAGAAAAGATCAGCACATAGATGGTAAGACGGGACAGTGATTTGGATGCTGAATGGAGAAGCCTGGGGTTCTCCTTAATCTCCCAGAAGCAAGTGAGATCACTCCACAGGAGCCCTGAGGAAATCTCAATGGGCAGTCAGATCATGGAATATCTCTTGGACACAGGAGTTACTTTTTCTGTTAGTAAATCTAAGGTTCCTTAGTCTAGCAGAAGGACAGTATCTATTATAAAAGTAATGGGAGAAATGCAGAGAAAAAAAAAAACTTCCTCCATTTCTGGAGTGTCAGATGAGAGACTTACAGATGAAAACCTAATTTCATCTCCATGCCAGAGTGCACAATTACATTATTAGGGTGAGACTTCCTGTGAAAATTGAATGTTCAGATAATCTTCTGTCCAAAAAGACCACAGCTTCAGTCATGTGTTCCACCAGCACAGGCTTTGAGGTGGAAAGTGAGTGCTGCTCACTCACTCTGAGGAAAAGCAGAGGCACTCCTCTGAGATCTAGGAGAAAGTAAAGCCATCATGTTGGGGAGGCAGCACCCCGGTGAGTACAACCCATAGAGACCTAATTAAAATGGGAGCTTCTGTACCTTGGGAGAGACAGTATCTTCAAGCAAGAAGCTTTGGAACAAATTCCACCAAATGGAGACTAATTCAGCCATGTAGATCCCTCCAGTACTACAATTCTGCCAGTCAAAAACTTCATACAAATGAGTGAGTTATAGATTTGTTGAGGATTTGAGTGCTATCGATGACATTGTGCAGATGTTCATCCTACTGTGCCAAACCTTACACTTTACTGATGGTCAGGCCTGAGAACTTTGGATGGTCTTCAGTATTGGACCTCAAATATGTTTTCTTCTGTGTCCCACTGGAGGAAATAGTTCAATTATTATTTGTTTTCAAATGGCAAGATCTGGCATTGAAAGCTGCCTCCCAATACTACTAAACTGTATTGCTTTATTTTATTTTATTTTATTTTATTATTATTTTTTTTTTGGTGGTACTGGGGTTCCTGGAAGCCCTTCTATCTCCGGGCTACACTCCCAGACCTATTTTTACATTTTTATTTGGAAACAGGGTCTCCTAATCCAGCGCGCACGGCTAGCTTCGAACCTGCGCGATCCTCCTGTCTCTGCCTCCCAAGCGCGGGGATTACAAGCGTGCGCCACCACGCCCGGCATATTTTAAAATTTATTTCAAAAATTATTCCACCATCTCTAGTAATATTTCAGCCAGACTTGAGAGCTATGCAACTGGAAGAAATGATCTTGCTGCAATAAATCAATTGACTGATTACAAGCCCTGATTATGAAAATTGTCTGCCTGGCACCAGTTTGAGCCCTGCATGGTGGAACACACTTGTAATTATAGGACTTGACACGATTACAAGTTCAAATCAGCCTCAGCAACCTAGTAGGATTCACAGCAACCTAGCAAGATCCTATTTCAAAACAAAGCAAAAATCAAGGCTAGGGGGTGTATTTCAGAGGTAGAATGCCATCTGGTTCAATCCTCTGTACCACAAAAATAAATAAAATAACACCATTTGGAGCTGAATCTCCTGACACACCATGACTATAAATGTCACCCCATAAGGTTCAGATCTGCAAGCAAAGAGCACATTGTCTTAAGTTTCAGTCAAAACAGAAAAAGAAAAAAAAAATGGAGCTTAGTGTCTAACTGGAAGTAAGCAATTGCCAGTAACTGAAAGTAAGCAATTCCTGTTCACATGAGACAACTGCAAGGTTTCCAGGCATGGCAGGCTTCTGCTGAATTTGGATTCCCAACTTTGAAATCAGTAGTTAATCTTTCCAAAGCCCTAAAAGGGCTGGACTCAGAACCCTTAATTTTGACTACTGAATGACACTATTGAAGAATCGACATCAGTACCAGCCTTGGGGCTACCTAACTCTCCAAAGCACACCAAATTTTATGTCCATGAAAAGTAGTGCTTAGGCTTAGGGGTACTCATTCAGATGCTTGCAGAAACCCCACAACTGGAAACATTTGGAACTGGAAGCATTTGGAACTGAAAGTCAGAGCCTGGCCACCCTGCCTTCTGACAGTCACAACTACTCATGGTACCTTACGGGAGGCAGAAACGTTCACCTTAGGGAAGTCTATTATGGTGTTTGTGCCTCACCAAGTGTTGACTTTATTAAAATGAAAAGGAGGATATTGGTTAACAGCAGAACCAATGAGCTGGGGGGTACAACTCAGAGGAACCTCTGGGTTCAATTTCCAGTACCAAAACAATTATCACCACCACAGCAGCAACCACAAAGACCATTATGCCTAACACCAAGCAAAAATAAACAGAAATCTTTTTTGGAATAAACCCTAAGCCAAGCTTTGAAGAATATCCACAAATAATGCCCTGACATCATGGAGCTCACATTCAAAATTGGCAAAACACATGAAGAAAAAAGGTGTAATGGGAGTTAGAGGAAGTAACAAAGAGAAGCTGGGCATGATGGTACACAGGTTCGAGGCCAGCCTCAGCAAGTTAGTGCGATCCTGCTTCAAAACAAAAAATAAAATAGGGTTGGGGGTATTGCTCAGAGGTAGAATGCCCCTGGGTTTAATTCTCAGTACAAAAGGAAGAGAAAGAGGAACAAAAGGGAAGGAGTAGGGAAGGAAGAACTCATTCCTGCAAGGATATCAGGTTTTGGAATTGACAGAACATAAAACGTGTTTAACAGATTTAAGTAAATGCAAAATATAAAGAGAAAAGATAGTGCATCAGATGGCAAGGCATAGTCAACCTAAAAGCAAGGACATCGTTATCATTAAATCCTACAAGAGTGACCCTCCTAGAAGAGAAATGTGTAGTGACTGAACAGAGCATGGGTGGCAGGGAGTTTACCAGTGTCTTAATCTGTGGAGTCATTACACTGACTTGCTCTGTGATAAACCTGAGCTATATGTATTTCTATTTGGTCCTTTTTCTGTATGTAGAGTATATTTTTATATAAAGATGTGAATAAAGTTTAAACATTATAGTTCATTAGGAATAAGTAAAGTACACTCCAAGTCACATTTATTTATTTATTTTGTGGTACTGGGGGTGGAACCCAGGGGCTTTTCTACCTCTGGACTACACTCCCAGACCTATTTTATACTTTATTTGGAAACAGGTTTTCACTAAGTTGCTGGAACCTCTCTAAGTAGCTGAGGCTGGCTTCAAACCTTCAAACCTCCTGTCTCAGCCTCCCAAGTGCTGGGATTAAAAGTGTGTGCCACCACACACAGCTCTTTTAAATGTAGTAAACTAGAAAACAGGAATTACTAGACTTCTTCCTAAATGGAAGATTTTTCTAATTGTTTTCTATTTTTTCACAGTCTAAAAGTAAAAGCATTGTGGCAATGTGGACAGAACATGAAATATACCTTGGATATCCTTCACTTCAATTTGTCAAAATAGGAACTACTACAGAACTGAGAATCCTTCTACATCTTCCAAAAACTGGTACTCTGACCATACACACTGTTGTGTATTCCGGACACCCTTTGGAAATCACTGTGTTTTTAAATTACTGCATTATATGCACTGACACCAGAGATATTTACTTAGCAACATTTAATGAAGATTTACAAGAGTGGGTGTTCCTAGACTTTACATTACAAATACCTATTGACAGCCATTTATCTGCAGTTTTTCTATTCTCAGCAAAGCCATCAGTAATAATATGGGACAAACATAGGCTATACTATTGTTATCAAGATTTTTCTAAAAATGGGGTTATACAAACAACAACAGGAGAGGAAAATCTGTCAACAATATCAGATGGCAGCAGCATTCATCAGGTATTCGCAGGTGAGGTGGTCTCAATTCTAAAACGAGGTTAGATTTCATTAAAAATGTAGCTTGTTTTTTGGGGGGTGGGGGGAATACTAGTGATTGAAGCATAACGCAGTCCTTTTTATTCTGAAAAAGTCTTTCTAAATTCACACACTGCTGGCCTCAAACTTTGATCCTCCTTCCTCAGCCTCCAACATGCTGAAATTACAGGCCTGTGCCCCCATTCCTAGTCAAGGATGTAGCAACTTTAAATGTTCCTACATATGGTGCTTTTGATGGCTAATGGTGCCCTTTTTACCACCTAAAAATGAATAGATTTTTATTTTTTTATTATTATTAATTTTTGGTGGTACTGGGGGTGGAACCCAGAGGCTTTCTACCTCCGGGCTATACTCCCAGACCCATTTTATATTTTTTTATTTGGAAACAGGATCTCACTACGTTGCTGAGAGCCTCACTAAGTAGCTGCGGCCAGCTTTGAACCTGTGCAATCCTCCTGTTTCAGCCTCCCAAGCACGGGAATTACAAACGTGCGCCACCACGCCCGGCTAGATTTTTAAATTCAACTAAATTAACAATGATCTCACGTAACAGAATGGCATACTCACATTTTTATTTGATTGGTTGGAGTTTTGGTTTTAGTTTTGAGTTTTTTCTTTTGTAATACTAGGGATTGAGTCTAGGAGCCCTCTGCCACTGAACTAAACTCAGCCCTTTTTATTTCTTATTTTGAAACAGAGTCTCTCTGAGTTGCCATGCACAATCCTCAAGCCTGTAATCCTCCTTTCTCAGCCTCCAAGTGCTGAGATTGCAAGCATGTGCCACCAAGCCCACTCAAGTTCTCCTGGTTTCACTTTGGCCAATCAGCATGGGAGCGGCTATGGTGCTGTCGTACTTCCTTAGGGCTCCCTTCACAAACACCCACAAGCAGGGTGGCTGAAAATGTGGTCTCTGCCCTTTTCTCCTCCTAGTGTTGCAGGAGGCTAGGTCCCCTGAGACAAAAAAACAGTGTCCAGAGTTGGAAAGCAGGTTACTTGATTGACCAGCGTTGCTCAGTAAGCAAAGCTCAAGGTCTGAGCCTCTAGCTTAGAACATGCAAGTTCTTTTATGCATTCAGTCATTTCCACAGAGAAGAGGTAAGCATGAGATTTGTTTTGCCTAGTGTAAGCAAGATGCAGAAGCAGAACAGCAGTTAGTCTGCGTATCTTTTTCTAGCAGTTCTGTGCCTTATTTTGTGGGCTGCCTGAGAAGGCTCTGCTTGTTCACCACTGAGGAGCCTCTGAAGGCTTTATTCTTCTTATTCCTAGGCTTCTAGTCAGGAGTGGTCTTTAAGACAGGATCCTGCTTCACTAGTTTCTGGTGGCTGCTGGAACCCTTGCCTCCCTGGTATTGCGGCTGTATCCTTCCACCCTCTGCCTCTGTATCCTGTGACCTTTTCTACTGGTACCTCTGTCTTCCCCATGGCTGTTACACCTGAAACCAGACACCCTGGATTAGGGGCCCACCCTATTCTAGTACAACTTTATCCTAACTAACTCCATCTGTAGTGGGCCTATTTCCAATAAAGGTCACATTCTGAAGTGGTCCTGAAGGTTAGAACTTCAACACACGTTTTTGGAGGGACCTATTTCAACCCATAAACAAGAGTAGTACCTTTAGATGGGCTTATATTCAAGTCCATGAGCAAGTCATTTAACCTAAGCCTCAGTTTTCTAATCTATAACATAAGACTCATGATCATAGTTTGAATGTAAGATGCTTAGGAAAATGCTTGGCAGGTAGTGAGCCTTCAATTAATAGCAGTTACTCTTTTTTGTTAACTTTTATTGGTGCACTGTCATTGTACAGCATAGTGAGATTCAAAGTGATACAAATATACATGCACACAGCACTTGGTGTATTTAATAGCAGTTAACCTTGCTTTATTTTTCCAAGGTAGTCTACTAGACATTATAGGAAATGCAAAGAAATGGAAAGTTTGATCCTCAAGGTATCTAGTTAGAAGAATAATGGAATTTAAAGAAAATGCCACCATAATAATTCTTAATTCCCTATTTCCCTTTAACCAGCAGCACTTCCAATTCCCTGCAACAAAACTCTAAAAAGTATTTCTTTGTTTCAGGGAAATGTTCAGGAAACATTTCTTTTGAGTTCCTGCTACTTCTCTAGCTGCCCCTCCTTGGCCAGTTTTTCTAACTTTTCACTTTTCACAATTCCTAATCACAAAGCACCTTCGTGTTTGGTTTTAGATATCTAAGCTCTGTTTGCATTCCCTTTTTGCCCTGCGGTATGATCTCTCACCTGAACTTCCTGCTCCTCCCCCAGATGCCTCCTTGATACCTTCCTTAGATGATGAGGCATCTTCAATTTAACAAATCCTTGACACACTCACCTGGCTTCAACCTACCCCTTCCACTCTCCTCCACATCAAGCAAATGGCAAACTTTTTACTATCCAGTTCTTCAAGCCGCAGGTCTAGACCTCATCCTTGACTCTTCCTCCTTTACCACCCATCGTCAATCCCTGTCTCCACAACCCCATTCCCAGCCAGATTAGAGTCCACTCAACAGCCAGGGTGAACAAAAATGTGGGTGGGTGTGGTGGCACAAGAGTGTAAATCCCAATACTTGGGAGGCTGAGACAAGAGGATTGCAGGCTCAAGGGAAGTTTCGGCAACTTAGCAAAATAACAAGATCCTGTTCCAAAATTTAAATAAGCAAGTAAATAAATAAATAAAGCTGGAGATGTAGCTCAGAGGTAAAATGACCCTGGGTTCAATCTCCAGTACTACTACTACTAATAATAATAATAATAATAGCAATAATAATAATAATAATAATAATAATAATAAATGTAAAATCATATTATAACTCCACTTAAAACCCTCCCCACTTGGTTTCCTATCTCAGTCAAATCCAAAACCCTTACCATAGCTTTAAGAGGGCTAAGAGATATGGCTGACTCAGGTGAAACCTCCTACCACTGTGCCCTAGCCACAGATAGACCTCTTTTCTGTTGCTTGGGTATTTACCACTTCATCTTCTGAGGCTGTTGTTCACCTGGGTAACTACATGATTCTTATACTTAAGTTGAAGTCCAAATGTCACCTCATTGGAGAGTCTCTTCTGACCCTGATCTGAACCACACTGCTTTCTCCATTCCACTGGTTTTGTTCAAAGTGCTTACCACCTAATACATTGTATATGTATTTACTGACCAGATCTTCTACCACAAAACAACCTGTGTGGCTTTGTTATGTGTGCCTCTTCACTCACAGCATCTACAACAGTGTAGATGCTGTGTACAGTGCACATTAAACATTCTTTTGAATAAATGAATGAAAAAATCATTCACTGAGCACCAACTCTTTACAGGGCACTCTGCTAGGAGTTGGAGATATCGCAATAAATTAGACTCAATTCTCACCCTCCCCGAATGTATCTAGTTTGCAGGAGATAAAGATAACAAACTGCATAAATAAGCCTATATAGTGCTGTAGAAATGCACAGTGAGCCAGGCGTGGTGTCACATGCTTGTAATCCCAGCATTTGGGAGGCTGAGACTGGAGAATCACAGTTCATGGACAGCCTCATACTTAGCCAGGCCTTTTGCAACTCAGTGAGACCCTGTTTCAAAAATAAAAAGACTAGAACACAAGGCTGGGGATGTAGCTCAGAGGTACAATGCCCCTGGCTTCCATCCCCAGTACCTCAAAAAAGAAGAAAAGAAAAGAAAAGAAAAGAAAAGAAAAGAAAAGAAAAGAAAAGAAAAGAAAAGAAAAGCACAAGTTGAACCCCTTGTCCAAATTTGGAGGGCAGGCGGGTGGCAAGGAAAGCTCCCTCGAAGAAGTGGAGGTCTGGAGGTCTGGAGAAAAGTAGAGATGACTTAGCTAAACAAGGATGACCACCATGGAAATGATAGTCACAGTAAGGGACAGCAACAGAGAAGGATGACAAACTGCATACATGGCATTCTCCCAGGAAAGGGAGAAGATTTTCCTCTGCAAAAATAAAGTCCAGAGCATGAAAGGCTTCCCAAGCCATGTGAATAGATTTTTACTTTCTCTAAAGGCTCCTAAGAAGTTTGAATAATTACCAATCAAGAGAGAAGCAGGATCGTGTGGGTTTTTTAAAAGCCATGGGTTATAGTCGTAAGGTGGTATAGTTAGATGCCTAAATTGGAGATTGACTTGAGAGGACCTTAAATATCAAGTTTGGACTGGGCACAGTGGCACACACCTGTAAGCCCAGTATTTGGGATGGTGAGACAGGAGAATCTCAGGCTAGTTAGAGGCTAGCCTCAGCAATTTAGTGAGTTCCAGTTTCAAAATAATAAATAAATAGGCCTGGGTTTGTAGTTCAGAGGTAGAATGCCCTCGGGTCCAATCCCCAGTACCAAAATAAATAAATAAATAAATAAATAAACTAAAAGAATAGCAGCCAAGAAAAAAGAAAAAACATGATTTACAGTTACTGAGAGTAACACAAATTTGTCTCTTTTTTCCAGATTATTATGGGAATATTGTGGTAAAAATGGAAAATAATGTAATGTTTTACTTCAAGATGAATATTGTAGACGCACTAAAGCTACCTTTATGGATAAATAAGGAAACAAAATCAGTTCTTTTGCTTAGTCTATCTACTCAAGTATATTTGGTGCGTGTCATTGACAACAACACAATAGAGGCAGATGACTATCCCTTAAACCTGGAAGTAAAAAGTACAACTTACAAAATAAAGGAGAAGTGCCCATACATGGTGTTTCATAATAATATCATCCATAATTTTTACTTTTTGGACAAGGGAAAGAATCTGACATTTTGGGCTAAAATAATATATCCAGAAAATCTTGGTCTAACTGTTATTCTGGAGTCCTATGGACCAAAATTATTTCATTGGCAACAACAGGTTCAATATGAAATTGCCTTAGGATACTGCACTAAAACTCTGGTAAGTTAATTTGATTTTAATGAATTTAAAGTATATTAACTTTTTATTCAGATTTCCCTTCTAGGTTTCTGGAGAAATGTTAAGAAATTTGTGAGGGTTTTGTTGTTGTTGTTTGTTTGTTTGTGGTAGTGGGGATGAAATCCAGGGGCATTACCTCTGAGGTATACGCCCAGCCCTATTTTTTATTCTTTATTTTGAAATAAAGTCTCACTAAGTTGCAGAGGGCCTCACTAAGTAGCTGACTCTGCCACAAACCTGCGATTCTCCTGTCTCAGCCTCCCAAGTACTGGGATTACAAGTGCCACCACACCTAGCTCAATGTGTAAATTTTTTAATAAATTATGATAAACCATTAATTCTTGCACCACAATTTTCACTTTCAATATCCAAAGTATCTTTGCCACCTAAAAACACATTCTTTTAAAATTCCTTGATTGTAAGCCAGATGTGGTGGCACACGCTTGTGATCCCAGCATTTGGGAGGCTGAGACAGGAGGATTGTGGTTTGCAAACAGTCTCAGCTACTTAGTGAGGCCATTTGCAACTCAGTGAGACCCTGTTTTAAAGTAAAGAGTAAAAAATAGGGATGAGAGTGAGTAGCTCAGGGGTAGAATGCCCCTGGGTTCCATCCCCAGTACTAAAAAAGAAAAAAGAACCTTGATTATAAATGTAAATGAATTGTTTACTACTGTCTCAATCTGCTTTTAAATAGATGCCCAAGATAAGGTAATATAAGAAGAATAGAAGTCATTTAGTTCACAGTGCTAGAGGCTAGGAAGCCCCGGAGCAGGGAGCTGAATCTTAGGGTCTTCATGCTACATCATAACATGGCAGAAGGCAACCCATGGTGAGAAAGCATGTCTGCTAGCTCAAATTTCTCTTCTTAGAATGCCATCATGGAGCCTCACCCTTATGGCCTCATCTAGTGCTCATCACTGTCCATGGTCTCAGCTCCAACTTCCATTCAGTTCTAGCATATGAGCACATAAGAAACCAAAGCTAGCCCAGCGTGGTGGCGCAGGCTTGTAATCCCAGCATTTGGGAGGTGAGATGGGAGGATTGTGGTTCGCAGTCAGACTCAGCTACTTAGGCCCTTTGCAACTCATAAGACCCTGTTTCAAAAATAAAAGACTAAGTTCATTAAGGATATTGGTCTGTAGTTTTCTTTTCTTGAGGTATCTTTATTTGATTTGGGGATTAATGTGATACTGGCCTCATAGAAGGCATTTGTGAGAGTTCCATCTCTTTCAATTTCCTGGAACAAGTTATGAAGTATTGGTATTCGTTGTTCACTGAAGGTTTTATAGAATTCAGCTAGAAACCCATCTGGGCCTGGGATTTTCTTTGATGGAAGAATTTTTATCGCCATTTCTATTTCTTTGGTTGCTATTGGTTAGTTTAGGCTTGCTATGTCCTCTTGGTTCAGCTTAGGTAGATTAACTGTGCTTAGAGTTCTATCAATTTCTTCCATATTTTCTAGCCTATTGGAGTACACATTTTTAAAGTAGTTTCTGATAATCCTTTGAATTTCTTCACTATCTTTGGGGATGTCTCCTTTTTCATTTCTAATTTTAATAATTTGAGTTGATTCTCTTTTTCTTTTGGTTAGGTTGGCCAGTGGTTTATCAATTCTATTAATCTTTTCAAAGAACCAGATTTTTGTTTTGTTGATTCTTTGAATTGTTTTTTTGTTCTCTATTTCATTTATTCTGCTCTGATTTTAATGATTTCTTGTCTTCTGCTGGCTTTGGGATTAGACTGTTACAGTCTTTCTAGGTCCTTGAGTTGTGTCATTAGGTTCTTTACTTGGTGATTCTATGTCCTTCTTATGTGGGCACTCAGTGCAATAAACTTTCCTCTTAATACTGCCTTCATAGTGTCCCATAGATTTTGGTTAGTTGTGTCTCTGTTTTCATGTTCCCATAAATTTCTTTATTTCCTCCCTAATTTCTGCTCTTACCCATTCATCATTCAATAGTGTATCATTCAATCTCCATGTATTTGAATACTTTCTTTTGAGTTTCCAGTTGTTGATTTCTACTTTTATTCCATTATAGTCTGAAAAGATGCAAGGAATTATATTGCATCTTTTGAATTTGCTGGTCCTTTCTTTGTGTCCCAGGATGTGGTTTATTTTGGAGAAGGTCCCATGGTCTGCTGAGAAGAATGTGTATTCTGTAGTTCCTGGCTGAAATATTCTGTAAATGTCTATTAGGTCCATTTGGTTTATAGTTTTCTTTAGTTCTAAAGAGTCTTTACTCATCTTTTGCCTTGAAGATCGATCCAGTGGTGTGAGAGGCATATTAAAGGCTCCCAGAATTATTGTATTTGGGTCTATTTGAGATCTGATGTCCAGAAGGGTTTGTTTTACAAATGTGGTTGCACCAACGTTTGGGGCATAAACATTTACTATCATTATATCTTCTTGGTGTATTTTTCATTTTAATAAAAGGAAATGTCCTGATTTGTCTCTTCTGATGTGTTTTAGTCTAAAGTCTGTTTTGTGGATATCAGGGTTGCTACCCCTGCTCTTTTTTGGTCTCCAATAGCATGGTATATCTTTTTTCATCCTTTCACTTTTAGTCTGTGTATGTCTTTGGCTGTGAGTTTCTTGCAGACAGCATATATTTGGATTATGTTTTTAAATCCACATTGCGAGTCTATGTCTTTTGATTGGTGAGGTAAGTCTTTTGACGTTAAGAGATATTATTGAAATATGATTTTGTTTTCTGTCATTTTGTGTTCTGTCTTCTGTTTGGTAGTTTGGTCTTTTTTCTTTAATTAAATGGCCCACTTATCAACTTCCTCTCTTCTCTGTTTCTGACGTCTGCTTCTTTTTTTTTTTTTCTTTATGGTTTATTTCTTTAAGAATTTTCTCTAGTGTTGGCTTTGAATTCATTAATTTTTTGGGATTCTGTTTATCTTGAAACACTTTTGTTTCTCCATAAATTTTGAATAGTAGTTTTGCTGGATAAAGTAGTTTTGGTTGGAAGTTATTTTCTTCCAGGGTCTGACTCACGTCATACCAGTCTCTCCTAGCATTCATGACCTGGGTTGTATAGTCTCGGGTGATTCTTACTGTTTTGCCTTTATATGTCACCTGTCCTTTTATTCTCACTGCTTTTAAGATTCCTTCCTTGGCCTCTATGTTGGTCATTTTGACTATTATGTGGCGTGGGAGGTCCTTCTTTGATCTTATCTTAATGATATTATGTATGTCTCCTGTCTAAACAAAACACTAGTCATACACATTCAAAACCATATCAAGAGAATAATACATCATGACCGAGTTGGTTTCATCCCAGAAAAACAAGGCTGGTTCAACATACACAAATCAATACATGTTATTCACCACATAAATAGAAGCAAGAACAAAAATCACATCATCATAGCAATAGATGCTGAAAAAGCATTCGAAAAAATCCAACACCCATTCATGTTAAAAACACTGCAGAAAATTTGAATAGAAGGAATGTACTTCAACATCATTAAGGCAATATACTATAAATCCAAAGCCAACATTATATTGAATGGGGAAAAAAATGCAAGAATTTCCTCTAAAATCAGGAACAAGACAAGGATGCCCACTATCACCACTCCTTTTCAATATAGTCCTTGAGACTCATGCCACAGCAATAAGACAAGAGAAAGAAATCAAAGGAATTCACATAGGAAGGGAGGAATTAAAATTATCCTTATTTGCAGATGACATGATACTTTATCTGGAAGACCCAAAGAACTCAACCAAAAGACTTCTGGAGCTGATTGACAAATTCAGCAAAGTTGTAGGATACACAATCAACCTAAAGAAATCAGTGGCTTTTTTTTATGCCAAAAATGAATCCACAATGAAAGAAATAAAGAAAATAATTCCATTCACTATAACCTCAAAACCAATAAAATACTTAGGAATAAACCTAACCCAAGATGTAAAAGACCTCTACAACAAAAAGTATAAAACATTAAAGAAAGAAATTGAAGAAGACCTTGGAAGATGAAAAGATCTCCCGTGCTCAAGGATAGGCAGAATAAATATCAAAATGGCCACTCTGCCAAAAGTGATCTATAGATTCAATGCAGTGCCCATTAAAATACTAGGGACATTCTTCATAGACCTAGAAAAATCAATCATGAACTTTATATGGAGAAAGAAAAGACCCAGAATAGCCAAAGCAATTCTCATCAATAGAATCACGCAGGAGGTATCACAATTCCAGACTTCAAATTATACTATAGAGCAATAGTAGTAAAAATAGCATGGTACTGGCACAATAACAGGTACACTGACCAGTGGAACAGAATAGAATATACGGAAACAAATCCACACACCTACAGTCAATTAATCTTTGACAAAGGAGCCAAACTCATACACAGGAGAAAAGACAGCCTTTTCAACAAATTGTGCTGGGAGAACTGGTTATCCATTTGTAGAAAGATGGAACTAAATCCTTACCTTTCACCATGCACAGGAATCAACTCGAGATGGATCAAAGACTTAGAAATTAGATTTGAGACTGTGAAGTTAGTAGAGGAGAGCATAGACTCAACACTACAACATATTGGCACAGGCAGTAACTTTCTCAACAAAACCTCCAAAGTTCAGGAAATTAAAGCAAGAATTAACAAGTGGGATGGCATCAAACTAAAAAGTTTCTTTTCATTAAAGGAAACCATCAATAAACAAAAGAGGAAGCCTACAGAATGGGAGAAGATCTTTACCAGCCACCACTCTAATAGGGGGCTAATATCCAGCATATACAAATAGCTCAAAAGACTCTACACTAGCAAAACAAACAACCCAATCAAGAAATGGGAAATTGAACTGAATAGACACTTACAAAAGAAGAGATACAAATGGCCAATAGACACATGAAAAGATGTTCTACATCATTGGCCATCAGGGAAATGCAAATCAAAACTACACTGAGATTCCATCTAACCCCAGTCAGAATGGCAGCATAAAGAAATCAAATAACAACAAATGCTGGTGAGGATGTGGGGAAAGAGGAACTCTTTTACACTGTTGGTGGGAGTGCAAACTAGTTAAGCCACTATGGAGATCTGTGTGGAGATTCCTTAGAAAACTGGGAATAGATCTACCATATGATCCAGCTCTATCACTCCTGGGTACTGTTCCAAAGGGCTTGAAATCAGAGAACTACAGCAACATATGCATACCTATGTTCATAGCAGCATAATTCGTAATAGCCAAAATATGGAACCAACCCAGGTTCCCATCAACATATGAATGGATTGCAAAATTATGGGAAATACACACAATGGAATTCTATTAGGCTATAATGAAGAACAAAATCATGTCATTTGCAAGAAGAAGGAAAGTCCTGGAGAGCATTATATTAAGTGAGATCAGCCAAGCATAGAAAGAGAAGGGATTTATGTTTCCTATAATATGACCAAACTAGGGAGCATAGAGGATACCAGAGGGACTCCAGATAATGGAAAGGAAATCTCAACAAAGTTTGAATGGAAAGATAGGAGAGGAGGTAGGCTGAACTTGATTAATTAGGCTTTACATCAGAATATGTGTAAAAGTATGGATATGGCATGGTTACCATGGACAGTCATTGGTGGGAGGGGGAAGGGAAGATGGGGGTGGGGGAGAAAGGGCACCAAGTACAGTTTAAATGTATACCATTTATTTTCAATAAAAATATGTATTAAAAAATAAAAGACTAAAAAATAGGGCTAGGGTGTAACTCGGAGGTAGAATACCCCTGGGTTTCATCTGCAGTACCACAAAAAGAAAAAAAAAACAAAGCCAGCCTGTCTTTCTCTCTCTCTCTCTCTCCCTCTCTCTCTCTCTTCTCTCTCTCTCTCTCTCTCTCTCGCACACCTTTTTTTATATAATTTTGTTGTTATAGTACTTTTTATAGAATTCTGTTGTCTAGTATAGTTTGTTGTCTATTACAGTTTGTTAACCATTGTAAAATTTAATAGCTTCAGCCAGGCGTGGTGGCACACGATTGTAATCCCAGCACTTGGGAGGCTGAGATCCAAAGATCACACAGGTTCGAAGCCAGCCTCAACTACTTAGTAAGGCTTTCAGCAACTTAGTTAGACCCTGTTTCCAAATAAAATATAAAATAGGTCTGGGAGTGTAGCCCAGAGGTAGAAAAGCCCCTGGGTTCCACCCCCAGTACCACACATACATACATGCACACACACACAAATTAATAGATTCTAGCAACAATAGATTCTATAGATAAACGCTCTGGGCTATGAGTAGCTGGGCAGTTCCACTAGTTTCATCTGGGCTCACTTGTGTGGCTGTGGTGATGGTAGCTCATCTGGACTGAATGCTCAAAGACAGTTGTATAACATGTCAGAGGGTGGTACTCACTCTGGCTACTTAGTCTAAGGGGCCTCAATATCAACACTTGTCACTGTTCCATGTGATCTCTTATCCTCCTGTCTAAAATCAGCTCCTTCATGTAGCAGTCCCAGGGTAAGATGTGTGTGTGTGTGTGTGTGTGTGTGTGTGTGTGTGTGTGTGTGTGTGTTTTACTGAGGATTGAACCCAGGAGTATACTACCTCCAAGCTATACCCCCAGTGTCACCACTCTTATTTTTAACAAATCCTCATTAAGTTGCTGAGACTGACCTTGAACCTGTCTGTGAGCCTCCTGTCTAAGCCTCCCAAGTACTGGGATTACAGGCCTGAGCCCCCATGCACAGTAGGACAAGCCTGTTCTAATACAGTGAGAGCAAAAGTTACCAGCTATTTGGCCACATATTTTGGTCAAAACAAGTCAAAAAGCCAGCCCTAATTCACAGGTTCTTGAAATAGAATCTATCTCTTAGGTAGAAATAGCAAAGTCTCACTGTAAAAGGACATGCACACACAAAATGGGAGGAACTACTGCAGTTGTCTTTCCAAATGCCCTAGTTTGGTTATATTATAGGAAACATAAATCCCTTCTCTTTCTGTGCTTGGCTGATCTCACTTAATATAATGCTCTCCAGGACTTTCCTTCTTCTTGCAAATGACATGATTTTGTTCTTCTTTATAGCCTAATAGAATTCCATTGTGTGTATTTCCCATAATTTTGCAATCCATTTGGGGTTCCATCCCCAAACCCGGAAAAAAAAAAAAGAAAAGAAGAGCAGTATATTAAATAATATATACAAGCATACTTATATCTATTATGGTAGAGCATTTGGAAAGACAGGGGCATTCGACCTTTGAGCTACAGACCCTGCGCTATTTTTTATTCTTTATTTTGAAACCGGGTCTCACTGAGTTGCAGAGGGCCTCACTAAGTAGCTGAGGCTGTCTTCAAACCATGATCCTCTGGTCTCAGCCTCCCAAATGCTGGGATTACAAGTGTGTGCCACTAGGCCTGGCTTGTATACTGCTTTTCTAATTAATATTACAACACAAGCATTTTACACTTGTATATAATTCAAGTGGCAACCTCTATCCCCCACTTCCCCTTTCTAGACAAAGCTTCTTCAAGCATATACAATAGTGGCCTTTTATTTGATACCATGGAATGAAGTGTTCAGTTAACTCCAAAGTCAGTTAAAGCAGGGAGTCATAGAAAATAAAAATAATATGTGTAAGACATTTAACTTTAATAAATAAATGTACTTTCATAAAATCAGTCTTTTAATATAGGACCAAAGCCTCTTTTTTTGGTTCTGGAGGTTGAACCCAAGGGCATTCTACCTTTGAGCTCCACCCTTTTTATTTTTTTAATTTTGAAACAGGGTCTTACTACATTGCTGAGGCTGGCCTCAAACCAACAGAAACTTCAGTTAACCAAGATGTAGGAATAACTGGTTTTCACACATCTTTTGAGGATCAAAATTCTACAAGTTAATTCAGTATCTTCAAATTCAGAAAGTTTTTTTTGTTTTTTTTTGTTTTGTTTTGTTTTGTTTTTGCAGAACTGAGGATGGAACTCAGGGGCATTCTACCTCCAAGCTACACCCCAGCCCTAGTTTTTCTTTATTTTGAAACAGGGTCTCTCTGAGTTGCAAAGAGCCTCACTAAGTAGCTGAGGCTGTCCTTGAACCACTATCCTCCTGTCTCAGCCTCCCAACTGCTGGGATTACAAGCATGCACCACCATGCCCGGTCTTTGGAAACCCAGGAAGTGCTTGAAATAACTACCAGTCATCTTGCTAATCCAAACTTTACAAATAATTCTATGGAAATTATGTGAGCACAAGAAAATCCATTCTTATGCAGCACAATTAATCAAACAGTTGAAGAATTAAGCACAAATCAAAATCTGTTATTACCATTTTTGTACCCACAGAAAATTCTAAGACTATAGTTAATTCTTTTATACCTGCCCCAAAAGAAACTATGGAAGTAGAAGACATAGATATGGAAGATTCCTTATATATATATATGTAATGCATGGGGCAGAGCTTTTGCAAATGAACATTTACTGCAAACAAGACATAAATAACATCTTTGGCAAAAAGTCTCTATATTAAAAGATAACTCTTCTTGCACTACAAGAACAACAAACTCTAGAAAGACTGAAGTCTTTGAAAGCTCTTATATGCCAGCTTAAACAGGAGAATTAGCTATCTGAAGAAAATGTCAAGATTATAGAAAACCACTTCACAACATATGAAGTTACTATGATGTAAAGGTGTTTTAAAACTATGATTTTATATATGCTTTTGCCAGGTAAACCAAGTTATTTGGTTTTTTATTTTTAGTTTCTTTTTTTAATTTTCTTTGGTGCATTATATTCAAACATCATATTGGGGTAAAAAACTTGTGTGTACATACATGTACACATCACTGATTTAACCCCAACCCAATTCCCACCCCATTCCCTCCCCATCCCTCCTTCCCTTTCTCGGCTTAGTGGTTGAGTTCTATATGTTTAAGTACATTGTGTGTTTTACAGAATTTTCTTCTTCCCCCCTCCCATCTCCTCATTTAGGTTGTCTTGTTTGCTCCTCTGTAGGATTTCCTTTTTCATCTAGAGTTCCTCCTATGACCCATTTCTCCTTAGCTTTGACATATTAGGGAAAGCATCTGATTTCTTAAGTTTTGTGACTGACTCATCTCACTTAGCATAATGTTCTCCAGTTCCATCCATTTCCCTGAAAATGATGTAATTGAGGGGGTTTTTTGTTTTGTTTTGTTTTGTTTTGTTTTGTTTTTGGTGATACTGGGGTTCCTGGAAGCCCTTCTACCTTCGGGCTTCACTCCCAAACTTTTTTTATTTTTGAAAACACCGTCTCTTAAGCTAGTGTGGCTAGCTTCGAACCTGTGCGATCCTCCTGTCTCTGCCTCCCAAGCGCGGGGATTACAAGTGTGCACCACCACTCCCAGTGTATAATTTTCTTTGTAGAGATCTTTTACCTCCTTGGTCAAGTTTATTACTAAGTATTTTATTTTTTTGTGGGAGATCCTGAGTGGAAGTGTTTTCTGAATTTCTTTTTCAGTGGATTTATGGTTGGTGTACAGGAAAGCTTCTGATTTTTTAAGATTGATTTTGTATCCAAATACTTTGCTGAATTTGTTGATCAGTGCTATAAGCCTTTTGGTTAATTTTGTTGGGTTTTCTAAATGAAGTATCATGTCATCTGCAAATAGTGAAGTTTGAGTTCTTTTTTTCCTATTTGTACTCCTCCTTTTCTTGCCTTATTGCTCTGGCTAGAGTCTCTAATACTATATTGAAGAGAAGTGGTGATAGTGGACATCCTTATCTTGTTCCTGTTTTTAGGGAGAATTCTTGAAGTTTTTCCCCATTTAATATGATGTTGGCAGTGGGTTTAATGTAGATTGCCTTATTAATGTTGAGATATGTTCCTTCTATTCCAATTCTCTGCAGTGTTTTTTATCATAAATGGATGTTGAATTTTATCAAATGCTTTTTCAGTGTCTATCAAAATGATCATGTGAATTTTGTCTTTGATTCTGTTTATATGGTGAATTACATGGATTGATTTTCATATGTTGAACCAGCCTTGCATCCCTGGGATGAACCCTACCTGGTCATGGTGTATGATTTTCTTGATGTGGTTTTGAATGCGTGTTGCTAGTATTTTGTTTAATAGTTTTGCACCCAAGTTCATCAGAGAACTGTAGTTTCATTCCTTGAACTGTCTTTATTCGGCTTGGGTATTAGTGTGATATTGGCTTCATAGAATATATTTGGGAGAGTCCCAGTTTTTTTTCTATTTCGTGAAATAGTTTGAGGAGTATTGGGGTTAGCTTTTCTATAAAGGTTTTATAGAATTCACTTGGAAAACCTCCTGGTCCTGGGCTTTTCTTTGATGGTAAGCTCTTTATTGCTGTTTCAATCTCTTTGTTTGTTATTGGTTGGTTTGAGTGTTCTATATCTTCTTGACTCAGTTTAGGAAGGTTGTATTTATCTAGAAAATTGTCGATTTCCTCCATATTTTCCATTTTGTTGGAGTAGAGTTTTTCAAAGTAGTTTCTGATAATCCTCTGGATTTCTACACTGTCAGTAGTAATGTCTCCTTTTTCATCTCTTATCTTCATAATTTGGGTTCATTCTCTCTTTTTTTTTTTTAGTTAGGTTGGCTAGTAGTTTATCTGTCTTGTTAATTTTTTCAAGAAACCAGCTTTTGGTGTTGTTGATTTTCTGTATTTTTTTATTTTCTATTTCGTTCATTTCTGCTCTAATTTTAATAATTTTCTGTCTTCTGCTGGCTTTGGGGTTCAATTGTTCCTGCTTTTCAAGGGCTTTGAAGTATGACAGGTTATTTATTTGAAGATTTTCTGTTTTTCTTATGTGAGCACTCAGTGCTATAAATTTTCCTCTTAATACTGCCTTCAAAGTATCCCAGAGGTTTTGATATGTTGTATCTTTATTTTCATTTGTTTCTAAAAATTTATTGACTTCACCTCTTACATCATCTATGACCCATTCTTCATTCAGAAGTGTGGTGTTCAGTCTCCACATGTTTATGTTGTTTCTCTGGGTCTTCTTATAGTTGATTTCTAGTTTCGTTCCATTATGGTCTGAAATGACACAGGGAAGTATATAACATTTTTTGAATTTGCAAGTGCTCATTTTGTGTCCCAGGATGTGATCTATTTTGGAAAATGTTCCGTGAGCAGCTGAGAAAAATGTAAACTCTGCTGTAGTTGGGTGAAATATTCTATATGTGTCCATCAGGTTCATTTGGTTAATGGTGTTCTTTAGTTCTAAGGCATTTTTACTGACCCTTTGTCTGGAATATCGGTCTAGTGTTGTGAAAGGTGTGTTGAAGTCTCCCAGTATTGTTGTATTGGGATTTATGTGTGACTTCGTGTCACAAAGAGACAAAAAAAATTATATTTTCATGCTCAATTTGATTTTTGTAGTTTATCTTGTACAAATTTTATTTGTTCTTTTAAAAGCAAAATGAATCGGGGTGCATGGTAGCGCATGCCTGTAATACCAGTGTTTGGGAGGGTGAGACAGGAGGATCACAGGTTTGAAGCTAGCTTCAGCAACCTAGAGAGATAGATTCTCAGTAACATAGTAGACCCTGTTTAAAAACAAAAGATTTTTTTTTTTTTTTGCGGTACAGGGATTGAACACAGGGGCATTCTACCTTCAAGCTACACCCCCAGCCCTATATTTTATTTCTTTATTTTGAAACAGGGTCTCACTGAGTTGCAAAGGACCTCACTAAGTAGCTGAGGCTGTCCAAGAACCCTGAGAACCCCGATCCTCTTGTCTCAGCCTCTGAATTCTGGGATTACAAGCATGCACCACGACACACAGCAAAAACAAAAGATTTTAAAAGGTCTGGGGGTGTGTCTCTGAGGTAGGATGCCCCTGGGTTCACTCCTCAGTACCACAAGAAAGCTATTTTTTGTATACGTGTGTGTGTGTAGTTTGAGTTGTAAACCCAACTCTGAGCACTATTTTTTGTTTTGTTTTGGTACTAGGGATGGAACCCAGGGGCAGTCTACCTCCAAGATACACCCACAATCCTATTTTTTAGTCTTTTACTTTTTGAAACAGGGTCTCATAGAGTTGCAAAGGGCCTCGCTAAATAGCTGAGGCTGTTGAGAACCAAGATCCTCTAGTCTCTGCCTCCCAAATGCTAGGATTACAAGTGTGCGCCACCACCATGCCCTGCTCTTTTTTTGTTTCATTTTTGTGGAACTGGGGGGTTGAACCCAGGGGCATTCTATCTCTGAGCTATATCCCCAGCCCTATTTTTTATTCTTAAATTTGAAACAGGGTCTCACTAAGTTGTGGAGGACCTCACTAAGTAGCTGAGACTAGCTAAGAACCTGCGATCCTCCTGTCTAAGCCTCCCAAGTACTGGGATTATAAGTATGTGCCACCATGCCTGGCTTGAGCAATGTTTTTGTTTGTGTTTTATTTTGTTTTAATTGTGTGTGTGTGTGTGTGTGTGTGTGTGTGTGTGTGTGTGTGTGTAGTGTGTGCTGGAGATAAAACACAGGGGCATTCTATATCTGAACCAAACCCCCAGCACTATTTTATTTTTTATTTGGACATGGTTTTGCTATATTGCTGAGGTTTGCTTTGAACCTGAGATCCTTCTATCTCAAATCCCAACTATGGGGATTACAGGCATGCATGACCATGCACAGCTTGAGTACTATTTATAAGACAGTAATGATCAAATCTTGGAGACTATGATTACATTTCACTAGGGGTAACATAAAACTTTTGTAGCCTAATTGTAAGCAAGAACATCCTTGCAAAGTTACCTTTAATCATTGTACATGAAGATAAGGATGCCACACAATAGGAAATGGATGTAGAGCTGACAAGGAGTTCATTTCACTTGAATAGGGAACTAGATTTTTTTTTTCAGTCTTAGGGATGGAACCCAGGGGCATTCTACCTCCAAGCAACACCCCCAGCCCTATTTTTTTTTTATTCTTTATTTTGAAACAGGGTCTCACTGAGTTGCAGAGGGCCTCACTGAGTAGCTGAGGCTGGCTGTGAACTGTGATCCTCCTGTCTCAGGCTTCCAAATGCTGGGATTACAAGTGTGCGCCACCATGCCCGGTGGGAACTAGATTTATTTTTAATCTAATTAGCATCACAGCCCTTGTCTTTATTAAAACAGACTGCACATTTTGTGTTGTTCATTTACTATCTAGTATCTTATCTCAGGAATAAGTTTTTTTCTCCAAGACTTTTTATAGGGAAGTCTCTTCTCATCAGCATATAGATAGAACCAACTATGAATGATCTTCTAAAGAATAAACACATGACTTCCAAGAAGCAATCCAAAGATATAAGAGTTGCATATAGTATACTTTATCTTTTAGGCATGCTTTTATTGGTGCATTGTAGCCTCACATCACAACGAAGTTAGTTCACAATGGTAGTGACGGAAATGCACCCAGCATTTGGTGAGCTCCCCTACTCTCTGTCCACTTCCTTCCTTTTCCCATTACTGATATTAATATTGGCATTGATAATTTTGTATATTTACATATGGAAGTGTTTCCTTCATTAGTTCTACCCCCACCCTCCCTTCAATCCCCTCCATTGCTCCATTGGAGTTCTCCACTGGAGTATACTTTAAAATGTAGAGCTGATGCTTTTAGGCCTTTACTATCACATACAATCTGTAAACAGCTTGTGCAGAATACTCAAGATTGAAATGAAACATACCTAAGAGGGAAGAAATGGCAAGAACATATGCAATACTCAGAGGAACATTTTTAAAAAGTACCAAAACAACAGAGGAAAGGTGCAAGCAAATCATTCCACGTTGACTTGAAACAAACAATAGGAATAACTGTACCAAAAAGAAGATATTTTAAAAGGCTCAGAGACAAGATTATTAGAATACAGGTTAAAAAAAAAAAAAAAAAAAAGGTCTTCTGAGCTCAGAAAATCAATGAAAAATAAGAATAATAACTTCCGGGAAGATGGTGATGTCTCCATCACCATCTTACGAGTCCGCTAACAACCAATCTCTATTACCACAAAGTCAGCACCTTTCATAGCCAGAAAACACCATCAGCAGAGAAACAAAAAATATAATTACAAGGGACAGAGAAAAAGAGGGGTGGAAAAATGAGACACCAGAAAGAAACCAGACCGCAGTGCTGCGGCCCAAGCCGTAGCGAGGAGCGCCGTGGGCGCCATCTTCCCTTGCAGCTCCAGGCCCCAGAGAGGAGGGGGACTCAAAACAGAGATCAGAACCAGAGAGGATATATGCCGGCCTCACAGCAGAGAACACAGCAGCGTCGCCATTTTGCCAACGGTAGCAGCGAGCTCACTGAACAGCACCAGACCAAAACACTTAACAGCTGACCAGGCTCCAGAGAGGAGCGGCAGACAGCGAGTCAAGGTGAGCCGCTGCGGAACAGCCGGGCAGAATTCGGCAGATTTTTTGACACAGGGAGCATCTAAAGCTCCCAGTGACTGGGCTCAGCACACCCTGCAGGGACTCAGAGCGGAGCTCAAAACCAGAGAAGAAATATGCCAGCCTCTTGGCCAAGGGCGTGGCAGCAGTTCCATATTGCAACTGGCAGCAGCAGCAGCGAATTCACCGAGTCCACTACAGATCCATCAGCGCACTCAACAACAGTGAGTTAAATTGCGGCCCCTAGAGGAAAAATCCCAGTACTGCACTCCCAGGGACTTGACCCAGTGGGGGAGTGGCAGTGGCAGAGATATCACAACATAGGAGAATGCCCAACCTGGCACCCTCCATGGTCTAAAGCAGCCTCAATTGTCTCCCTGGGTCTGAGACTCTGCCACAACCCAGTAAAGGAGTAGTGGTGACTGAGATACCACAGACTTGAGATCCAGAGCACCTTAAGTGAAGTCATAGTGACCCAAGGGAAGAACCCAGAGAAGGCACAAACTTCCAAAATCATGGGAAAGAGGAATAACACTGGAGCAATGAATGCCCACAACCCCACAACATCAGAACCTGATAAAACAGAAATTCAGAGATTTCTAGAAGATCAAATCAGGTATATAACTGTAGAAATAATAGAGGTGTTTTGAAAAGAATTCAGAGAGAGCCAAAAGGAGATAAAGGATGCAATTAATGAAGTAAAGGCCTCAATTCAAAGTATAAACAACCGATTAGACCACATGGGGAATAGAATCTTGCTCTTAGAAGATGATCACTCCAAAAATGGACACATAGTTTCTAATTTAGAAAAATCCGACAGCAGAAATCTGACATTGAAGAAATATGGGCCCATTTTAAAAGAGCTAACCTAAGAATAATTGGAATAGAGGAAGGAAAAGAAGGTGAAACCAAAGGGATCAATAATCTCTTCAAAGAAGTAATAGTAGAAAATTTTCCAAACATAGAGCAAGAGGTTGATACACAGGTCTAGGAAACTTATAGAACTCCCTTTAGACAGGATCGGAGAAGAGGATCCCCACGCCACATAATTGTCAAAATGACCAATGTGGAAGCCAAGCAGAGAATCTTAAAGGCAACAAAAACAAAGGGCCAAGTGACATTCAGAGGCAAACCAATTAGAATCACTCCAGACTTCCCAAACCAAGTCATGAGAGCCAGAAGGGCTTGGAGTAACATATTCCAAACTCTGAAAGAAAACAACTTCCAGCCAAAAATTTCCTACCCAGGAAAACTTTCTATCAAATTAGATGGGGAAATAAGAAGCTTCTATGGCAAACAGAAACTGAAGGAATTTATGTCTTCAAAAGCAGCACTAGAGAAAATAGTCAGGGAGATTAACTTCAAAGAAGAAATAGGTAACACACACCAGAACCAGAGAAACAAGATTTCCCATCCAACAGACAACTAAGACTGGTTATCTGTGGAGATTCATTATTTATGTTAGTCTTTTACATATCTCTAAATTGTATTGTTTGCTATTATTGTTACTAATTTTTAGGATTTCTATTTGGAATATTAATATACCTTCAGATATAGCATTTGGAAATATTTTATCCCATTCTATCAGTAACTCTTAATTCTGTTTAAATTGTCTTTGGATATACAATATTTTTTTACTTTTTAGGGGGTTTGTTTACCCTTCTGTTGCCTGTGCCATTGAAATCATATCCAAGAAATCACTGCCAATTATAATGTAGTGAGGTTTTATGACCCAGATTTTCTTCTAAAAGTTTATAGTCTTAAGATTTATATTTAGGTCTTTTACCTATTTTGAGTTAATATTTGTATATGTGTTAGGTAAGGGTCCAATTTATTCTTTTTCATGTAATTATTATTTTCCAACAATATTTAGGTAAAAGATTTTTATTTCCTCCACCAAATGTTCATAAAAACCTTGTCAAAAATAACTTGACAATATATGGAAGAATTTATCTCTAGGCTTTTATTTAACTCCAATGGTTTGTATATCTGCCTTTATAACAGTACTACACTGTTTTAATTATTGTAGCTTTATAACATTTGAAATCAGAAAATATACATCTTCTAGCTTTGTTTTTTTTCAAGATCATTTTGGGTATCTAGAATCCATATTCCATATTAGGATAGATTTTTTCTGAAAAATAAATAAATGTATGATAGTTGCACCTAAAAAAAAGAAAAAAGAAAAAATATTCTCTGGTAAGAAAGAAATCAAAAAGAAATATTGAAATGTTATCTTTAAGTCATCAAAAGCTTGGTATCAGACAAATGAAACTATTATGTGAGATTATCATTGTTAATTTTGGATAAATTGCTATAATACTAGATGTCAACCACTAAGCCAAGCATGGGAAGGAGGGATGGAGAGGGAACGAGGTAGGGATCAGGTAGGGTCTAACTGGGTGATGTGTGCATGTATGTCTACAAAGTTTTTCTTTTTAATCCCATTATGATGTATGAATACAGTGCACCAAAAAGAAAAAAAAAAACAAATAAAAGAAAAAGCCCCTTGATCAAGGCAAAAAAAAAAAAAAGAAAAAGAAGAATAAGAATATTGTAGTGACAACAGCCAAATGAGGATAGAGATAAAAAGAAATCTAAACAAGAAAATATAAAATTAAAGGGGAAAATAACAAAAATGTAACAAACTATTGAATACGTAATTAGGATTTGTGAAGTCAAAGAGAAAATTAATTTGAAAAATACCAATTATGTCATTTTCTTCCTTTAAAAAGGTTTAAGTAACCGGGTGTGGTGGTGCACGTTTGTAATCCCAGCATTTTGGAGGCTGATAGCCTCAGCTACTAACTAGTGAGGCCCTTTGCAACTCAGTGAGACCCTGTTTCAAAATCAAGAATAAAAAATAGGACTGGGGGTATGGTTCAGAGGTAGAATGCCCCTCAGTTCCATCCCCAGTACTGAAAAAAAAAAAAGTTTAATATATCTGGAATGTATATATTGAGTCCTAGGATAACTTGATTGACAATGATCAACATTATTACATATCCTAATAAAGGCATTTTATGTACCTGGATATGGAAAGCAGCAAGCTACCAAAGTGAAATCCCCATCCCAGTTTTCCTGCTTTACATATCTTTTTTAATTTTCTCTTTCAGGAAATATCATTTTTTCAGAGAGTAGACTATCTGAATGTAAAGGATTACTTCTCAATGGTGTAAGTGTGACTTTCAAAACAACTTTATGTGTATGGTGTCATGGGTCAACACAATAATTTCTGTGGGTTCTTGACTTCCATGGTGAAAAGAATATCAGCACCCACCAATCAGAGAAAAGACAGAGGTTTTATTTAGGAAAGTAAGGAATACAAGTTTGAGGTAGAATGGCAGCCAAGGAGGGGGATGGGAGAGGGAGAGGGAGGGGGAGAAAGGGAGAAGCAGAGGAAGGAGGGGATAAGAGAGGAAGAGCAGTTGAAGGGGGAGGGGAGAGGAGAGGGAAGACAGGGGGAGGGGGAGGAGACACTCCTACTGAGATTTTACAGGTTTTTTTTATAAGCATTCAAAATGGGAAGGGGCTTGGTCAGAGGTGCAAGATGAGACCATGCCTTTCAGATGTGAAGCTAGCCCATTGTGCTTTAAAAGGCCTGTTTTTTTGTTGAGCAAATGGGCTCTAAAACTCAAAACAGTTACAGATCAGAGTAAGCAATTCACCAGCCTGGCCTTACACATGTGGCAGTTTTTCTTTCTAATTTGTCCTTTTCCTAAAATTCTACCTCATCATGTGGTACTGAGGATTGAACCCAAAGATATTTACTGCCAAGCTACACCCCCAGCCTTATTATATTTTTATTTGGAAACGCGGTTTCCAAATAAAAGTTGTGGAGAACCTTGGTAAGTTGCTGAAGATGGTCTTGAACCCATGATTCTCCTGTCTCAGTCTCCCAAGTACTGAAATTACAGACTTGCACTACTGTGCCCAGCTTCAAAAGAACTTTTACATTTGCCAGTCAGGTTGTTGATTTGTAGTAATTGTTATTTAAATAGCCTCATGGTCTTTTATTTGGCTTTTTAAAAAACTTGGTACATTTGCCAGTTTTAAGTTTTCTTTTATCATAGCTATGTTAATATTTCTGTTGTTTAACTTAAAATGGATTGCCAAGAGCCGGGCATGGTGGTACGCGCTTGTAATCCCTGCCCTTGGGAGGCTGAGACAGGAGGATCGCGCAGGTTCGAAGCCAGCCTCAGCTACTTAGTGAGGCTTTCAACTTAGTGAGACCCTGTTTCAAAATAAAATATTAAAAAAAAAATAGGGCTGGGAGTATAGCCCGGAGGTAGAAAGCCTCTGGGTTCCACCATCAGTACCACAGAAAGAAAAAAAAAGGATTGCCAAAGGCACTTCTGAAGTCTCCAGAGCTCTGAAGTACCAAGTCTCTGTTGACTTTGTAGTAGGAAACCGTATTCTCTATTCTTTCCTTCAGTGGATGATGGAAAGGCTTACATTTTACACTTGTTAACTTGTGTCTCAACCACTCTTGATATTGTTGTGTGTTGGAAGAAGAAAGTAGATGAAGACAAAATAAGATTCTGACTAGTGGGGAACTTTAAATTATTTTTTAATTGTTGGAGTCGACTATGAGAAACTGTTTTGAAGAGGGCACAGTGCTTATTACTTTTATTGAGAAAATGTGGAATGTTTTCCATTAACTGGAAAACACAGTAACAAAGCCGGGGGTGGTGGCACTCGCTTGTAATCCCGGCGCTTGGGAGGCAGAGACAGGAGGATCACACAGGTTCGAAGCCAGCCATGCTGGCTTGGGACCCTGTTTCCAAATAAAAAAACCTATAAAATATGTCTGGGAGTGTAGCCCGGAGGTAGAAGGGCTCCCAGGAACCCCAGTACCACACACACACACACACACACACACACACACACACACACACACACACACAAAAACAAAAACAAAAACCACAGTAACAAGATGACAAGCCGGTTGAGGCTGACAATCACTACATGGTTATGAATTTAACAGATACATATCCCATGCATTTGCCGGGGATATAATGGCAAACAGGTAGATGTAATTTCTTCCTTCATGGAAGAAGGAAGAAACAGATGCACACACAATACAAGTAAGGAAATCCAGGAAATTAGTATTTGTGTTAAATGCTATGAAGAAAAAGACTGACCACTCCTATTGTCAAAGTTGGTGTCTAGGTGAATGGTGAATTAACCTCCTCCTAGCAGCCTATGTTGCCCTTTATCTAGTACCCAGCATTGTGCTGGTCTCGTAGTTTAATCTTTGATAATGAGCAAATTCTGCTGATGGTGTGTCTTGATCTAATCTATAAGAAAAGGAATAGAGAATTTGGACACTAGCAGAGGATCACAACACTCCTCTACAAGGAGAAGTGCCAGACAGTGGCAAGGTGCAAGTCAGTGCCTTTTCATTGCAATTGAGGTTCATGTGAGTATTGGCCCCTGAAATGCGACTATTCAGCCAAGTGTACTGGCACTGTAATCCCAGTATTTGGGAGATAGAGACAGGAGGACTACAAGTTCAAGGACAGCCTCAGCAAGTAGTGAGACTCATCAACCTAGTGAGATTCTGTTTCAAAATATAAAAACAAAATAGGGCTGGGAATGTAGCTTGGAATGTAGAATGTCTCTGGTTCAATCTCCAGTACCACCAAAAAAAAAAGTGACTAATACATATTGAGAGGTGTTACTAATATAAATACATACAAAATTTTGAAAATGTACAAAGAAAAATAATGTAAACTCAGCTTTTATACTAGCAAATTGCTATACTTGGGACACAATGGGTTAAATAAAATATTGTTACTTTCAAAAAAGAAAAGAAATTGTAATCCTCCTGCCTCAGCCTACAGGCTATCACCATTGTGCCTAGTTAACAAGCTTTTAAATAATTCTTTATAAGCCGGGTGTGGTGGCGCACACTTGTAATCCCATCATTCGGGAGGCTGAGACGGGAGGATTGTGGTTCCCGGACAGCCTCAGCTGCTTAGTGAGGCCCTCTGCAACTTAGTGAGACACTGTTGCAAAATAAAAAATAAAAAATAGGGCAGGGGGTATAGCTCAGAGGTCGAATGCCCCTGGGTTCCATCCCCAGACTCACAAAAATAAATAAATTCTTTATAATTATTAGATCATTCCAATTAAGTTTTTTTTATAATTTTAGCAAAATAATTTCTAAATCTGAAAAAAATAAATGAACTATATCCATATCATAGCACTACATGAAGGCATTTTATGGTTATCATTCTGGCCTGACAATATTTTCTGGAAAAATAGAATTGTTTTCCTTGAGCAAAAGTCTGCTTTTCTTTAGTGTGTTACTACTATCAGTGAATTTGAGTACCTGCTCAATGCCAAGCATGCTGTAGATATTAAAAATACATATTAAACTGGTGTGGTGGTGCATGCTTGTAATCCCAGTCCTTAGGAGCAAGAAAATGGAGCCGGGCATAGTGGTGCACACTTGTAATCTCAGCATTTGGGAGACTGAGACAGGAGGATTGCGTTTCACAGACAGCCTCAGCTACTTAGTGAGGCCCTTTGCAACTCAGTGAGACCCTTTTTCAAAATGGAGAATAAAAAATAGGGCTGGGGGTGAATCTCAGAGGTAGAATGACCCTGATTTCCATCTCCAGTACCACACACAAAAAAAAAAAAAAAAAAAAAAGAAGAGAAAAAAATTGTGGGACCGGGGTGGTGGCGCAGTACTTGAGAGGCTGATACAGGAGGGTTACAGATTTGAGGCCAGCCTCAGCAACTCAGAGAGACCCTCAGCAACTTAGTGAGACTCTATTTCAAAATAAAAAGTAAAATAGGGCTAAGGATGTAGTTTGGATGCAGAATTCCTCTGGATTCAATCCCCAGTACGAGAGAAGGAGAAAGAGAGAGAGAGAGAGATCAGAGATGGGTCCGGTGGTGCAGGCCTGTGATCCTAGTCTTTGGGAGGCTGAGACAGGAAGCAGATTAGAGGCCAGCCTCAGCAAGTAGTGAGACTCTCGGCAACCTAGTGAGACCCTGTTTCAAAATAAAATACAGTCATATCTACCATTATTGTATAACCTGAGTGCATTGTTTTTCTAGAGACAGGAACATGGGTCTTACAATTTTTCAACTTGGATCGAGTGAATATACAAACACATGTGTCAAACCTCACAAGGTAAATGACAGGGATTGGATACCAAAATCTTACCTAAAAAATGTATAGGTGTAAACTAAGTTGTAACGGACCAGCTCAGCCAGAGCACTGGGACCATTGGGACAGGGGTCTTGGAAGGTGGGCAAGGATTCGGCTGAGGGTGACAGACAGACACAGACAACTCAAGGATATTGTATCTGAGTGTAATTTGCAAGGTAGTGGCAAGGAATATATACAGTAAAAAAAAATTGATTACATCATTGGATAACTTTGGCTTACATACAAGGTATTGTTTTTTAAATCAATGGTTTCTATACACAATCTAACTAGGATACCCATCATTGCACACGTCTCGACCTGGCAGAACATGCTGACCAGTTACTAGACTTGTGGTACATTTTTCCTGTATGAAGAGATCAAAGCTATAACTAGAAATTATCATTAAGATTTCTTTTTATATATTTTTATATATTGTAATAAGGTCTTTTTCATTACATATATCCAAATATCTCTATCCATTCTATTTTCAAACATTATAAAAAAAAACAAGTCCAATGTAACCAGGGAGCTTTGTACGGCCTCCTTTTCCAGTAAGTAAACACCTCCTCTTCTAATTGTTTTGTTATGCTTTTCTTCTGGGCATATGTTAATAAACACTAAACCAGTCTTGCTCTAGTTAATTTAAAATAGGATACCTTTTTACCATTAATATTAACCCATCTATCTCCTATCTTTGTAAACTCCAGTAAATGGTACCGATTAGGTTCTTTCTCCCTGGGGGTTGTCACAGCCTATTCCCAATAATGAAAGCAGGACCAGACTTAGTCATAATGGTGGGAGGCGTGGGCCTTTCTTCTTTAGCCTCTTTCTTTCTTCTAAATGCTTAAGCTTTTTGCATGACTAAGTTCTCTTTGGGGCTTTCCTGGAGTATATCTTGCTGTTGTAATATATCCACTAATGTGCTGGAATCCCCTCTTCTCTAGCCAATTTTATTATAGCTTGGAGCAAGGCAGGGGGCATTTGAGGGCTCAAACATATTACCAGAAAATTTATCTTTCACGGAATCAGTTTTACCTGTTATACGGTCTTGATCCCGGGACCTCGTCCTGCATCACTGGAGCCATGTTTGTGAAAAGTTAATAGAATCATTATCAAAAGAACAATAGCAGCCGGGCGTGGTGGCGCACGCTTGTAATCCCCGCGCTTGGGAGGCAGAGACAGGAGGATCGCGCTGGTTCGGAGCCAGCCTCACTGGCTTAAGAGACCCTGTTTCCACATAAAGTTAAAAAATACGTCTGGGAGTGTAGCCCGTGGGAGTGTAGCCCGGAGGTAGAAGGGCTTCCAGGAACCCCAGTACCACTAAAAAAAAAAAGAAGAAGAAGAAGAACAATAGCTATGAAAGAACATCCAAGAGCAAGGAGTTCTCCTGCGAACGAACCCATTTTCCTCGGGGCTTGCTTCCGTGAAGCTCGTGCCACGTCATGCGTGCAGGGTCACGCAGACTCCAAGGGAGGCAGGGTCATCACACTAAGTATTACACATTACCTCCACACAGTGTTATTCCCCTCTACTTACAATGTAGTATACAGCGTTTCACTGTAAGATAGCTTTACTTAGCTAAGCACCACGGTGCATGCCTGTAGTCCCAGTGCATGGGAGGCTGAGACAGGAGGATCACAGGTTCAAGGACAGCCTTAGCAACTTAGTGAGGCCCTGTTTCCTAAATTAAAATAAGAAGGGCTGGGGATATAGTCCGTAGGTAGACTGCCCCTGGGTTCAGTCCTCAGTGCCTCTCCCCATACACACACACACACACACACACACACACACACACACACAGGATCATTTTATTTTGAAGGCAGAACATATGATTTCTGCCTTCTGTGGGTTTATTATTTAAGGTGAGATATATAAACATACACAAAAGTGTAAAAGTATTCGTTTTTGAAGGTTTGAAGATTTTAACTGCATAAAAGCAAATTGCAATCTCCGGGCACAAGCCAAGGTGGGTGGGCCTGTCAGAGAAGCCTGTGGGTCCTGTCCATGCTTACCCTGTTTCCCTCGGAGACGCCATCATGTGCTCCCTGGAAAGCACTCCCGCTGTGACTGTTATGTAGCTGCTTTTCAAGCTGGGTGCTAAGTACTGGGAACTACAGACAGAAAGAGAGCATACTCCCTAGAGATAATTAGAAGCATCATCATCAAATAGCCCAGAAGAAACAGTAAGTGATTTTAATTAGAAAGGGAAAGGTGAGGAGAAAGTGAGACAAAAAATGGGTCTTATCATGGGGCGTCCTGGCGAACACCTAGAATCCAGCAGGTCACGGCCAGCCTTGGTGACTGAGGGAGGCCCTCTGCAACTTAGTGAGATTTTGTCTCAAAATCAAAAATAAAAGTAGAGCTGGAGGTGTCGCTTTGTGGTAGAATGCCCTCGGGTTCAATCCCCAATGCCAAGGAAGGAAAGGAGAAAAGGAGAAAGAAAGGGAGGAGAGAACCAGACTTTGGCCTCCTTAACAGTAAAGATGGATAAAAGCAAAGAGAAAACAGGAATGAAAGCAGGAGCCCACACAGCGCCTAAGAACTCTGCATTTAAAGGTCAGTATAGGTCAAGCATCCTTAACTCAAAAATTTGAAATCAGAAATGCTTCAAAATTCAAAACTTTTGAACACCACCATGACACTGCAAATGGACAGTTGCACACCTGTCCTCCTGTGAAGGGACGAAGTCAAACGCAGGCACACTAAGCCGGGCATGGTGACGCACGCTTGTAATCCCAGCTTTCGGGAGGCTAAGACCAGAGGATCGCAGTTCGCAGACAGCCTCAGCTACTTAGTGAGGCCCTCTGCAACTTAGTGAGACTCTGTCTCAAAATAAAAATATAAAATAGGGAAGAGGCTGTAGCTCAGAGTTCAAATGCCCCTAGGTTCCATTCCCAGACCCACCCCCCAAAAGAAAAATATGCAGGTGCCTTGAAAATATTGCAAGAAACTGCCATCAAGCTAATGTATATTAAAATAAATGAATTTCATGGTTAGACTTGTATCCCATCCCCAAGATCTTTTATGTCCATGCAAACATTTCAAAATCTATAAAAATTAGAAATCTGAAACACTTCTGGTGCCAAATCTTTAGGATAAGGGATACTCAATATGTTTTCCAAATCTACAGTGTAACTGCTTTTAGCTGTGGTGATATCTTAGCTCATGTGACTCAGAACAGTTTAACTCACTACCTAATCTATTTCATTTTCAGGTATTCCAGATAGCTGCTGGCTGTGATACTAAAAAATACATTGCAGTTAAAGGGCAAGTATCTCTTCATTTGACCTGCCTTCCTCCTTAGGTGTAAAAACAAAGGGTGCTGACTACACGTGATAATATTAGCCTAATGACTGGTATGTCCATATGAAATCCAAAATTGAAATGACATCATCTCCAGTTTCACTTGGTTTGAATTTCACACCACGTCAAATATTACACTTGAATCATATTAAATCAATCAAAATTACATTTGAATCATACTAAAAAGAAAAAATCAAGCCAGCCTTGTTGGCGCATGCTGGTAATCCCAGTACTTGAGAGGCTAAGACAGGAAGATTGCAGGTTCGCAGCCAGCCTCAGCTACTTAGCCCTTCACAATTTAGTGAGACCCTGTTTCAAAAAAAATAAAAATAAAAAATAGGGCTGGGGTATAACTTGGAGGTAGAATGCCCCTGGATTCAATCCCCAGTACCATAAATAAATAAATAAGTAAATAAATAAATAAATAAATAAATAAATAAATAAAATCAACCTTTTACTGCTAGCATTTCTTTCTCTTTCTCCTTACTTTTCTTTTTTTCTTTTTCTTTCTTTTTTTTTTTTTTTTTTTTTTTGCGTGTGTAGTACTTGGGATTGAACCCAAGGGTGTTCTACCTTCCCCAGCTACATCCCCAGCTCTTGTTGTTGTTTTGAAACAGGGTCTCACTAGGTTGCTGAGAGGCTCACCAGTCTGCTGAGGCGAGCCTCACACCTTCAACCCCCCTGTTTCAGCCTCTCAAGTACAAGGATTTAAAGAGGTGCAACACCACATCTGGCTCGCCCAGTTTCTTTACCATTTTTACCACTGGCCTCCCTGGGCTCTTTAGTCCACAGTGAATCCTCAGAGTAATGAGTGGAAGAAACTTCACCCCTGCTTTCCATCCTGCTCAAGCCAGTTCTCGTTTCATTTCCATTAGAGAGTCACTTATACCCACGTCGGAGAAGCCTTAGCTTCCTACACCATTTTCAAGAAATTTCTTGGAGCCGACTGAACAGAACCAGCAGTGGTCTCTTCAGAGAATCCCCAGTTATGAACTTCCTTGGCCCTGCTATGGTTCACTGTGGGGCCCACTGGATTTTGTGCCTTCCATTTGTCACGGCACACAGGGAGAATCGGGATCAGCTTACGCAAGCCTGACTCAGGACAGGTGTATCGTACAGGCAGAGATCTGCTGCAATTCCTTTCCTTTGGTTAGGAGTGGAGCAAGATTCAGGGAACAGCAACTCCTCTCTGAGCATTTATAAAGTGGCATGTTCTAATCCAAAACAAATACCTACTCCTCCAAGCTATTCCCCAGCCCTATTTTAGTTTTTATTTTGAAACAGAGTCTTACTAGGGCGCTGAGAGTTTTACTAAGTTTCTGAGGCTGGCCTCGAATCCGTGATCCTCCTGTCTCAGCCTCCTAAGTACTAGAATTGCAGGCCTGTGCCACCACACCCAGCGATAATCTTCATCATTACTTAATTGCGATAATCACTGGATGATTGATAATTAAATATTCCTATCTTATTCAGCATTTCCTAATATCTTTGCACTCACAATTCTTTTTCCAGGAAACACAAAAAGGCTGATTTATGCAGCCTGGACATCTTCAATTCTCTGGTGGTTTGTGTCTTTACTCCTCAAAGTATGGTGTGTAGACCAGCAGTGGCATCACCCAGGAGCTTGTGAGGAACGCAGACGCCCAGCTGGGTGTGCTGGTGCAGCTTGGAATTCCAGTAACTGGGAGACTGAGACCGGAGGGTCACAGGTTCGATTCCAGCATCAAGAACTTAGCAAGGCCCTCTGCAACTTAGTGAGGCCCTGCTTCAAAATAAAGAAAAAATAGGACTGAGGTGTAGCTCAGAAGTAGAATGCTCCTGGGTTCAATTCTCAGTATCACAAAAAGAAAAAAAGAGAGAAAGAGAGAAAGAAAGAAAGAAAGAAAGAAAGAAAGAAAGAAAGAAAGAAACTCAAGCCTCCTTCAGACTTTAAATCACAATCTGCATTTTAACAATGCAGAAAATATGCAAAAACATTAAAATTTAAAAACTGCTGCAAGCATTAACGTGTTACTAAAATCATTTTCCAGTACCATCATGCGCAGAAGCCCTCCTCAGTTCTGCTTTCTTTCTACAGTGATATACAGAGCAGCTTGGCCAGTCTGTTTTTGGAAAGGTCCAGATAGAACTGTCAAATGTGGTTGCTCATCAGAATCAGCTGGAGAGTTTATTTACTTATTTATTTATTTATTTATTTATTTAATGTGGCACTAGGGACCAAACCCAGGGGGCATTCTACCTCTGAGCTTTACCGCAAGCCCTGTTTTTTATTCTTTATTTTTGAAACAGGGTTTCACTAAGTTACAGAGGGCCTTACTAAGTAGATGAGGCTGCCCTCAAACCTATGATCCTCCTGTCTCAGCCTCCCAAGTGCTGGGATTACAAGTGTGTGCCACCATGCCCGGTGGAGAGCATGTTTAAAAACACAGATTTCAGGACCTTGTACTCAGGGCCTCTTGTTGTGATCTGCTGTTCTAGAACCCTAAAAAGAATTACAGGTCTTGGACTTGATTGCAGTTTGCCTAATATTTTCACAGTTGCCAAAGGAGACCAGGGAGAGTCTGGAGTCCAAAGTACTTTAAGAGAGCCTGGAGAGCTGTCAGAAAAGAAATGCATGGGGCCCAATTTGAGTTCAGGGAAGAGGTAGTCTAGACCTTCCATATATACCTAAAAATGGTGGTGACTAGGGTTCTTCCATGTGGCATTGGAAGCAACCGACTAAAATGGTGAATGGGAGAGCTTAGCTTACTACAAACTAGTGTCAGTGTCAAACATAGAGTCCTTCGTCTGCATGAGCTCTGGCTAGAAGTCACATGCAGTCTTGCTGGCACACATAAGGGAGCCTTGAGCAGCAAGTAGGACTCTAGAACATGATGTAGTCTAAAAATGTATGGGATGTAAAGGAGTTCAAGGAAATTTCTTCTTTTTATAGATTTTTTTCTGTGAATTTACTGTTAATTTTAACCATTTCTAAGTGTACAGTTCAGTGAGATAAAACACCATTATACTGTTGTATAGTTAGCATCCCTGTCTAGTTTGACCACCCAAAAGTAAACTGTCCCAATAAGCAGTGACCTCCATTCTCCCTCCTCACTCCCGCCCCACCATCCCCTGCTAACCTTACCCTGCGGGCTCTATGGATTTGCCTAAGTGCAGACACACTCTGTGGGCTTTTGTGCCTGCCTTCTCCTCAGCATGCTCTGAGGCTCACCTGTGTGGAGACGTATATTAGAACTTCATTTGCTGAGCACTGTAGGGATATACCACATTTTGTTTATCCATTTATCAGTTTGTGGATATTTAGCTTTTATAAATAATACCACTACAAATATTTGTATACAAGTTTTTGTTTGAATATATGATTTCAGTTAGATTGGATAATATGATTATGTGATGTGGTAATCGTTTTTTGGGTTTTTTTGTTTGTTTGTTTGTTTTTTTGGTGGTACCGGGGTTCCTGGAAGCCCTTCTACCTCCAGGTTACACTCCCACCGGCTACACTCCCAGACCTATTTTATACTTTTTTTTTTTTTTTTTAAATGTGGAAACAGGGTTTCTTAAGCCAGCGCGGCTGGCTTTGAACCTGCGCGATCCTCCTGTCTCTGCCTCCCAAGCACGGGGATTACAAGCGTGCGCCACCACGCCCGGTTTAATCCTATGTTTTTCTTACTGAGGAACACTAAACTGCCACAGTTCCTGGACCATTCAAACAGCGCTACCAGCAGTGTGTGAGGGTCCAGTTTCTCTACATCCTCTTTAAGACTTGTTGCTTTGGGGTTTGTTTGGTTTGGTTTGGTTTGTGGGTGTGAGGATGGAACCCAGGGGCATTTGACCTCCGAGCTACACCCCCTGCCTTTTTTTTTTTTTTTTTTTTTTTGGTGGTGGTGGTACTGGGGTTCCTTGAAGCCCTTCTACCTCCGGGCTATACTCCCAGACCTACTTTATACTTTTTTTTGGAAACAGGGTCTCTTAAACCAGCGCGACTGACATCAAACCTGTGCGATCCTCCTGTCTCGCCTCCCAAGCGCGGGGATTACAAGCATACGGTATCACGACCGACCCCCTGCCCTGTTTTTTTATTCTTTATTTTGAAACTGGGTCTCACTGAGTTGCAGAGGGCCTCACTAAGTAGCTGAGGCTGTCCACAAACCGCGATCCTCTGGTCTCAGCCTCCCAAATGCTGGGATTACAAGCGTTCACCACCACACCCGGCGGTGCTTTGTTTTTTTAAAGACAAATAAAATTGTGTGCATCTACTATATACAACAGGATGGTTTTTGTTTTTTGCAGTACTGGGGATGGAACCCAGGGGCATTCTACCACCGAGCTATACCCCCAGCCCTATTTTTTATTCTTTATTTTGAAATAGGGTCTCACTGAGTTGCAAAGGGCCTAAGTAGTAGCTGAGGCTGTCTGCAAACCGTGATCCTCCTGTCTCAGCCTCCCAAAGGCTGGGATTACAAGTGTGCGCCACCACGGGGCTCAACAGGATATTTTGAAGTCTATTGTAGAACAACTAAATCTAGCTAATTGGCATGTTGGCATGTGCACTCTCAAAAAGTCATCACTTTGTGGTTAAAACGTTTTATATGCACTCAGAATTCTTCAAGAATAAAGTATATTATTAACTATACTCATCATGGTGTATAAGAGATCTCTTGAATTTATTTCTTCTAATTGAATTTTTTATCCTTTTTTGTGGTACTGGGGGTGGAACCCAGGGGTTCTATACTCCCAGACCTATTTTATATTTTATTTGGAAACAGGGCCTAAGTTGCTGAGAGCCTCACTAAGTAGCTGAGGCTGGCTTCGAACCTGTGTGATCCTCCTGTCTCAGCCTCCCGAGCCCTGGGATTACAAACATGCACCACCACGCCTGGCTTTTGAAATTTTTTATCTTTTGACAAACCTCTCTGGAACCCATTGGATATAAATTTTTAATGAACACATACCAAATATAAGAAATAATTCAGTAGATTTCAAATTATAGTCTTCAGACACATATGAGAAGCTGATTATAAAAAAAATTATATTTATGCTTACACATATTCGTATGTAGCTCCTCCATTGAACAACCTCAGTTTTCTTCCTCTCCTATCCTTCCATTGAAGCTTTGCTGAGATTTCCCCTCCATCATCTGGAATCCCTCTGGTATTACCACTGCTCCACAGCTTGAAAATATTAGAGAAAACATATGTCCCTTCTCTTTCTGTGCTTAACTAATCTCACTTAACATGTTTTCTAGTTCCTTCCATCTTCTTGCAAATGCTATTATTTTATTCTTCTTTATAGCTGAATAGAATTCCATTGTGTGTATTTCCCATAATTTTGCAATCCATTCATCTGTTGATGGAGATCTGGGTTGGTTCCATATTTTGGCTATTACAAACTGTGCTGCTATGAACATGGGTATGCATATGTTAACGTAGTTCTCTGATTTCAGCCCCTTTGGAAAGATACCCAAGAGTGGTATAGCCGGATCAAATGGTGGATCTATTCCCAGTTTTCTAAGGAATCTCCATACTGATCTCCATAGTGGCTGAACTACTTTGCACTCCCACCAACAGTGTAAAAGAGTTCCTCTTTCTCCACATCCTCACCAGAAATTATTGTTGTTTGATTTCTTTGTTTGCCACTCTGATTGGGGTTAGATGGAATCTCAATGTAGTTTTGATTTGCATCTCCCTGATGGCTAGTGATGTTGAACATATTTTCATGTATCTATGGGCCATTTGTATCTCTTCTTTTGTGAAGTGTCTATTCAGTTCATTTGCCCATTTCTTGATTGGGTTGTTTGTTTTGCTAGTGTAGAGTCTGTTGAGCTCTTTGTATATTCTGGATATTAGCCCCCTATCAGAGTGGTGACTGGTAAAGATCTTCTCCCATTCTGTAGGCTTCCTCTTTAGGTTCTTGATGGTTTCCTTTGATGAGAAGAAACTTTTTAGTTTGAAGAGATCCCACTTATTAATTCTTGCTTTAATTTCCTATGCTTTGGAAGTCTTATTGAGAAAGTTACTCCCTGTACCTATATGTTGAAGTGTAGATCCTATGCCTTTCTCTAATATCTCTATTGGGGGGTACTGAAAGGGAGGGGGAAGGGCATGAAGCACAATGTAAATGTATACCACTCTCAATATGTTCCACTTATAAAAAAATAAATATTAAATTAAAAAAAGACATCTACATGTGACTGAACCATGGTCCCATCAGCTGAGGCTGCTTACTTATCTAGGAACCTTAGCCCATGGTTCAAAATAATAAAGATCTTTAAGTATTTTAAGAAAAAATTAAATAAAATTTTCCCAAAATTAAAAAAAAATAAATGGGGTATGTTAAACCATGCTGTAATCCCAGTACTTGGGAGGCTGAGACAGGTGGATCACAGGTTTGTAGCCAGCCTCAGGTACTTAGTGAGGCCTTCCATAACTTAGTGAGACACTGTCTCAAAATAAAGAATAAAAAATAGGGACGGGAGTGTATCTTGGAGGTAGAATGACCCTGGGTTCAATCCTTAATACCACACACACACACACACACACACACACACACACACACCAAAAAAAAAAAAAATTAGAAATACTAAGGACAGCTGGGCATGGTGGCACACACTTGTAATCCCAGTACTTGGGAGGCTGAAACAGGAGGATCGTGGTTTGCAGCCATCTCAGCTAATTAGTGAGGCCCTCCGCAACTTAATGAAACCCTGTTTCAAAATAAAGAATAAATATAGAGATGGGGGTAAAGCTCAGAGGTAGAATGTCCCTGGATTCAATCCCGAGTTCTACAAAAGAGAAAAAAAAGAAATACTAAGGCCACACACTAATCCTAATTCAATAAATGATGGGCACTCTCCAGTTTGAGAATCACTGAACTGCATGGATAAATGTGAAAACATAAAAAGAAAGTGATATTGGAACTTCATTATGTTTTATGTTTAATTTTTTGTAGATTAAATAAAAAAGAATGTGTTCACCATGATTTCTCTTACATAATTGACAAGTAAGAATTTTCTAACATAAGCCGTAAGTTTTATATTAATGTTGCACTGGTGATTTGTAACCAGTTGTGTGTGTTAAGTTCTTTGGCCTCACATGATCTTAAGCACTGTGTGGACGATGTTATAATTAACCCTCTCTGAAACATACAAGACAGAGACTGGGTCATAATCCCTCCTTCAGTTTAACTGGCTATCCAAAACAAGCCTCACCTAGTCTCCTATCTCATACTGTTTCTTCTACATGAAGGAAAATATTAGAAGTATTTTCTTCTTGCATTATTTTTCTCTAATTCTACATGTATATAGTTAAGCTACTTGTAAGTTTGGGATTTACCAGGAAAGTTCTGACACCAAATATTGTACTAACTGATTTTTTAGGGGGGAAGGGTAGTTACTGGGGTTGAGCTCAAGAGCTCTGAGTTACACCCCCAGACCTTTTGTTTTGTTTTGAAACAGGGTCTCACTAAATTGCTGAAGCTGACCTCAAACCTACAATCCTCCAGTCTCAACCTCCCAAGTACTGGGATTATAGCACATGTCACCATACCTGGCTATTAGCTAAATTTTCATGCTATATTTTTTATTTATCTTATAATACTCTTAATAATGTGCTTTATTGAAGATATGACTAAAAATGTGACTTTTGCCTTTGTGAGATAAAGATCTTTTTATATCAAAAGGAAAAAAAGCCTTACATATTTGTTAAAGGCTCTCATAAATTGGGAAATTTTAAAATGTGGACATAGTGGCACATGCCTGCAAACCCAGTACTTGGGAGGCTGAGACAGAAGAATTGCAGTTTTGCAGTCAGCCTCAGCTACTTAGGCCCTTCAAAACTTAGTGAGACTGTGTTTCAAAATGAAGAATAAGCCAGGCGTAGTGGCGCACACTTGTAATCCCAGCATTTGGGAGGCTGAGACAGAAGGAACACGGTTCAAGGAAAGCCTCAGCTACTTAGTGAGACCCTTTTCAACTCAGTGAGACCCCGTTTCAAAATAAAGAATAAAAATAGGGCTGGGAGTGTAGCTCAGAGGTAGAATGTCCCTGGGTTCCATCCCCAGTACCGAAAAAAGAAAAAAAAAAAGAATAAAAAATAGGGCTTAGGGTGGAGTTCGGAGGTAGAATGCCCCTGGGTTCCATCCCCAGTTCCACAAAAAAAAAAAAAAAAAAAAAAAGTGAGATTTTTAAATGCTATTTAGTCAAAATAAACAAAAGAATGGTTAACCACTATGTGTATCCTTGAAGTAATTTTGTTAAACTCCAAAGCAGGATGGAGATGGGGAGCCCAGATGCTCCAGGCTGCAATGCATGGTGAAGACAGTAGATGAAGTAGAAGGGGAGGAGAAAACATTTCCTAGCCAGGGAGAGCACTGCCTTTTAGTGTCTGGGTGGGTGGCGTCAGAACTGGACAAGTAAGGATAGAAAATGGTATATAGCCACAGTGGCAGGGATTCCCCCCATTTCTCCTGTGGAACACGATTAAGAGATACAGAGCGTGGCTAGGCACGGTGGTGCACACCTGTAATCCCACTACTTGAGAGATTGAAACAGGAAGGTCACAGACCAAGACCAGCCTCAGCAACTTAGCAAAACCCTGTTTCAGAAAATTAAAAATAGCCAGACACAGTACACTCACTGTAATCCTAGTACTTGGGAGACTAAGAAGGGCTAGGAAAATCACAGGTTTGAGGTCAGCCTCAGCAACTTAGCAAGGCCCTCTTCAAAACAAAACAAAAAATAGTGCTGAACGTGTAGCTTGGAAGTAGAAGACCTCTGGGTACAATGCCCAATACCACAAATAAAGTAACAAAAGAAAAGAATAGAAAAGGAAAAAGGGTTTGGGGTATAGCTTAAAGGTAGAAAGTTTCATACAACTTCTGAGAACCATGCCAGATACACAAGTGGAGGTCATTATTCACACCATATCGGTTGTTGTAAGAATGTGTTCATCTGTGTGAAAAGGACCTATACATATTTATGTTTGGTTCTTGTGACTCCTCCGTACCTAAATGAAGTCCTGGTCTTAGTTTTTAAGTTTGAAAAGAGTAAAGAGAAGTAAATAATGAAGAATGTCTTTTTTACAGATCATATCTGAGAGATCCATCATCTGAAAACCTGGTAAGAAAGCTGTGATATGGTCAATGGGCAAAAACATGCAATAACTAAAGCACTTTTCCTTCTTCTAGAAAATAACGTATGACTGGATCAAATATGGCTGCCCATTGAGAATCGAGTCCCAAGAAAGCTATAAACCTGTAATTCAATTGTAAGTATACTCTCATTAAAAATTGTAACATTTTAAAAGTTTAAAAAAAGTATAAAAATGAGATGGATTACTGATGCATTAAATAATAATAGAGAAATGATAGTTTGTTTTGCTTTGTGGCATTAGGATTGAATTTAAAGAGCATTCTACCTCCAAGCTACACTCCCAGCCCTTTTTAGTTTAGTTTTTGTTGCTAAGTTGCTGTGGCTGATCTTGAACTTTTGGTCCTCCTGTCTCAGCCTCTAGGCTAATACTGATGAATATTTTTGAGTACACGATATATGCAAGACTTGGTTTTTAATCTAAAATGCCAAGATTTAGTCACAGCTCTCAGCTTTGGGGGGCCACTTAGGCTAAAGACAACTTGGATCTCAGGGTAGGTAGGGGTAGAAATAAGAGGTGCTCCATTGAGTTGTACTAGCAGTGCATTCCCGGTTAGGATCCAGACCAAAATGTTCTGCCCTCCACCCCTGCCCCCAGTCCCACCGAAGTTCTTCATCGTGTGTGTGTGTGTGTGTGTGTGATGGGAGTATTAGGAATTGAATAGAGGCAGTCTACCTCCAAGCTATACCCTCAGCCCTCTTTTTTATTTATTTAAACAGGTCTTGCTAGGTTGCTGAGAGTCTTGCTACATTGAGGCTAGCCTCAAACCTGCTATCCTCCTGTTTCATCCTCCCAAGTACTGGGATTACAGGCATGTACCACCGATGCCCAGCTCCCGTAGTATGTCTAGGTTCTACCCTGTGCCTTCTGGCTCGATGTCACACTTCTATAGTCCCTTTGTCAGAATTCTCTGTGCTGCTCAGTTAATCTGCCATCTTTCCAGAAAAGGACACCCTCAGGCCAGCTCACCATTACAAACACCTACTTTCCACCAAGTGCTGTCCAAGCACTGGGAATTCAAAGACTGATGACAGGGTCTCTACCCTCAAAAGCTCAAGAGTCTGACAAAGTAGAGAAACATAGGTAGGAGCTGACAGGCTAAGTAGAATGACAGAAAGGAATGGTATGGGTGGTGGGTATTAAAACTCAAAAGAAAAGAGCCCATGCTGGCTGTGAAGGGAGCTGGGCTCTGGAAAATATTGCAGAACACTTGCATCTGAGCAGAGTCACTGCATTTCAAAGGAAATGAACATTTGGCTGAGCCCTGGAGGCAAGGAGAGAAGAGGGATGGGAAATAAGAGCATCCCCAGGTGAGCCTTTCAAGCAAAGGGAAATGTACAGTTCAAACTGTTCAGTGTTGTTGGGGCATGAAGCAGGCCACAGAGAACCAGCAAAAGAGGCTGGGCACTCTCTGGGCAGTGCGCAGACCCAGGAGGCCATGTACCCAGGCTTTCCGATGATTAGTGTGATCAAGCACTGGCTTTAACTGGTTCTCCCTGGGAGAAGTGTAGAGAATGGCTCTCAGGCAAACCAGTCTCAGTAGGGAGATGAGCCATTGAAATCCTGTTGGGGAGGAAAAAAACAAACACTGAGAAAGCAGCAAGAGCAAAGAAAAGGATGTCACCAATATGCATGGCAAGGGAAAGAGAATGAGGGGGACAAGGAAAGCAAAGGTCAAGCACATCTGCAGTCCCAGTTCTTAAGAGGCTGAACAGGATCACAGGTTCAAGACCAGCCTTGGTAATGTAATGAGACTTCCATCAACCTAGTGAGACCCTGTTTCAAAATAATAAGGGCCGGAGACATAATTCAGACATATGATGGGTTTAATCCCCTGTACTCACTCCCCAAAAAATGACATCGGTCAGAAGAGATCTTCTCCAGACTTCCCCAATCCCATCTACCCAATCTCCAAGCATCTCCTGTGAACTCTGCCTGGCACCACAGGTGAGTTTGCATAAGGCCTATCCTTTCTTTCCTAATTAAAATCATAACTTCTGAAATTCGTCTTTCTCCTGCATCATCAACATTTTCCTCTCTTAATCGATTATCATACAAATATGGCATTTTTCTCATCAATTAAGTAAATAATTAAAAAAAATAAAACATTCTCAACCAGGTGTGGTGGCACATGCTTGTAATCCCAGCATTCAGGAGGCTGAGACAGGAGGATCATGGTTCGCAGACAGCCTCAGCTACTTAGTGCGGCACCCGCCCCCCGCCCGCAACTTAGTGAGGCCCTGTTTCAAAATAAAGAATAAAAAAATAGGGCAGGGAGTGTAGCTCAGAGGTCAAATGCCCCATCCTCAGACCCAGAAAAAAAATTTAAAAAAAACATTCTCTGTGCCAGGTATAGTGGTGCATGCCTGTAATCCCAGTACTTGGAAGACTGAAACAGGAAGATTGTAGGTTCAAGGCCAGCCTCAGCAATTTAAAGATAACCCCAGCATCCTAGCAAGATGCTGTTTCAAAATGAAAAGGGCTGTTGGGGGGTAGCTTGGAGGCAGAATGCCCTCTTGGAGGCAGAATGCCTCAATCCCCAGCATGCAAACGCGCGCGCGCACACACACACATACCTCTTTGGACCCCACTACCCCTTGCACTACTTACACTATTATGCTAACTCCTCCCTCATTGACTCTCCCTGCTTTCTCTCAAACCCCTGCCCCAGCCTGTTTTTTTTGTTTTTTACATTTTATTGGTGCATTATATTCATACATCATATTGGGGTAAAAAGGTTGTGTGGACATACATGTACACATCACCGATTTAACCCCTATCCAATTCCCACCCCATGCCCTTCCTATCCCTCCTTCCTTTGCTTGGCCTACTGGTGGACTTCCATATGTTTAAGTACATTGTGTGTTTTAGAGAATTTCCTACTCCCCCCCTGCCATCCCCTCAGTTAGGTTGTCTTGTTTGCTCCTCTATAGGATTTCCTTTTTCATCTAGAGTTCCTCCTATGACCCATTTCTCCCTAACTCTCACATACTAGGGAAAGCATCTGATTTCTTATTTTTTGTGACTGACTAATCTCACTTAGCATAATGTCCTCCAGTTCCATCCATTTCCCTGAAAATGATGTAATTGAGTTTTTTTTTTGATGGCTGAGTAAAATTTCATTGTGTACATATCCCACAGTTTTGTAATCCATTCATCTTTTGATGGACATCTTGGCTGGTTCCATAGTTTGGCTATGGTGAATTGTGCAGCTATGAACATAGATACACATGCATTAGTTTGGTAGTTTGGTTTTCTTTCTTTTGGGTAGATACCCAGAAGTGGTATTGCTGGATCAAATGGTAGTTTTGTTCCCATTCTTCTTAGGATTCTCCATACTGTTTTCCAAAGTGGTTGCACTAATTTGCAATCCCACCAACAGTGTTTTAGAGTTCTCACTTCTCTGCACCCTTGCCAGCATTTGTTGTTGTTTGTGTTTTTAATGATTACCATTCTAGTTGGAGTTAGGTGAAATCTCAGGATAGTTTTGATTTGCATCTCTCTGATTGTGAATGATGTTTAGCATTTATTCATGCATTTATTGGCCATTTCAGTTTCCTCTTTTGTGAAGTGTCTATTTAGATCACTTGCCCATTTTTTGATTGGATGATTTTTTTTTAGTGTTGAGTTTCTTGAGTTCTCTGTATATTCTAGATATTAATCCTCTGTCGGAGGGGTAGGTGGCAAAAATCTCCCATTCTGTTGGCTCTCGATTGAGGTTCTTGACAGTTTCCTTTGCTGAACAGAAGCTCTTCAGTTTCATGCAATTCACTTATTGATTCCCCTTTTAGTTTGTTGTGCCTTTGGGGTCTTGCTGAGAAAGTGTTTATCTGTGCCTATGTGTTGCAGTGTTGGACTTATGCCCTCTTCAAGGAGCTTCAAGGTCTCTGGTTTGATTTCCAAGTTTTTGATCCATTTTGAATTGACTCTTGTGCAGGGTGAAAAAGTGGGATTAATTTCCAATTATTGCATATGGCTAACCAGTTTTGCCAACACCATTTGTTGAATAAGCTATCTTTCTTCCAGTGTATATTTTGGCCCCTTTGTCAAAAACAATTGGCTGAAAGTGTGTTGATTTGTCTCTGGGTCTTCTGTTCTGCTCCATTGGTCTATGTATCTGTTTTTGTGCCTGTACCATGCTGTTTTTATTACAATGGCTTTGTAGTATACTTTAAAGTCAGGTATTGTGATTCCTCCTGCATGTTTTTTGTCGCTGAGAACTACTTTGGTTATTCTGGGCTTTTTGTTATTACAGATAAATTTAAGGACTGATTTTTCTATGTCTGTGAGGAATGATCTTGGTAGTTTAATGGGCATTGCGTTAAATCTGTAGATCACTTTTGGGAGGATGGCCATTTTAATGATATTTATTCTGCCAATCCATGAACATGGAAGGTCCTTCCATCTTCTAATATCTTCATCGATTTCTTTTTTCGGTGTTTTATAATTTTCTTTGTAGAGATCTTTTTTACCTCCTTGGTCAAGTTTATTCCTAAGTATTTTATTTTTTTGTTGGAGATCCTGAGTGGAAGTGTTTTCTGAATTTCTTTTTCAGTGAATTTATGGTTGGTGTACAGGAAAGCTTCTGATTTTTTAAGATTGATTTCATATCCAGATACTTTGCTGAATTTGTTGATCAGTGCTCTAAGCCTTTTGGTTGATTTTGTTGGGTTTTCTAAATATAGTATCATGTCATCTGCAAATAGTGAAAGTTTGAGTTCTTCTTTTCCTATTTGTACTCCTCTGATTTCCTTTTCTTGCCTTATTGTTCTGGCTAGAGTCTCTAGTACTATATTGAAGAGAAGTGGTGATAGTGGACATCCTTGTCTTGTTCCTGTTTTTAGGGGGAACTCTTGAAGTTTTTCCCCATTTAATATAATGTGATGTTGGTTGTGAGCTTATTGTAGATTGCCTTAATGATGTTGAGATAAGTTCCTTCTGTTCCAATTATCTGCAGTGTTTTTATCATAAATGGATTTTGATTTTTTTTTTTTTTTTTTTTTTGGTGGTGGTACTGGGGTTCCTAGAAGCCCTTCTACCTCTGGGCTAAACTTCCAGACCTATTTTATATTTTTGAAACAGCGTCTCTTACGCCAGCGCGGCTGGCTTTGAACCTGCATGATCCTTCTGTCTCCGCCTACCAAGCGCAGGGATTACAGGTGTGTGCCACCACGCCCAGCTGGATGTTGAATTTTATCAAATGCTTTTTCAGCGTCTATTGAAATGATCATGTGATTTTTGTCCTTGATTCTGTTTATATGGTGAATTACATGGATTGATTTTCATATGTTGAACCAGCCTTGCATCCCTGGGATGAACCCTACCTGGTCATGGTGTATGATTTTCTTGATGTGGTTTTGAATGCGTGTTGCTAGTACTTTGTTTAATAGTTTTGCACCCAAGTTCATCAGAGATATAGGCCTGGAGTTTTCCTTCCTTGAAATCTCTTTATTTGGTTTGGTTATTAGTGTGATGTTGGCTTCATAGAATATATTTGGAGAGTCCCACTTTTTCCTATTTCAAAAATAGTTTGAGGAGTATTGGGGTTAGCTCTTCTATAAAGGTTTTATAGAATCCACTTGGAAAACCATCTGTTCCTGGGCTTTTTGTTGATTTTCTTTATTTTTATTATTCTCTACTTCATTAATTTCTTCTCTGATTTTAATAATTTCCTGTCTTCTAATGGCTTTTGGGTTCGATTGTTCCTATTTTTCAAGGGCTTTGAGGTGTGTCGTTAGGTTATTTGAAGATTTTCTGTTTTTCTTATGTGAGCACTCAGTGCTATTAATTTTCCTCTTAATACTGTCTTCAAAGTGTCCAGAGGTTTTGATATGTTGTATCTCTATTTTCAATTGTTTCTAGGAATTTCTTGATTTCACTGCTTATATCTTCTATGACCCATTCTTCATTCAGAACTATGTTGTTCAGTCTCCATATGTTTATGTGGTTTCTCTGGGTCTTCTTATAGTGGATTTCTAGTTTCATTCCATTATGGTCTGAAAAGACACAGGGTAGTATGTAACATTTTTTTAATTTGCCAGTGCTCATGCTGTGTCCCAGCATGTGATCTATTTTGAAGAAGGTTCCATCAGCAGCTGAGAAAAATGCAAACTCCGCTGTAGTTGGATGAAATATTCCCTATGTGTGCAACAGGTCCATTTGATTAATGGTGTTCTTTAGGTCTGAGGCCTCTTTACTGATCTTTTGTCTGGAAGACTGGTCTAATGGTGTGAGAGGTGTATTGAAGTCTCCAAGTATTATTGAATTGGGATTTATTTGTGACTTCATGTCACAGAGAGTTTGTTTTACAAAAGTAGCTGCACCTATGTTTGGGTCATAGATGTTGATTATTGTTATTTCCTCTTGCTAGATTGTTCCTTTTACCAATAAAATATGACCTTCTTTTTCTCTTCTAATAAGTTTGGGTTTGAAGTCTAACTTATCTGATATCATAGTTGCTACTCCTGCTTGCCTTTGAATTCCATTAGCATGGATTACCTTGCTCTATATCTTTACCTTGAGTTTGTTACTCTCTTACAAGTATGTAAGGTGTGTTTCTTGTAAGCATCATATGGATGGATTCTGGTTTTTAATGCATTTTGCCACTTTATGTCTTTTTATTGGGGAGTTGAGGCCGTTTACATTCAGTGTGATTATTGAGAGATAATTTTCAATTCCTAACATGTTAAGATTTTATTTCTATTTGAAATACTATTTCTTTTTCTTTGCTTAGTTATCTGCTGGATGGAAAATCTTATTTCTATGGTGCTGGTGAGTGTTACCTATTTCTTCTTTGTAATTAATCTCCTTGAGTATTTTCTCTAGCGCTGGTTTTGAAGACATAAATTCCTTCAGTTTCTGTTTGTCATGGAAGCTTCTTATATCCCCATCTAATTTGATAGATAGCTTTTCTGGGTAGAAAATTTTTGCCTGGAAATTGTTTTCTTTCAGAGTTTGGAATATTTTGCTCCCAGCCCTTCTGGCTTTCATACTTGGTTTGGGAAGTCTGGAGTGATTCTAATTGGTTTGCCTCTGAATGTCACTTGGCCATTTGTTTTTGTTGCCTTTAAGATTCTCTGCTTGGCTTCCACATTGGTCATCTTGACAATTATGTGGTGTGGGGAACCTCTTCTCTGATCCTGGATAAAGGGAGTTCTGTAAGTTTCCTGGACCTGTGTATCGACCTCTTGCTCTGTTTGGAAAATTTTCTGCTATTACTTCTTTGAAGATATTATTGATCCCTTTGGTTTCACCTTCTTTTCCCTCCTATGTTCCGATTATTCTTAGGTTAGCTCTCTTAAAATGGGCCCATATTTCTTTAATGTCAAATTCCTAGTGTTGGATTTTTTTCTAAGTTATAAAGTATGTGTTCGTTTTGGAGTGATCATCTTCTAGGAGTGAGATTCTTTTCTCCATGAGGTCTAATTGATTTTTATAGTTTGAATTGATGCCTTTACTTCAATGATTGCATTCTTTATTTCTTTTAAACTCTCTCTATATTCTTTTCGAAGTTTCTGTATTATTTCTCTAGTTATATTCCTGATTTGATCATCTGGAGATTTCTGAATTTCTTTTTTCAGGTTCTGATGTTGTGGGGTTGTGGGCGTTCATTGTTATTCCTCTTTCCCATGATTTCAGAAGTTTGTGCCTTCTCTGGGTTCTTCCCTGGGTCACTACGACTTCACTTAGGGTGCTCTGGATCTCAAGTCTGTGGTAATATCAATCACCACTACTCCTTTACTGGGTTGTAACACAAAGTCTCAGACCCAGGGAGTTAATCGAGGCTGGGCAAGAACATGGGGGTGCGGGGCTGGGTGTTTTCCCACAGGGAGCTGTGACTAGGGTGTGGTATCTCTGCCACCACTACTCCTTCACTGGGTCAGACTGCAAAATCTCAGACCCAGGGAGATTATCAAAACTGCGCAAGTCCCTGGGGGTGCAGTTCTGGGATTTCTCCTTTAGGGGACCACAATTTCACTTACGGTTGTTGAGTGCACTGATCTGGAGCTGTCGCTGGCGTGGTGAACTCACCACAACTGCTGGCAATATGGTGCCGCTGCCACACCATCAGCCATGAGGCTGGTGTATTTCTTTTCTGGTTTTGAGCTCTGTTCTGAGTCCCTGGAGGGTGAGATGAGCTTGGCCCCTGGGAGTATTAGATGTTCTTTGCTGAAAAAACTGCCGAATTACACCCAAATGTTCCACAGCTGCTTACTTTAGCTGTTTGTTTACCTTTCTTCTCTGGAGCCTGGTGCTGTGAGAGAAGATGGCGCCTGCACGGCATCTACCACCGCAATGTGGGCTGGTTTCTTTTCTGGTCTCTGGTTGTTCTTCTAGTCTTCTTTTTCTCTGTCCCTTGTATTTACAGTTTTTATTTCTCTGCTGATAGTGTTCTCTGGCTATGAAAAGTGCTGATTTTGTGGCAATGGAAATCCAGCATTAGCGGGATTCATAATCGCCTCTTTTGTCAGTCGCCATCTTCCCGGAAGTCCCAGCCTGACTTTTGCACCCACTTCTCTATTGGTATTGCTAGCCAGTTTTGCTAAACCAATTGTCAGTTCTCAGACCCTATTTTATTTGAGCTCATTAACAAGAACACAGAGTTGGTCACTCAGACATACTTTACATGTCAGTCTCTGGCTTTTCCAAGTACTTTGTTGGCAGCTCCCCTTCATGCCTCAGCTCCTCCTTTCTCCCTGACCTCTCAAGGCTCAAATAGCCCAAAGCTAAGACTCTTCTTTCCTTTCTCCATCTCAAGTCCCTCTCTTAGTAATGCCATCCCATCTGGCAGACTTGAATGTCTCAATATTTTGGTAAATCCCAAAACTGCACAGTTGTCTGAAGGTCGCCTCTTCTATGCCCTGAGACTGGTGCAGCAGTGCTACAGGAATGACCCTTAAGTCTCCGTGCTTAGCTCCTGTCAGGTTGCAGCGTGTTCCACATCTGAACATGCCCTCTCCTGGGCTGGCACCATATCTGGAAAAAGAAAGACTGTAGAGTGGTGTAGGATGCTTTAAAAAGCCAGGACTGGCAGCAGTTCATGCCACCACCACCTGCTATCCTGTTATCTCAACTCTAATGCCATTGCCCAGATCTAACTGCCAGGCCATCTATAAAATGTGGACAGAGCCTGGCATAGCAGTGCACACTAGTAATCTCAGGACTCAGGAGGATCCAGGTGTAAGGCCAGCCTCAGTACCTTGGTGAGACTGTTCCAAAATAAAAAATAAAATAGGGCTGGAGATGTAACTCAGAGTTGGAATGCCCCTGAGTCAGGAGGTTTAAGGCCAGCCTCTGAAACTTAGTGAGCCCCTATTTCTTTTTTTTTTTTTTTTTTTTGGTGGTACTGAGGTTAGAACCCAGGGGCTTTCAACCTCCAGGCTATTTTCCCAGACCTATTTTTTATATTTTATTTGGAAACAGGGTCTCACTAAGTTGCTGAGAGCCTCACTAAGTAGCTGAGGTTGGATTTGAACCTGTGTGATCCTCCTGTCTCAGCCTCCCAAGCACGGGGATTACAAGCATGTGCCACCACGCCTGGCCATGAGCCCCTATTTTAAAAATAAAAAATAAAATCAGGCTGAGGGTGTAGCTCTGAGGTAGATGCCCCTAGGTCTAATCCCCAGTACAAGAAAGGAAGGAAAGGAAAAGGTAAAGTAGAAATGTACAATTCTTGAACCCCAGACCCATAAATATACTAAAATATGCAATAGATATTTCACTTTTCCACTTAATGTTGATTAGACATATCAAATGTAACCCAGGTATGGTGGTACACTCTTGCAATCCCGGTACTTAAGAGGCTGAGATAGGAGGATCACAGGTTCGAGGCTAGCCTCAGCAACTTAGCAAGGTCCCTCAGCAATTTAGTGAGACCCTGTTTTGAAATAAAAATCAAATAGGGATGGGGGTGTCTCTAACACACACACGCGCGCACATGCACACACACACACACACACACACACACACACACACACACACCTGATGTAACCTGTCCAAATCTGAACTCATGATCTTCCTCCTGCAGTTGGAGAGTCTTCCCATTGCAGTTGGTAGCAACTCCATCCTTCTGGTTAATCAGCCCAAACTGGAGGATGGTCCTGACTAACCCTCCCTCTTCCCCTACGTGCAGCCCATCAGTAAACCAGTAAGTCCCATTGGTTTCATCTTGAGGCTACACACAGAAAATGATGTCTGTCGCTGCTTGAACTTTGGTCAGCACTGCCTGCTTATCACCAGTCTCCTGGTTGGTCTCTCTGCTCCACTCTCGTGTACATGTAGCAAGCAGGAACACTTCTAGCAGAGTCATAGCATGTTACTCCTGGGCTCAGAATCCTTGTCACGGTGCATGCCAGGTCCATGCAGTGACCGAGGTTCCATGTGATGCTCTGCCTGTTCCCTTCCCTCTCATACTCAAACAGTGCCTACCACACAGTGAACTATTGATGAATATGCACTGAGTGAACCATGAATCTTGGGCTTTGGCCTGCATGAAGGGGTATAGGATTTTGTTGTGATATAAAAGAAAGACTAAAAGGTGGCGTATGGGTGAAATGACTAGTGGAGTTTTAGATGTTTTACATTTGAGAAGTATGTGATAATCACAGAGAATGTTAAATGGCAGTATCTAAAGTTCAGGTAAAGTATCTGAGCTAGAGATACATTTGGAAATCAACAGCAATTTTGTGATATCAGAAATCGTTGTGAGTGATCAGAGTCATTAGAAGAACTAGGAGGTCTAGTTGCCACTCCTCTTCCCTACCCAAATCCTGAATAAATTGAATAATAGGACAGAGGAGTCAGCATAAGCTAAAATCCACTTATTACTGACAAAAAATATATTGACAAATGTAGCATACATCTGCATAAAGCAAATCCCCTAATACTACACCATTAATTCTATACCAGAGACTGAAAGAAGCACCCCACCAGTCTCAAGTACTATTTTTTTGTGTGTGGTACTGGGGTGGAACCCAGGGGCCTTTCTACCTCTGGGTTATACTCCCAGACGTATTTTATACTTTATTTGGAAAGAGGGTCTTACTAAGTTGCTGAGAGCCTAAGTAGCTGAGGCTGGCTTCAAACCTGCACAATCCTCCTGTCTCAGACTCCCAAGTGCTGGGATTACAAGCATGCGCCACCACGCCCAGCTTAGTCTCAGGTATTATTGACCCACTGTTGGACTCTCCTCTGGGGATCACATAAAATGTATAACATAAAGAAGCACAGAACATGTTAACCTAAAGGAAACTCATTCTCTGCAGGCATGGTGGTGCACACCTGCAATCCAAGTACTTGGGAGGCTGAGACAGGAGGATCACAGGTTCAATCACCACCTCAGCAACTTTAGTGAGACCCTGGTTCAAAATAAAATAGGGCTGGGGAGTTGCTTGGAGGTAGAGCCTCCCCTACTGGGGTTCAATCCACAGTACCACTAAAACAGAAAAAAGGAACCATTCCCAAGAAGTAAAAAACAGAAAAGTAGAGACAAGCATGCCCAATTTATTATTTTTCTAACTTACCAATCCTTTAAGCCGACCCATCTCCTGTGGAGCAAAGTTGAGTAGATGGACAGAGATGAACCAAGAGTACTCTGCTCATTCTGCTCCCTCCACATAAAAGGAAGTCATGGAAATGGTTTAGAGCCCCCTTAATAAGATGCAAAATGAGAAGTATTATATGCCAGAGATAAATCCTACTAAAACAAAATAACATTCAACAGAGAGCAGAGAAGAGAGAGTCTAGCATAAAATCCAAAAAAGTTCAGAGAAATACAAGATAATATAGAATTATAGATAATGTGGAATTATAGAAGCAAAGAAAATGGCAGTTTTTGAGAAAAAAGAATGAATGAGATTATCAAATTCAGAGATCAAGAAAGCTGACACTAAAAAGCATTCACTGGACTTGATAACTGAATCCCATCTGCAGCCTTCCAAGAGTCGTTTCTGTGAAGTGGTAAGAACAGAAGGCAAACTGCAGGAGATCTGAAGGGGAGCTAGCAGTTTGCAAAATGAAGCAAATGTAGTCTAGCTTTTTAAATTTCTGGTTGCAAAGTAGAGTGGAAAGACAGGCATTTACCTGTAAAAAAAACCCACAAAATCATGAGCCATTTATGGTTTGAGGATAAAGGAAAAAAAGTTTAAAATTAATTCTGTCACCCACCAATCAATGTCAAAGAATCCAGAAAGGTCCGTAAGGCATTATGGGTCTCTCAATGAAAAAATCTTGGGTCTCTGAGGGACTATATGGTGCAGTGTCCCCCCACCCCAGTAGCCTGCACTGCACCAGGAAAAGAATAAAAACAAATTCAATTGTGTTAGCTCACTAAGATTTTAAGGTTTGTTATAAAAATTAAATCTGACTTATACCATTAAGCAATGCTATAGATTAAAAATAGGAAAACAGGGTCAGTAAAAGGATAAAGTTATGTGGTAGACATATATATAAATTTATTAATAATGATGAAAATTGCTACCTCATTTACTCCTTTGTTTAAAATTTTTAATTCTGCCAGGCATAGTGGTGCATGTCTGACTCCAGTCAGCCTCCCAAGTTCAAGGCTAGCCTTAGCAAACTAATGAGATCTCAGCAACTTAGCAAGACCTCACTCATTTCAAAATAAAAAAGGCTGAGGGGTATAGCTCAAAGGTAGACCATCTCTGGATTAAATCCTCTGTATCACTACCAACAAAACAACAGAAAAAAATAGTAATTCTAAGATTGTATTTTTAATAATATCTTAGTTTATATGTTGTTTATGAGACAAATTCCCAATAACCCTTAGAGGTCAGAAGAGTGCTGAACTGGGGAAGGAAGTGCATACCTGAAATCCCAGCACTTGGGAGGCTGAGACAGGAGGACTGCAGGTTCAAGGCCAGTCTCATCAGCAACTTAGCAAAGTCCTCAGCAACCTGTTTCAAAATAAAGAATAACAAGGGCCGGGGGTGTAGCTTGTAGAATACCCCTGAGTTCAATCCCAATTCCCAATATCACAAAAGAAAAAGAAGAAAAGAAGGAAAAAAGGAAGGAAGGAAGGAAGGAAGGAAGGAAGGAAGGAAGGAAGTCGGGCTTGGTGGTGCATGCTTGTAATCCCAGCATTCAGGTGGCTGAGACCTGAGGATCATGGTTCGCGGAC
>NC_137793.1:58678284-58860784 GCF_963383645.1 Muscardinus avellanarius | reverse complement strand
GTGCTGGAGAGTGTGGTCCCACTGGGAATTTGGATCTTCCAAGCTGGATCATACAGGACACACTGAGAGGACAGAGGAGGTGGCCTGCGGTGCAGGGCCTGGGTTTCCCGGTTTGCTTATGAAAGGGCTCCTAGGAATTGGCTGGCCTTGAATAATCCCTCCAGGGTCAGCAAAGCCCAAGATGTTATAGCATCCAAATTAAAAAAAAAAAAAAGACCCACCTAATACAATGGAGTCTCCACAAGGTTTATGTCTAAGGGACGCAGATCATAGCAAGTTCTCTTCAGTACCAAGAGTGGAACTGCGATAATCTTGGGACATCAGTTGCCAAAGAGTGATGCTTCTGAATTTCTCAGGTTTAACTAGTATTCTATTCTACACTAATGAGAACAAACAATGCTTACACAGGCAAGTCGTTTTGTCACACATTCTCAATGAAATAAAACATTAAAGATTATTATAAACCCAGAAATTACAGTCTATGCGGTGTCTCCTCTGTGCCACTAGATGGCACTGTAGCTCATTGCTCTTGTGAGAGTCAAATGATGCCAGCCAGCCTGAGGACCCAATTAGATCCCTTTTATTTTTCTTTTCTTTTTTTCATTTTTTCTTTTTCCTTTTCTTTTTTCTTTTTTCTTTTTCGGTACTGGAGATGGAACGCAGGGGCATTCTACCTCCAAGCTACATCCTCAGCCCTATTTTTATTCTTTATTTTGAAACAGGCTCTCACTGAGTTGCAAAGGGCCTCACTAAGTAACTGAGGCTGGCCTTGAACCGCTATCCTCCTGTCTCAGCCTCCTGAGTCTTTCCATCTAGTTCTTAATAATACAAGGACTTTCAAAAGATGCAGTCAAAATCTGCTCCTTCCAAAATTACCTTGCTAACATGACCTGAACCTCTGCTGCTGCACAAGGTTGTGGTGTGTGCCACAGGTCTGGCTGTGGCAAAAGCATCAGGGCTGAGAGTTTTAGGAGTTCCTGTGGCTCTCCTTACCCAACAAGAAGTCCTATCCCTAGCTAGCCATGCTGATTTGAGTACTAACCCTCAGAGTTCCTCTCTTAACAATTTCTCTAAAGGAACAAATAAGGAAATATTAACAGCTTCTCAGATAGCACTTTTGACACAAAAGTTTTCCATTGGGGGGACTTGCTCTACACAGAGCCAACAAGCAAGGAGTCACACTGGAACATGGGCAACAGCCCAAGAGTCGAGAGCCGGGGAGCAAGCACCTCCCACCAGTGGGGATGGGGACCATTCATTCTGAAATATGAATAATGGCTGGAAAGGAAGCCATGTAGCCATTTTCACAGATTAAGAATCCTAAATTCTAGTATGGAGGAATGGAGGTTCAAAACCAACCTCAGAAACTTAGGCCCTGTTTTAAAATTTAAAAAAAGGCCGGGAAGATGGTGACCGAGAAAAGCGGAGCTTAAGAGACCCGCTAAAGCCGGGTGTGGTGGCGCACGCTTGTAATCCCCGCGCTTGGGAGGCGGAGACAGGAGGATCGCGCAGGTTCGAAGCCAGCCGTGCTGGAGTAAGAGACCCTGTTTCAAAAATATAAAATAGGTCTGGGAGTGTAGCCTGGAGGAAGGAGGGCTTCCAGGAACCCCAGTACCACCAAAAAAAAAAAAAAGAGACCCGCTAACAACCAATCTCCATTACCACAAAATCAGCGCCTTTCATAGCCAGAAAACACCATCACCAGAGAAACAAAAAAATCACCAGGCTCCAGAGAGAAAGCAGACTGAGAACAGAGCTCAGAGCCACAGAGGAGATACACCGGCCTCACGCCCGAGGACGCGGCAGCAGCGCCATACTGCCAGCAGCAGCGGCGAATTCACCGGACGGCTACAGCAAGCCGAGGTGAGCCGCTGTGGAACAGCCAGGCGGGATCTTTCAGCACAGGGAACATCTAAAATTCCCAGTGGCTGAGCTCAGCACACGCTGCTGGGACTCAGAGTGGAACTCAAAACCAAGAAGAAATACGCCAGCCTCACAGCTGAGGGCGTAGCAGCGGTGCCATAATGCCACCGGCGGCAGCAGCAGCGAATTCACCGAGTCCAGTAGAGCTACATCTGCGTACTCAAGAACAGTGAGTCAAATTGCGGGCCACAGAGGAGAAATCCCAGTACTGACTCCCAGGGACTTGACCCAGTGGGGGAGTGGAGGTGGCAGAGATATCACACCATAGGAGAAAGTGCAACCTGGCACCCCCCATAGTCTAAAGCAGCCTCTATCAACTCCCTGGGTTGGAGACTCTGTGATACAACCCAGTAAAGGAGTAGTGGGGTCTGAGATACTACTGACTCGAGATACAGAGCACCTTAAGTGAAGTCATAGTGACCCAAAGGAAGAACCCAGAGAAGGCACAAACTTCCGAAATCATGGGAAAGAGGAATAACACTGGAGCAATGAATGCCCACAACCCCACAACATCAGAACCCGATAAAACAGAAAATCAGAGATTTCTAGAAGATCAAATCAGGAAAATAACTGTAGAAATAATAGAGGTGCTTCGAAAAGAACTCAGAGAGAGCCAAAAGGAGATAAAGGATGTAATTAATGAAGTAAAGGCCTCAATTCAAAGCACAAACAACCGATTAGACCACATGGAGAACAGAATCTCGCTCTTAGAAGATGATCATTCCAAAAATGAACGCATAGTTCCAATCTAGAAAAAAATATCCGACAGCAGGAATCTGACATTGAAGAAATATGGGCCCATTTTAAGAGAGCTAACCTAAGAATAATTGGAATAGAGGAGGGAAAAGAAAGTGAAACCAAAGGGATCAACAATCTCTTCAAGGAAGTAATAGTAGAAAATTTTCCAAACATAGAGCAAGAGGTTGATACACAGGTCTAGGAAACTTATAGAACTCCCTTTAGACAGGATCGGAGAAGAGGATCCCCACACCACATAATTGTCAAAATGACCAATGTGGAAGCCAAGCAGAGAATCTTAAAGGCAACAAAAACAAAGGGCCAAGTGACATTCAGAGGCAAACCAATTAGAATCACTCCAGACTTCCCAAACCAAGTCATGAGAGCCAGAAGGGCTTGGAGTAACATATTTCAAACTCTGAAAGAAAACAACTTCCAGCCAAAAATTTCCTACCCAGCAAAACTTTCTATCAAATTAGATGGAAAAATAAGAAGCTTCCATGACAAACAGAAACTGAAGGAATTTATGTCTTTGAAACCAGCGCTAGAGAAAATACTCAAAGAGATTAACTACAAAGAAGAAATAGGTAACACACACCAGAACCAGAGAAACAAGATTTCCCATCCAACAGACAACTAAGATTGGTTATCTGTGGAGATTCATTATTTATGTTAGTCTTTTACCTATCTCTAAATGGTATTGTTTGCCTTTATTGTTGTTAATTTTTAGGATGTCTAGTTGAATATTAATATACCTTCAGATATAGCATTTGGAAATATTTTATCCCATTCTATTAGTAACTTTTAACTCTGTTTACATTGTCTTTGGATATACAATATTTTTTTTTATTTTTTAGGGAGTTTGTTTACCCTTCTGTTGCCTGTGCCATAGAAATCATATCCAAGAAATCAATGCCAATTTCAATGTTGTGAGGTTTTATGACCCAGATATTCTCCTAAAAGTTTATAGTCTTAAGATTTATATTTAGGTCTTTTATCTATTTTGAGTTAATATTTGTATATGGGATTAGGTAAGGGTCCAACTTTATTCTTTTCCATGTAATTATTATGTTTCAACAATATTTAGTTAAAAGATTATTATTTCTACCACCAAATGTTCGTGGAAACCTTGTCAAAAATAACTTGACAATATAGGGAAGAATTTAGCTCTAGGCTTGTATTTAACTCCAATGGTTTATATATCTGCCTCTAGAACAGTACTACACTCTTTCAATTATTGTAGCTTTATATGGTTTGAAATCAGAAAATATATATCTTCTAGCTTTGTTCTTTTTCAAGATCGTTTTGGGTATCTAGAGTCCATATTCCATATTAGGATAGATTTTGTTTCTGAAAAATAAATATATAAATATATGATAGTTTCACCTAAAAAATTAGAAAAAAAATATTCTCTGGTAAGAAAGAAAGTAAAAAGAAATATTGAAATGTTATCTTTAAGTCATCAAAAGCTTGGTATCCGACAAATTAAACTGTTATGTGAAATTATCATTTTTAATTTTGGATAAATTGCTATAATACTAGATATCAACCACTAAGCCAAGCATGGGAAGGAGGGATGGGGAGAGAATGGGGTGGGGATCGGGTGGGGGCTGACTGGGCGATGTGTGCATATATGTCTACAAAAGTTTGTATCCCACTATGATATATGAATACAGTGCACCAATAAAAATTAAAAAAAAAAAAGCCGGGCGTGGTGGCGCACGCTTGTAATCCCCGCGCTTGGGAGGCAGAGACAGGAGGATCGCGCAAGTTCGAAGCCAGCCGCGCGCGCTGGCTTAGGACACCCTGTTTCCAAATAAAAATGTAAAAATAGGTCTGGGAGTATAGCCCGTAGGTAGAAGGGCTTCCAGGAACCCCAGTACTACCAAAAAAAATAAAATTAAATAAAATTAAATTAAATTTAAGAAGAAGAAGAAGAAGAAGAAGAAGAAGAAGAAGAAGAAGAAGAAGAAGAAGAAGAGGAGGAGGAGGAGGAGCCAGGCATGGTGGCACATGCATGTAATCACAGCGCTTGGAAATCTGAGACAGGAGGATTGCGCAGGTTCGAAGCCAGCCTCAGCTACTTAGTGAGGCTCTCGGCAAATTAGTGAGACCCTGTTTCCAAATAAAATATAAAAATAGGTTGGGGGTATACCCCAGAGGTAGAAGGCCCCTGGTTCCATCCCTAGTACCACAACAAAAAGAAAGAAAGAAAGAAAGAAAGAAAGAAAGAAAGAAAGAAAGAAAGAAAGAAAGAAAGAAAGAAAGAAAATGAAGGAAAAAAGAAAGGCTGGGGAGGTAGCTTGGAGGCAGAATGCCCCTGGGTCCAATACCCAGTATCAAAAGAAAAAATAACAATAATAATTTCTCCCCCCTGCTACCATATATAGGGGCTTGACGCCAGGCATGGTGGTGCACACTTGTAATCCCCGTGCTCGGGAGGGTGAGACAGGAGGATCACGCAGGTTTGAAGCCAGCCTCAGCTACTTAGTGAGGCTCTCGGCAACTTAGTGAGACCCTGTATCCAAATAAAATAGAAAATATGTCTGGGAAGATAGCCCGGAAGTAGAAAAGCCCTTGGGTTCCATTCCTAGTACCATATATATATATATATATATATATATATATATATATATATATATATATATATATATATATATATGTGTGTGTGTGTGTGTGTGTGTGTGTGTGTGTGTGTGTGTATGTATGTATATGTGTGTGTGAGACCAAAGCTAAAGTTCAGTTGCTGAGGCTGGCCTTGAACCTCCAGTCCTCCTGTCTCACCCTCCCAAGTGCTATAATTAACAGGCATGCACCACTGCATCTGGCTAAAACATAATCTTAATATGAAGTACCACATGTCTTTGAAAACTCAGAGGCTAAGAAGTGCTCTAAGCTCTAATGAGCTTATGTCCAGGCCCAGAGCAAGGTGAGAGATGGCCTACCCACACAGAACTCTGCTGGTGCTACTGCTAGTAGAAATCAAAGCCTCCTTCTGCATCCAGCTCACCTCAATCTTACCCTGCTTCTGACCCTTTGAGACTCGCCACATCTTGCAGCTGAGTCCTCCTGGGAAATCTACAGTCTCGTTTCTCATCACAGTAAGTCCTTGGTCTCACTCTCCAGTGAGATTGATAGGCAGCCAGTGAATACCTGCTGATTAAATGACACGAGGGTATCCTTGCCTGGCCCCTCCTCCATCCTTCCTACCCTTCCACCTTTCTCCCAGCAGGGCCTCAACTACCCTCATCAATATACGATCTTTACCACAGCAAAGAGGACTTGTGGTTCCAGTTTTATGCTGCATGGTTATTAGGTTTTTATTTTGAACAACATCTGTTTATTTCATTCATCTGTCAAAATAGACCTATTGAGCAAGTAGTACTGTTGTATAGATAACAAGATTGACGCTTCAAGACTTTAATCTTTCAGGGTCACAAAGCTAACAATAAAGACAGGATTAAAACCTAAGCCCATCGACTTGAAAGCTGAGGCCTTCACTTCTCTACTTTACAATAAACTATTGCTTTTTTGTCTCTGGTATATCTCTCAGATTTGATGATAATGGCTTTATTGAAGACATCAAAGTGAACTTCATCATATGGGAAATTCATGGCAGGAATGACTACAGCTTCACCAAAACCATGAAGGAGGTATGACATCTTGGAGTTCAAAGGAGCTTAGCATGCAGCCACATGTGGCTTTTACTCTAAATTCATACGTAACATCTCCAAAGCAAATAGAACCAGGCAGCAGTGGGTAGATAATATCACTCCTATATTAAACTTAAGGACTCTAAAATTCATTTATTAAAAAAGAAGCCATTGTCATATCAAATAGACATAAAAGGGTCAGAAAATGAAATATTTATTTATGTTGGGATGATATAGTTACATATGAGTATTTTCTCCACTCTTCTCTCTCTCTCTCTCTCTCTCTCTCTCTCTCTCTCTCTCTCTCTCTCTCTCTCTCTGTGGTGCTAGGCATTGAACTTAGGTGTATTCTGTCTCCAAGCTATACTTCCAGCCCAATTTTTTATTCTGTATTTTGAAACAGGGTCTCACTACATTATGGAGAGCCTCACTAAGTAGCTGAGGCTGTTCGAGAACCTCAGTCCTTCGGTCTCCACCTCCCAAATGCTAGGATTACAAGCATGCGCCACCATGCCCAGCTTAGTCATAGCAATTTTAAATACCGATCTTTCTACCTCACTCATGCCTATATCTGAACTGCTGATCACTTACAGAAAAAAATAAATTTTATTTCAATAACTTGAATTAGGAATTACTGGACATGATGACTGAAGAGTTGGTCAACTAAAAGAAATGTCAATAAAATATCTAAGATTTGAACAAAATGATTAACAATCCTGCTTAGTTCATTATATAAAACACCATACCAGCAGGCCTGTTGGCACATGCTGGTAGTCCCAGGACTTGAGAGGCTAAGACAGGAGGATTGCAGGTTTGAGGTCATCCTCAGTAATGTAGCAAGACCCTATCTCAAAATAAAAATTAAAAGCCAGCATAGTGGCACACACCTGTAATCCCAGTACTTGGGAGACTGAGATGGGAGGATCACAGGTTCCAGGACAGCCTCAGCAAGTAGTAAGTCTCAGCAAGTAGTAAGTCTCAGCAAGTAGTGAAACTCTAGTCAATCTAGTGAGACCCCTTTTTCAAGATAAGAATAAAATAGGGCTGGGGGTATAGTTCTGAGGTTGAATGCCCCTGAGTTCAATCCCCAGTACCACAAAAAATAAATTGATTAATTAATTTAAAAATGATTGGGGATGGGCCTTGGAGATAGAATGTCGCTGGGTTCGATCCCCAGTAAAAACAAAACAAACAAAATGCCAACTATTTTAAAGTGCATATTCTTTTCCAGTGCACACAAATCATTTGCATTAGACAAGACCACTTAATGGTGAAAAGACTATTGGATAGCCTGAGAACCCACATACACATACAGTGCGAATGCTGCATGGTTCTACTCCTGTGCAGTCTGCAGAGCTGTCAAAAATCATGAAGATGAAAAGTAAAATGGTGGTTTCCAAGGCCACACAGAGGTGGGATGAGGACTTGCTGTTTAATCAGTACAGTTTCATTATTGCTATAATAAAACCATATATTTAATCTAGATATAGTTATATAGCTTTAAAACGTATAAATAGAAAGTTGAGGGGACTAGAAATAGACAAATCCACAAGCATGATAGGAGATTTTAACCCAATTCTCTCAGTAACTATTGCAACACAACAGATTAAAAATTAAAATGGAACCCCAACCCCTTTGCCCTGCAGAGGCAGAGGACCAGTCATTTAGTCTTCCAGCTCGTCAGCAGATCTCATGTCTCCAACTTAGAACTTCACTGAAACTCTAGTGTCCTAGTCTGAAAATACTTTTGGAGCCCATCTTTCCACAGTCGGACTCCTGGGTTTATTCCAGTACCTCGCAAGAAGGCTCAGAGATGATTTTGGGGACACGACACCTGAAACTTGAGCCTCCATTCATGAGTCTTGAGAGGAAAGGAGGCAGCGTTCAGTGTGCACCTGTGGTCTCCCCTGTGGACACTCCTTGTTTTGTATACTTCTCCCCTGGGGGCACTTGGGGTATCGAGGGCATATAAAGCTTTTTCCACCCTGGAAAAAGAGTTAAAATAGAGATTTGAGGAGCATGATTAACAAACCTGGCCTAATAAACAGGCTATATAGAACACTGTACCAACAATTTCAAAATACACATTTTGAAATACATACATTGCCCATGTCCACAGATCATTTGTAAAAATTGACCATATGTTCTCTTTATTTTTTATTTTATTTTATTTTATTTTTTTGCAGTACTGGAGATTGAACCCAGGGGCATTCTACCTCCGAGCTATACCTCCAGCCCTATTTTTTTTTTAATTCATTATTTTGAAACCGGGTCTCACTGAGTTGCAAAGGGCCTCACAAAGTAGCTGCGGCTGTCTGAGAAGCGTGATCCTTCAGTCTCAGCCTCCTGAATGCTAGGATTACAAGCATGCACCACCATGCCCTGCCCATATGTTCTCTTTAAAGTAAATCTTAAAAAGTCTAATGAGATTACAGAGTATGTATTTTACATATGAAATAAACCACATATTACAATTACATGGAAATTAGAAAATATCTGCAAGTGAATAATAATGAAAATTGCAGATACCAAGACTTAATAGAATCAACTAAAATCATGTTCAAGAAGGAATTTATAGGCTTAACTGTGTATGTCAGAAAATAAAAACTGATAAATTAAGTATCTATACTAAAAAGTTAGAAAAATAGTAGATAGTTAAACTTGAAAGGAGTAAAAAGATATAGAATATACTAAAGTTAAGAGCAGAAATTAAGCCGGGCATGGTGACACTGTCTATAAGCCCAGTACTTGGGAGGCTGAGACAGAAGGATCCACTGGTTCAAGGACAATCTCTGAGATCCTGTTTCAAAATAAAAAAAAATAAAATTGGGCTAGGAGTGCAGCTCAAAGGTAGAATGACCTTGGGTTAAATCCCTGGTACCATAAAAACAAACAAAAAACCCCAGAAACTAGTAGAATAATAGCAGACATAGAAGAAAGTGGATCCACACCAAAAGTTGGTTCTTTGAACAAACTAATAAAATTAGTGGGTGAAGAAAAATAGAGAAAGAGTCACAACTAGCCAATATCATTAGTGAAAGGGGTGAGAGGCATCATTACAGATGGTTATTAAGAAACATTCCTATCAACCAACCTTGCATTGGACATATGCAGACAATGGCCAAACACCTTGGAAACAAGCATGCTGAGATCAAAGGGCAAATGCCGAGCCCAGCTGGCTTTCCCAACAATCACTAAGTACTGAGGAAAACATTTCTTCATCATTACAAAAGCTCTTCCTGAAAACAGGGACTATCCTGACTTTTTACTTTGACAAGCTAGGAGGAGTTGCAAAGAACCTTAAAAGAAAAATGAATTATGGGCCATTCTCACTCATAAACACAGACACAAAATACCTGAAAGAATAACACATCTAGACCAAGTTTTGTTTATTTCATAAATGAAGAGTGGATATATCATTTGAAAAAATCAAAATAGCCAGGCGTGGTGAGCATGTTTGTAATCTCAGTACTTGGGAGGCCGAATAGTAAGAGCTCAGGTTCAAAGCCAGCCTCAGCAACTTGTGAAGCCCTCCTCAACTTAGTGAAACCCCGTTTCAAAATAAAGAGTAAAACATGGCTGGGGGTATAGCTCAGAAGTAGAATGCCCCTGGGTTCAATCTCCAGTAACACACAAACACACACATACACATACACACACACACACACGCACACACACACAAAATAATAATAATAATAAAATTAATAATAATAATAATTCAGTGTATGAGTAGAAAAAAACAAGAAGAGTCATAAGATCACTGAAATATTTTATGAAGTTATTTAAGAATTTATCTATATATAACTATTTTTAGAATAAATCTTAGAATCCAACTAGAATGGCAATCATTCAAAACACAACAACAAATGCTGGGTAGGATGTGGAGAAGTGGGAACTCTGCTACATTGTTCGTGGGACTGCAAACTAGTGCAACCATTTTGGAAAACTGCATGGAGGATCCTCAGAAGAATGAGAATGAACTTACCATGTGATACAGCAATACCACTCCTGGGCATCTGCCCAAAAGAATGGAAACCAAACTACCAAACCAATGCATGCATATCTATGTTCACAGCTGCACAATTCACCATTGCCAAACTATGGAACCAGCCAAGTTTTCCATCAACAGATTATTGGATTGCAAAACTATGGGATATGTACACAATGGAATTGCACTCAGCCATAAAGAAAAAACACAATTACATCATTTACAGGGAAATGAATGGAACTGGAGAACATTATGCTAAGTGAGATTAGTCAGTCACAAAAAATTAGAAATTGGATGCTTTCCTTAATATGTGAAAGCTAAGGAGAAATGGGTCATAGGAGGAACTCTAGAGGAAGAAGGAGATACTACAGATGAGCAAATAAGGTGACCTAACTGAGAGGATGGGAGGAGGGAAGAGGGAAATTCTCTAATGTTCATGATGTACATTCACAAATACATCAATCACTAAGACAAACATGAGAAGAAGGGAGGGGAAGGGAATGGCCAGAAAGTGGGTAAGAGTTAATTGGGTAATGTGTGCATGTATGCCTCCACCATCTTGTACTCCATTAAGATGTATGACTACAATGCACCAATAAAAAGTTAAAAAATATAAATCTTAGTGGCAGCCAGCGCCATCTTGGGCTGCCAGCCTGAATTGTGACTGCCGGCTTCACAGACCCAAGAATTTCCAACAAGTAAACCAAGGATTTGAAGTGCAGAAACAGCAGCAGAGCTCCAACATCTTAAGTGACCAGCACCACACTGCAGAAACAGAAAAAGATCCAAAACCCTGTGCGCTCACCAGAAGCCGGTACCCACAGCGCACACCGTGTCCTCCAGAGACCCGGCCCGCAGAACATCAATAAAGGGTAGCTGCTGTGAATTTCTGCTGCTGCTGTGCCGATTTGTTTCCCCTCACATCAGTTCTCTCACTGAAGAGGAATCTTTCCTGCTAGGTCTCTACAGAAAGTACAGAGAAGAGAAGGTATGCATCACTGTCAAGTATCCCTCCAGCCAGACTTCAAGTCAAGAACCACTGCTCTGAAACTTCTGTGCTGAGAGGAAAAGCCTGGAGAGGAAAAGTGGAAGGTCTTGAAGGGAGCGCTGTCCAGAGGAACACTGTTGAGAGCACAGGAGGAAGGCTTAGTGTAGAACAGGAAGGACATTGCTATTTCTTCAGAACAGGAGAGAAAGCAGTGTACTAAGCTAAGAAGAATGAAGTTCTAAGAGGAGGCTTGAACCTAATAAACACCTTGGATTATTCTGTTGCCACTGATGAGGCATGGCTACCCAAGTGGATTTTTTATATATTCACTGGGTTGAGAAGCTTCCTTGGCTCATTCTTCATGCTGGTCCATGTGTCCACTCCTAAGTTGCCTGAGTCTTTTCTTCAGGGTCTCACAGTCCTCATGGTGAAAGCCAAAGCAAAAGCTCGGTCTAACCCTAAACTTAAGTTCCTGAAAATTATACTCAGGTTTGCATCATGCTCCAATTCTGCAGCATGCTCTCATTCAGCATGTTGGTCTCTGAATATCTGGGTTGTTGTCATTCTGTAAAACTATTAATTAATCAGTGAATAAAGAGGAACTTGAGGCAGCACACCAAGTTATTTGAAAATGCAGCAAGAACTATACACATTTCACAACATCTCTCTCAACAGCCCCCAAAACCCAGTCACACTAGATTTCAAGCCTGGAACTGTAGCACATGCCTGTCACAGGTTCAAGGCCAGCTTCAGCAACTTAGCAAGACACTTAGCAACCTAACCAGACCCTATTTCAAAACAAAAACTGAAGAGGGCTGGGGAACAAGAGAAACTTGGAGATAGAATGTCCCTTGGCTCAATTCCAAGTCCCCCCTCCCAAAAAAGTAGGTTTTATGGTATAGGAATCTGCTATGGGGGCGTAATATAAAGAATAGGAATTTTCATCTAGAGAGGTAATTATGTCAAGAAAAAGCATATAATTCTGTAAATAAAAGGAGGAACACACACACACGAATAAATGTCACAAAAGTACTCTTGAAGCCTGGTTAACTTGGATAAACTGACACCTGATGACCAGGAATCCACTGGAGTACTAGAAGAGATATTCCTAAGCATAGGCAGTACTCAGTATTCTCTAGGAAATGGGGAAGTGGAATAGTAGATATCAATAACTATTTTTTGCTATTAAAGCAATGCTAATGTGGACTGTCTTATATATTTTTTCCTGATTCAAATGTATCTAGTTGTCTGAAATGGTGTCTGCATCTTATTCTTTCCTTTTAAGTGTTGTTGGCTATTCTTAATATTTGGCTACTTAATGTATATTTTTAAACCACTTTTTTTTATTCTTTATTTTGAAATAGGGTCTCACTGAGTTGCAAAGGGCCTCACTAACTAGCTGAGGCTGTCCGGGAACCATGATCCTCCTATCTCAGCCTCCCAAATGCTAGGATTACAAGCGTGTGCCACCACGCCTGGCTTAAAATCACTTTTAATGAGAACCCTGAGACTAATGAGAACCCCTGCAAATTTTTGATAATAATTACATTAAATGTATATATTACTTAAGAAGAATTAGCACTGTTGTTATATGTTCTCCCTATTAATCAACATTTTTAAAATTATCAAGAACTAGCCGGGCATAGTGGCGCACGGTTGTAATCCCCGCGCATGGGAGGTGGAGACAGGAGGATCACACAGGTTCAAAGCCAGCCGCACTGGTTTAAGAGACCCTGTTTCCAAATAAAAATATAAAATAGGTCTGGGAGTGTAGCCCAGACGTAGAAGGGTTTCCAGGAACCTCAGTACCACCAAAAAAAAAAAAAAAAAAAAAAAATTATCAAGTACTTCCGCCTGGCAAGGTGGCACACGCTTGTAATCCCCACGCTTGGGAGGCGGAGACAGGAGGATTGCGCAGGTTCGAAGCCTGCCTCAATGACTTTAAGAGACCCTTTTTCCAAATAAGTATAAAATAGGTCTAGGAGTGTAGCCCGGAGGTAGAAGGGCTTCCAGGAACCTCAGTACCACCAAAAATAAATAAATGAATATAAAAAAAAATTTAAAAATTATCAAGAACTCCCTAAATATATATTTATCTATTTTGTTAGTTTCTTTTTTTAATTTTATTTTTTTTAATTGGTGCATTGTAGTCATATATCAATCACATTGGAGTACAAGACTTGAGAGGATATACAACACACATCATCCAATTAGCCCTCATCCAGCCCCCATCCCATTCCCTCCCTCTCCCTCTATCACATGCTTGTTTGGTGATTAACTTTGATACATTTCTTTATGTATCACGGAAGGTTCCAATGCCGGCCATTGGCCCCGGCAATGGCCTAACCCCTCGGCAGGCTCTTATCCTGGTCTCGGAGGCCCCAGCACCGGCCTAGCATCATGGCAGGCTCCGATCCTGGCTTTGCTGGCCCCAGCACTGGCCAAACCCCTCGGCAGGCTCTGATCCCAGCCTCGGAGGCCCCAGTAGCAGCCTTGCCTCCTGTCAGGCTCCGATGCTGGCCGCTGGCCCCGGCATCAGCCTAACCCCTTGGCAGGCTCCTATCCCAGCCTCAGAGGCCCCAGCACCGGCCTTGCCTCACGGCAGGCTCCAATGCCAGCCATTGGCCCCGGCAATGGCCTAACCCCTCAGCAGGCTCTTATCCCGGTCTCGGAGGCCCCAGCACCGGCCTTGCTTCACAGCAGGCTCCAATGCTGGCCGCTGGCCCCAGCATCAGCCTAACCCCTTGGCAGGCTCCGATCCCAGCATGGGAGGCCCCAGTAGCGGCCTTGCCTCACAGCAGGCTCCGATGCCAGCCATTGGCCCCGGTACCGGCCTAACCTCTCAGCTGGCTCTTATCCTGGCCTCAGAGGCCCCAGCACCGGCCTTGCCTCACGGCAGGCTCCGATGCCGGCCTCACTGGCCACAGTACCGGCCTAACCCCTTGGCAGGCTTCGATTCAGGCCTCGGAGACCCCAGCACTGGCCTTGCCTCACAGTGAGCTCTGATTCCAGCCTTGCTGGCCCCAGCACCGGCCTAACCCCTTGGCAGGCTCTGATCCCAGCCTCGGAGGCCTCAGTAGCGGCCTTGCCTCATGGAAGGCTCCAATGCCAGCCATTGGCCCCAGCACCGGCCTAACCCCTCGGCAGGCTCTTATCCCGTCCTTGGAGGCCCCAGCACCGGCCTTGCCTCACGACAGGCTCCGATGCTGACCGCTGGCCCCGGCACCGGCCTAACTCCTCGGCAGGCTCTTATACTGGCCTCGGAGGCCCCAGCATCGGCCTTGCCTCTTGGCAAACTCCGATGCCGGCCTCGCTGGCCCCAGCACCGGCCTAACCCCTCGGCAGGCTCTGATCCTGGCCTTCTTGGCCCTGGCACCGGCCTAACACCTCAGCAGGCTCCAATACCTGCTTTGGAGGCCCAAGCACCAGCCTTGCCTCACGGCAGCCTCCAATCCCAGCCTCACTGGCCCCAGCATCGGCCTAACCCCTCGGCAGGCTCCGATCTCGGCATCGGAGTCCCCAGTAGTGGCCTTGCCTCACGGCAGGCTCCAATCCTGGCCTCACTGGCCCCAGCACCGACCTAACCCCTCAGCAGGCTCCGATCACTGATTCGAACCTCCAGCACTGGCCTTGCCTCACAGCAGGCTCCAATCCCAGCCTTGCTGGCCCCAGCACCAGCCTAACCCCTCGGCAGGCTCCGATCCCGGCCTCGAAGGCCCCACCACTGGCCTTGCCTCACAGCAGGCTCCGATCCTGGCCTCACTGGCCCCAGCACCAGCCTAACCCCTCGGCAGGCTCCGATCCCGGCCTTGGAGGCTCCAGCACCGGCCTTGCCTCACGATAGGCTCCAATCCCAGCTTTGCTGTGTCCGTCGCCGGCCTCACCCCTCGGCAGGCTCCAATCCGAGCACCCTCTTCACCCAACCAATTGTCCCACGGTCTCAAGGGTGCATGGTGGTGGTAGCATTCTGCCTCTGGGGTTATTATTTCAAAGGTTCCAGGTGTAATGCATCAGATCTCTGTCTCCCCTGAGTACTGGCCACTGCCATTGCCACTGCCTCCACCATTTCAAATCCTTCCCAGGCTCTTTTTCCACTCTGAATGTTGTCCAGTGTTCCTAAGCATGCGTGACGGTAGCATTCGATATTTGGTGTAATTTCTCCAAAAAAAAATAAGGTTGGTAGGATCCGATTTCTGCTTCTCCTAAATACAAGTCTCCACCGCCATCGTGGAGACCGCTTTCAACTCTGCCTTTCTCCTTGGTCTCCGCTAAACTCTCTCCTTACAGGTGATATCCAAGATTCTTAACAATATAGAGAAACAGCAGTCCTCCTTCATGGGGAATTTTTCCATAAGTTTCAGTGCATTTGGATAAGTTTTGTCTGCATCTCCAGTGTCCTGACATCCGCCACAGCTTTCTTAACTCCTCTCCGATATTTTTTCTTTTTCTTTTCCTTTTTTTTTTTTTTTTTAATAAGAGAAGACAGTATATGTGGTTTGAGGAGGTAGTGGGATCAGGCAGTCAGTAGCACTGTGACCCGGTCAGTTTCCCCATGGGTCCAGCGTGCTCCGCACTACTCCGCCTGGGGCCCAGAGTCCCGCGATCCGGGCCCCTGCTGTCCTGCCCCGCGCGACCCCTGCCCAGGACCCAGGGTACTGGGCCCAGTTTCTCCAGGGGTCTGGCGTGCTACACGCGGTCCGGCCCGGGGCCCAGAGTCCCGCGACCCGGGCCCCGGCTGGTGTGCCCCGAACAACCCCCGCCCGGGACCCAGGGTACTGGGCCCGGTTTCTCCAGGGGTCTGGTGTGCTACACGCAGTCCGGCCAGGGGCCCAGAGTCCTGCAACCAGGGCCCCAGATGGCATGCCCTGTGCGACCCCCCTTGTTAGTTTCTTTACAGATTGCATTCCCTCTGCTATGTTTATTCCTAAGATTATACTTTGTCTCGATATGCTCAAATATAATATTTTTATTATATGTTCCTATTCTTCACATTTAAATATAATCCACTTGCTTACTTTCCACCCAAAAATAAATAAATAAATAAATAAATAAATAAATAAATAAATAGACAGTAACTTCCTTAACCTAATAAAATTTCGGTTAAAAAATTACAACAAAGCCAGGCTTGTTGGTGCATACCTTCAATCCTACTACTTGGGAGGCTGAGACAGAAGGATTAAAGGTTCAAGGTCAGCCTCAGAAACCTAGCAAAACCTGTTTCAAAAAGGGGGATGGGCTGTATTGTAGCAAGGAGGTAGAAACACCCGGGGGTCCAATCCCAAGTTCAAAAAATAATAATAAAAATTAAAGCAAATATTATACTTAATAGTGAAAATTTGAAAAAATTCCCCCTGAGCAGGGTGTGGTGGCGCGCACTTGTAATCCCAGCATTCGGGAGGCTGAGACCTGGAGGATCGCAGTTCGCGGACAGCCTCAGCTACTTAGTGAGGCCCTCTGCAACTCAGTGAGACCCGGTTTCAAAAATAAAGAATAAAAAATAGGGCGGGGGTGTAGCTTGGAGGTCGAATGCCTCTGAGTTCCATCCCCAGACCCGCAAAAAAAAAAAAAAAAAAGAAAATTCCCTCTGAAATAAAAAATGAAACAAGGTTGTATGTTTAATCTGTATTTTTTTATACATTGTCCCTGGAGATCTCTATAATATGGCAAAGAATAAGCAATACAAATACATAAACAGAGCAATACAAATACATAAACAGAGCCAGGAATGGTGGCACGCGCCTATGATCCCAGTACTTAGGAGGCTGAGACAGGAGGATAAGAGGTTGGAGGACAGCCTCAGCAACTTAGTGACACTCTGTTTCAAAATTAAAAAATAAATTGTACTGAGGATATACCTCACAGGTAGAATACCCCTGAGTTCAATCCCCAGCACCACTAACTAAACCAACCAACCAACAGTCAGGATTAGTGGCAAACACCTATAATCCTACTGTTTGGAAGGCTGAGTAGGAGGATCACAGGTTCAAGTTCAGCCTCGGTAGCATAGCAAGACCCTGCTTAAAAATAAAAATAAAATAGGCCTGTGGGTGTATCTAAGAGGTAGAATGCCTAGTACTACTAGGTAGAATCTCTAGTACTACAATAAATAAATAAGCAAACAAGAATTGGTATAAGAATTGGAAAGAAAGAAAGAAAACTGCCATATTCACCAATGGCACACTACTCCTATGGAACAGTTAGAATTAATAAGTGGGTCTAACAAGTTCTCTCTATAATACAAGGTCAGAATACAAAAATCAATTGTCCCTCTGAATACTAGCAAACATTTAAATAATGAAAGTTGGTAAAATTGTGAAATTTTCAGTGGAGTCCAAAAACATTAGATACTTCAGAGTAAACTGACATGAAAACACATATACCCATAATGTGCAATCTTTTGACAGAGTGGCTGTTTAAATGTGGCACAGACTTGGGAGAGCATGATCCAGCTTAACAAGTCGGCCCCACTAGAACATGTCTGGGGACCGGAGGTAAGAACTTGGCTTTTCAAACTGTCTTCTTATAATCACCACGTCCAGATGCTGACATTAAAAGAACTTGATGGAAACACCAGATTTAAATTTGTTTTGGTAAACTTAATCCTATTTTTCTACTATCAGGTTATATTATTTCAGAAAAGCTTTTCTTTTTTATTTAACTTATTTATTTATTTATGTATTTTTATTTATTTATTTATTTTTTTATTTTTTATTTTTGGTGGTACTCGGGGTGGAATCCAGAGGCTTTCTACCTCTGGGGTATACTCTCAGACCAATTTTTTTTTAATATATTTTATTTGGAAACAGGGTCTCACTAAGTTGCTCAGATCCTCACTAAGTAGCTGAGGCTGGATTTGAACCTGTGCGATCCTCCTGTCTCAGCCTCCCAAGCGTGAGGATTACAAGCGTGTGCCACCACGCCCAGCTAAAAAAGCTTTTCTTAATTCGTTTTATTGTCTATAGATTCTATGTTACTAATTTCAATTTCACTGCTGAAAAAAAATTTGTCTTTGTAGACCATGAAATGTCTGATAAACATGGAAAAGCACTGAAAGTGAGTCGTGTGTGTGTGTGTGTGTGTGTGTGTGTGTGTGTGTGTGTGTTGAGGATAGAACCCAGAGGCATCTGACCTCCGAGCTACACCCCCTGCCCTATTTTTTTTTAATTCTTTATTTTGAAACAGGATCTCACTAAGTTGCAGAGGGCCTCACAAGTAGTTGAGGCTGTCGGCAAACCGCGATCCTCCAGTCTTAGCCTCCCATATGCTGGGATTACAAACATGCACCACCACGCCCAGCTTGAAAGTGAGTCTTTTAAAAAAAGACTACATAAGCTGGGCATGGTGGTGCACACATGTAATTCCAGTACTTGGGAGGCTGAGACAGAAAGATCTCAGGTTCGAAGCCACCCAGCACCATAGTAAGACCCTCAACAACTTAGCCAGATACTGTTTCAAAATTAAAAAAAAAAATAGGGCTCAGGGTATTATTCAGAGGTAGAATGCCCCGGGTTCAATCTCCAGTATAAAATAAACAGTCTTTTAAAAATCATAAGGAATTAAACTAGTAATGGAACCAATTCAAATAAAATTTGCCCTCCTAACTTATGGTAGAAGGGCATCCAAGGATCTGGAATTGAGGATGGGTACAAATGATACTCACTACATTGACAAACTCTTAAAATGGGCACCTAAAGTTTAAGATTCTATGGAAATCACATTCCCCAAAGAAGCAGCAACTTGCCAGTGATGAGCCATCTCTAGCTTGCTGTAGTCAGTATGGCACAGGGCCGTGGTTCCCAAACTTGAGCATCCATCAGAGCTACCAGGAGGGTTTGTCAGATTGCTGGATCCCACCCCCAGAGATCTTGATTTCACAGATCTTAGGTGGGTGTCTTCCCAAATTTGCATTTCTCATGAGTCCCCAAGTGATACTGACACTGCTGATCTAGGAACTAATTTGGCAAAACATTTGGTTTACAATCTAAAAAAGTTCTGGAGGGCAGCTCACTACAAAGAAAGTGAATTCAGTGCCGCACATGAAGTCAGGTGAGCCCAGGGCTTCCTCCTGAAACATACACCGGACACGGAGGGGCTCCTGGTGCTCGAGCTATGCTGGGTGTCACACATGCCTTTTACGCTGCACAGATGAACCACCCTTGTGTGAAAGACCTGAGAAGTGACCTCACAGACTGTACACTTGAGGGGGGATTACACTCAGTAGCAAAAGTGGCATTTCACAGGAAAGGGAAAAGATGGGCATGGGTTACTGGCTATATCATACAGGTGGGCATGGCTGGAAATACTGGGCTGAGAAGCCCTTAGCTAGAAATGAATGTAATTCATAAGACCAGGGGAGATTGTCTCAGACACTCGATGACTCAATCTAGTTTCAAATGAAACAGAAGGGGAAGCCAGGCAAGGTGGCGCACATTTGTAATCCCAACATTTGGGAGGCGGAGACCAGAGGATCGTGCTTCGCGGACAGCCTCAGCTACTTAGTGAGGCCCTCCACAACTCAGCGAGACCCTGTTTCAAAATAAAGAATAAAAAGTAGGGCTGGGGATATAGCTTGGAGGCAGAATGCATTGGGTTCCATCCCCAATACCAAAACAACAACAACAACAAATGAAACAGCAACAGAAGGGGAGAAGACAATCACTGTGAGGCAGGGAGAGCCCCCAAAATAGGAAGAGACCTAGTATGACTGAAGAGAAGTAGCAGTTAATATGCATTGTCATTCACATTGGGAAATAACACAATATAAATGTTCCCAGATGTCTGCATAAAAAAGCGATACAAGGTAAATAAGTCCAAAAATTCATCACGATACAAGGCAAATAATTATTAGCAGGGCCTTTATTAGAGGGCCAGTCCCTGCAAATATTCAGCAAATGCAACATAGATACTCTTTCATGAAGTTCATGGTCCCATGTATTACCTAACTTGGCAGGCAAGAAGTTCATACACCACTTTGACCCAGAAGAGCCCTCCACCAAAAATTAAAATGTTTTTTATTTTCCAGTTCATATGTATCAAAAAATATTGAGTCAAACCAGGCATGGTGAAGCAAGCTTGTAATCCCAGTACTTGGAAGGCTAAAAAAAGAGGATTGCAGGTTTGCAGCCAGCCTCAGCTATTAGTGGGGCCCTCTGCAACTTAGTGAGACCCTGTTTCAAAATAAAAAATAAAATATAGGGCTGGGGATATAGGGTGGAGGTAGAATGTCCCTGGGTTCAATGCCCAATACATAAAATAATAGTAATAATTAATAATAATAATGTCTTTTACTTGTTTTTTATTTGTCTATATCCAACATTACATTGCAAATGTCCTAGAGATTGCAGTGATAGAAAGATAGAAGACAAAGAAATGAAATGGTAGAAGATGTGGATTTTTTTTTTTTTTGGCAGTACTGGGAATGGAACCCAGTGGCATTCTACCTCTATGCTACACCCCCGCATTATTTTGTATTCTTTATTTTGAAACAGGGTTTGACTAAGTTACAGAGGGCCTCACTAAGTAGCTGATGCTGTCTGCGACCTGAGATCCTCATGTCTCAGCCTCCCGAATGCTGGGATTACAAGCGTGTGCAGCAACTCCGGGCTTGTGACTGTTTTTCAAATAAGTATTATTGTAGTTTATCAAGACATAGTAATAGTTGGGTGTGGTGGCACACGCTTGTAATCCCCGTGCTTGGGAGGTGGAGCCAGGTGGATCTTACAGGTTCAAAGCCAGCCTTGCTGGCTTAAGAGACCCTGTAACCAAATAAAAAATATTAAAAAAAAAAATAGGTCTGAGAGTATAGCCCGGAGGTAGAAGGGTTCCATCCCCAGTACCACCAAAACAAAAAGAAATAGTAATAATTAAACTGAGCAAATTAAGACTATTCAAGATGGCAGCTATGATTAAAATGCAATTATAAAACAATTTACCTGCATAAAAGAAAGTGGAAACTAGAGAAACAGTCAATGCAAAGGCAATATTCACCTTTTAAAAAAAAATTAACAGCCAAGCATGGTGGCGCATGCTTGGAATTCCAGCATTTGGGAGGCTGAGACAAGAGGATTGCTGTTTGCCGACAGCCTCAGCTACTTAGTGAGGCCCTTTGCAACTCAGTGAGACCCTATTTTGAAATAAAGAATAAAAAAATTGGGCAGGGGGTGTAGTTCGGAGGTCAAATGCCTCTGGGGTCCATCCCCAGACATGGAAAAAAAAAAATTCACAAAGCCAGGCGTGGTGGCACACAGTTCCTAATCTCGTGCTTGGGAGGCTGAGACAGGAGGATCACACAGGTTTGAAGCCAGCCTCAGCTCTTAGTAGGCTCTCAGCAACTTAGTGAGACCCTTCTTCCAAATAAAATATAAAATAGGTCTGAGAGTGTAGCCCGAAGGTAGAAAGCCCCTGGGTTCCACCCCCACCGGTACCACCAAAAATAATAATAATAATAATAATTATTATTATTATTATTATTATTATTAAATAAATAAATTTCACAAAGCCAAATGAGGTAGCACACACCTGTAATGCCTGTACTTGGGAAGTTGAGACAGATGCATCATAGGTTGGAGGCCAGCCTCAGCAATTAAGCAAGCCCCTGTTTTAAAAACACAAAGGAGCCAGGCAGGTGGCACACACCTTGATCCCAGCATTTCAAAGTCTGAGACAGGGGAATCATAGAGAACTTAGAAAGACCCTGTTTCAAAATAAAAAATAAAATAAAAAAGGATCTAGGCATGGTAACATAGGCCTGTAATTCATGTACTTGGGAAGCTGGAGGTCAGCCTGAGCAATTTATTTTTTTAATTTATTTTATTTATTTATTTATTTATTTTGGTGGTACTGGGTGTGGAACCCAGGGGCTTTTCTACCTCCATGCTACACTCCCAGACCTATTTTATATTTTATTTGGAAACAGGGTCTCACTAAGTTGCTGAGAGCCTCACTAAGTAGCTGAAGCTGGCTTCAAACCTGCGCGATCCTCCTGTCTCAGCCTCCCAAACGCGGGGATTACAAGCGTGCGCCACCACGCCCGGCTTAGTCTCAGCAATTTAGTAAGACTTAATGAGACCCTGTTTCACAATAAAAAATATTTAAAGGTCTAGGGGTATCGTTTAGAGGTAGAATGCCCCTGGATACAATCCATAGTGACTCCTCCAAAAATGAATAGTTAAATCTTCCATTGAGACTCCTGATCTTAGGTTCTCACTCCTGAACCTGGTCTTTTCTCAAAGTAAGGCTTCCCTGGATTATGTGCAGCACCCTTGAAGAACTCCCTCCCTGAACAACTAGCCAATGCTGGTGGCAGGCGTGCCAGGCTTTCTGATGCAACTCCACACAGTTGTCCAGCTGCGCTCCCACAAGGCCCTAAGCAGAAGCCAATCATGACGTCACATACTCTGCTTCCTTCTGTAAAAAGAACCCCAGACAGCGCGAGTGTGGCGCCAAACATCTGGATTCTTTACAACTTTAACTAAAGCCGGATGGTATATGACAGGTCTATTTTTTTTATCGTTCTTTTATTTCTTCCCCTCTTTTTTTGGTGCTGGGGATTGAACCCAGACGACACTGTATCTCTGAGCTACACCTCTCAGACCTTTTTATTTTTTATTTTTTATTTTGAAAAGGGTCTAAGTTGCTGAGAGTCCCCCCTAAGTCTTCCTAATTTCAAACCTGCCAACCTCTTATCTCAGCCTCCCAAGTACTGGGATTGCCGGCGTGTGCCCCTGCACCCAGCTTCCAAAACTTTCTTGACATCCAGCCCAGTACAACCCCCTGTGCCCAATTCTTGTGATCTGTTTCATTACCTCACCTCTCTCCCAACATGGGACTGGAGCAAGGCGTGCACTATCTGCCCCAATTACCTTTTGCCTCGCTCCATCCTTCACACTGCAATGCCAATAACATGAGAGACTCAGGAGCCACTGGTATCTGCACAGCTGAGCAGAGCCGGACCTTCTGCTCCACTTCACCATGTGGTCTTGGCTCAATTCAGCTTTGTCATTACCCATTACAGGAAAATAAATGGTAAGCAGTCTCTTCCTCCTCATCTTAGAGGCCTGTGTGCTTAAATTTTTTTTTTCTTTTGGTACTTGAGATTGAACCCAGAGGCATTCTATCTTCAAGCTACACCCCTGACCTATTTCATTTTTTGAAACAGGGTCTCACTAAGTTGCTGAGGCTGGCCTTTAACCTGCAATCCCCAAGTGCTGGAATTAGAGGTGTGTGCCACTGTGCTCGGTGGCCTATATACTTACTCTTAACTCTGTGATTTAGCCCACTGCATTTTGGCATGTAAGTCATTTTAGACTAAAATTTTATTACTTCAATCAATTTTCTTTCATGCTGACCAGGGCACTGCCACAGAGATGGACTTCCAAACATTCCTTCCATATTGTATTCCTCACTTAAAATTCAAATTCCCGGCAGGAACTTTACAGAGAACTCACATTATGAACTGCCTCACCTCACTCCAGGTACACCCTAGGAGTCCGGAGAGAAAGAACAAATATAAACTGGGCATGGGGGCATATGCCTGTAATAGTAGTTGAAAGGCTGAGACAGTAGAATCGCAGATTTGAGGCCATTGTGAAATAACTTAGACCCTGTTGCAAAATAAAAAATAAAATAAGGCTGGGGATGTAACTCAGAGGTAAAATGCCTTTTACCATACCAAAGAAAGTTTATGAAAAATTGTTCAAAATCATTAGCAATCAAGGAAACACAAACTGAAACAACATTGAGATTCCAATTAACTCTAGTTAGAAGGACAGTTATCAAGAATACAAACAATAATAAATGCAGGCAAAGACATGGGGAGACAGAAGCTCTCATGCACTGTTGGTCTTATTAATAAGTACAACCACTGTGGAGCTCAGTATGGGAATTCCTCAAAAGACTAGGGATAAAACCACCATATGTCCCAGCCACACCACTCCTGGGTATCTTTCCAAAAGAATTAAAGTCAGGATACAAGCCATGTATGGCGGTGCATGCTTGAAATCCCAGTACTTGGGAGGCTGAGACAGGAGGATCACAGGCTCGAGGATAGCCTCAGCAACTTAGACTCTCTTTCCAAATAAAAATATAAAATAGGAGCCGGGCTTGGTGGAGCATGCTTGTAATCCCAGCATTCGGGAGGCTGAGATCTGGAGGATAGCGGTTCGCGGACAGCCTCAGCTACTTAGTGAGGCCCTCTGCAACTCAGTGAGACCCGGTTTCAAAATAAAGAATAAAAAATAGGGCAGGGGGTGTAGCTCAGAGGTAGAAGGCCCCTGGGTTCCATCTCAAGTAACACACACACACACACACACACACACACACACACACACAATACTGTAGTGATCCATAAATACCCCTATTTATAGCAGCACAATTCACAATAGTCAAATTATGGAATCAACCTAGGTGTCCATCAACAGATGAATAGAGAAAATGTGGTAATTCACACAGTGGAGTTTTACTCAACCATAAAGAAGAACAACATTATGTCATTTGCAGGAACATGGACAGAATTTGAGAACATTATGCTAAGTGACATCAGCCAGAAAGTCTCAGAAAGTCAAGGGTCATATGTCTTCTCTTATATGTGAAAGCTAGAGAGAAAACAGGAAACAAAAGGGACTCCAGATGAAAGAGGAGAGAGGCCAGGAGAACTGTGGAAGGAGGATGGGGAGGGAGGCGGTGAGGGGATAAAGGAAGATATAAGAAAGAACAGATCATCAAATCATGCTCTGGCATACATGAAGGTGTCACCACCAGTCTACTAACAAGCATGGGGAGGGAGCAGAGTCCAGTTCGGAGAGAAACTTGCCAAGGGATGTGTGCAAGCATGGATGTACCACTTTGAACCTCACTGTGATGTATGATTGCAATGCACCAAAAAAATTATTCAAAAAGAGAGAATATGCACTGTTAGCCAGACGTGGGGGCACAGCTTGTAATCCCAGCATTTGGGAGGCTGAGACAGGAGGATCCGGGTTCGCAGACAGCCTCAGCTACTACTTAGTGAGACCCTTTGCAACTCTGTGAGACCCTGTTTCAAACTAAAGACTTAAAAAATACCGAAAAAAAAAAAAAAGGAAAAGGAAAAAATAACAAGGGCTGGGAGTATTGCTTAGAGGTAGAATGTCCTTGGGTTCAATCTCCAGTACCAAAAAGAAAAAAAGTCAAAGTGTTTTATGTTGTTTTAAAACATTCAAGAGCCAGCTGCACTCTGTTCCTGCCACCTTTCTCTGGACCTACGCTGAATGACTCTAAACACAGGCATCTTGGGCCAGCTCTGTCCATCCACTCAGGAGCTTGCTTGGAGTGCTGCTTGGGCACTGCATTTGGTATGCCAGGCAGCCATGCCCTAGTTTCTCTGGAGACCTCTCTATGGGAAATCTCTTTGTTGGAGTGTGAGGGACAATTGTGATTAGGCCTGCCTTCCCTGGGTACCATGGAATGTGAGAAGAGCACACTTTTCCTCCTTACAAGGACCTCCATCCCAGCAACCAATGCTTCCTTTTTTCAATGAGAGAAATAGCCTTCAAGGATATGAAATTGCCATCAAGGTTTGTAGCTAATTGAATAGTACAGACTTGAATGTAGCGAAAACTCCAGCCTTGCCTTTTCCTGAGAGCCGAGTTATAGGTGGTTTCTTTCATACTGGGATTAAACCTTGAGGGCATTCTGCATCTGAGCTACATCTTCACCTTTATTCTAGAAGCTAAAGGTGTATATTATCTTTTCTTTCTTTCTTTTTTCTTTTCTTTCTTTTTTTTGTGGTACTGGGGATGGAACCCAGAGGCATTCTACCTCTGAGCTATACCCCAGTCCTATTTTTTATTCTTTCTTTCTTACTTTCTTTCTTTCTTTCTCTCTTTCTCTTATTTATTTTGCAGCACTGGGGATGGAAACAGGGGCATTACACCTCTGAGCTACACTCCCAACCCTAGTTTTTAGTCTTTTTATTTTTTATTTATTTATTTATTTTATGGTACTGAAGGTGGAACCCAGGGGTTTTTCTACCTTCAGGTTATACTCCCAGACCTATTTTATACCTTTTTTGGAAACAGGGTCTCAAGTTGCTGAGAGCCTCACTAAGTAGCTGAGGCTGGCTTTGAACCTGTGTGATCCTCCTGTCTCAGCCTCCCAAGGGCTAGGATTACAAGCTTGCGCCACCACGCCCAGTGGTCTTTTTAAATTTTTTTTTTGGAGGGTCTCACTTTTTATTTATTTTTTTTATTGTTACATTGTAATCATATATCACATTGGAATACAAGACTTGAGAGGATATACAAGCACACATCATCCAATTAGCCCTCATCCAGCCCCCATCCCATTCCTTCCCCCTCCCTCGATCCCATGCTTGTTTGGTGATTAACTTTGACACATTTGTTTATGTACCTCCTGGGTTTTAAAGAGGCTCCATCCTCCCCTATTCCATACCCTCTGATTGATCACCTTAGTTGCTTCACTATAGGGCCCTTTCTATAGCTCAACCTCTTCCTGTTGCCCCTTTCCTCCTAGTTATTGCTGACTAGGGGAAGCATCTGATTTTTATTTTCTGCGATATTTCTCTGTGCATGCCGCGTTCAAGTACCGATCCCACTCTTGATGGCCCCAGTAGTGGCCTGGCTACCCGGTGGACTGATCCAGACTTCGCTGGCTCAAGCAGCGGCCTTGCCTCATGGGAGGCCCCGATTCTGATCTCGCTGGCCCTGACACCAGCCTAACCCCTCAGCTGGCTCCAATCCCAGCCTCGGAGGCCCCAGTAGCGGCCTTGCCTCACGGCAGGCTCCGATGCTGGCCATTGGCCCCGGCACCGGCCTAACCTCTCGGCAGGCTCTGATCCCGGCCTCAGAGGCCCCAACACCGGCCTAGCCTCACGGAAGGCTCCGATCCCGGCCTTGCTGGCCTCAGCACTGGCATAACCCCTTGGCAGGCTCCGATCCCAGCCTTGGAGGCCCCAGCATCGGCCTTGCCTCACGGTAGGCTCCGATGCCGGCCATTGGCCCCAGCACCGACCTAACCCCTCAGCAGGCTCTTATCCCGGCCTCAGAGGCCCCAGCACCAGCCTTGCCTCACGGCAGGCTCCGATGCCAGCCTCACTGGCCCCAGCACCAGCCTAACCCCTTGGCAGGCTCCGATCCCGGCCTCAGAGGCCTCAGTAGCGGCCTTGCCTCACAGAAGGCTCCGATGCCAGCCGCTGGCCCCAGCACCAGCCTAACCCCTTGGCAGGCTTCGATCCTGGCCTCGGAGGCCTCAGTAGCAGCCTTGCCTCACGGAAGGCTCCGATGCCAGCCGCTGGCCCCGGCACCGGCCTAACCCCTCGACAGGCTCCAATCCCGGCCTCGGAGGCCCCAGCACCGGCCTGGCCTCACGGTGAACTCCGATCCCGGCCATGCTGGCCCTGGCACCAGCCTAACTCGTCGGCAGGCTCCGATGCTGGCCTCACTGGCCCCAGCACCGGTCTAACCCCGTCTTTTTAATTTTTTGAAACAGGTTCTCACTGAGTTGCAAAGGGCCTTACTAAGAAGATGAGGCTGTTCCAGAACAGTAATCCTCTGGTCTCCCCCTCCCAGACCCAGCCTATTCTTTATTTTTGAAACAGGGTCTAACTAAGTTGCGAAGCACCTTACTAAGTAGCTGAGGCTATCTGTTAGCTCATGATCCTCCTGTCTCAGCCTCACAAGTACTGGGATTACAAGCATGCACCACCACACCTGGCTTTATTTTTTGTTGTAAAACAGAGTTTTGCTAGGTAGCTGAGAAGCTCACTAAGTTGCTGAGGCTGGCCATGAACCTACAATCCTCTTGTCTCAGCCTCCCAAGAACTGGGATTACAGGTTGGCGTCACAACATTTCAAATAAAGGCTCTATATTAAGTCAACAAATATGCCACCTGCTGTCTACCAGACACACATGGGCTCCAACAACAAGCTTTTTTCTAGAGGTTCTTATTATCACCATCTAATCAAGGGTGACATTTTTATTTTTGGTATCTGGGATTGAACCCAGGGGAATTTTTTCTCCAGGCTATACCTCCTACCCTTTTTATTTTTTGTTTGTTTGTTTGTAATGCGGGTCTGGGGATGGAACCCAGGGGCATTTGACCTCCAAGCTACACCCCCTGCCCTATTTTTTATTCTTTATTTTGAAACAGGGTCTCACTGAGTTGCGGAGGGCCTCACTAAGTAGCTGAGGCTGTCCGCGAACCTTGATCCTCCAGGTCTCAGCCTCCCGAATGCTGGGATTACAAGCGTGCGCCACCACGCCTGGACAGCCCTTTTCATTTTGAAACAGAGTCTCACTAAGTTGCCAAGGCGGACCTCAAACCTGTCATCCTCCTGTCTTAGCCTCCCCAGTACTGGGATTACAGATTGTACCACCGTGTGTGGCTAATAACTCGTTTGTCCATGGAGTCACTGTGGGTAAGTCTTTTTGAAAATGTGTAAAAGTTGACTGATTCCAAGGTTCTGTTGACTAGGAAGTTATTCGTGAAAGGAAAATACCTCGAAAAGGGTAGGGGGAAAGGAAAACATTATTCTCTTGGTGGCTGTGCTTTTATAACAGAATACTTGAGATTTGATCATTTATCATGAATAACAATGTATTGGCTAATGATTCTGGAAATGGGGAACTCCGGGGCATGGTGCCAGCCTGGGAAGGTATAGTCTCATTTTAGCAGTGGTAAGTAGAGGGTGGGAGGTGGAGGGTAAGGAGGCCACAGAGGGCATAGGGCAAGCAAGGGATGGGCCAGCGGGACCCAGACTCATTCCTGTGGAAGGAATCCACTCCCAGGACAGAGAAACTTCCCACAGTAGTACTGGCATGAATGCCTTTGTAGGGCAGGTGCCCCTGTTCACCTCTCCCATTGGCCCCATCTCCCAACAGCTTTGCGCTGGGGGAGCAGGCTTCCAACTCTGGGGGACACAGGGAAACCTCAGGGACCGTGAGAGATGATGCTAAGCAAAACCTAGGACACATTCAAAGTCATTGTGTCCCAAGGTTTTCTTGATCCTTCAGATAAGAAACTTCCAGAGAGCCAGAGTGTGGGAGGAAGAGCCTTGAGGAAGACAGGAAAGGGGCCTGAGAGAATTCAGAAGCAGTGTGCACAGTGGAGACACCTGGAATCCCAGTAGGTGGAGAGGCTGTGGCAAAAGAAGTCACAAGTTCAAGGTCAGCCTGGGCAATTTAGTGAGCCCTTGTCTCAAACAGTAAAAAGGGCTGGGGTGTAGCTCAGAGGTAAAATGCAGCCTAGTGTATATGAGGCCCTGGGTTCCATCTTCAGCACCCAAAATCCTAACAAAATTAAAGAAACAGAATTCAGCAATAAGGCTATGTACTTAGTATCGGCTTGTTTCAGCTCTGCTTTTCAGATGAATGGCAAAGAATCAAAAAGTACTGTTTCTAGTTTTATCTTGAGACCCCCAGAGAGAGGCACAGTAGTGGCAATGGGGATAAATGAAAGTCCTGGGGGAGATAAAAACCCATCTTGGTATAGTATCCACACCTTTTGTCTTAATCAGTCATTCTCCCTGCTCTAATCCAAAACGGCTGACCACACAATTTAGAGGAAGGAAGATTTATTTGCTTACAGTGTTTGGAGACTCAGGGTTCAGTTCCTGCGAGGCTGGGTCTGAGGAGCTCAGGCCTGGCAGCAGGAAGCAGAGAGGAGGATAGAGCAAGGCTCTGCTCTTATGTCATGGAGGCCTGAAGCGAGAGAGCGAGCAAGCACGAGGATTCAAAACCAAAAGCACAGTCCTTAAGGCCACCCCAGGGACCCACGTTCTCCAGCCACCTGCCTAGGTGACCTCCCAATACATCCATTCCAGTGGATTTATCCACTGCTGAGGTTACAACCCTCATGGTTTGATTATATCAACTCTGAACATTAATACATAAGCTCTTACGGAGACATTCCATATCTAACCATAACACCTTATAAAAATAATTTCTGTTCCAAACTAGCATCTTTGGAAGATTGTATACTTAGTGTGTTTAGTAAAATAATATGCTTACATACTCTCTCAACACCCTAATTTAGTCCTGTGGGAAGGGGGTACTGGTGATTGAACGCAGAGGTATTCTACCCCCCAACTTTTATTTTTTTGAAACAGGGCCCGCCGGGCGTGGTGGCGCACGCTTGTAATCCCCGCGCTTGGGAGGCAGAGACAGGAGGATCGCGCAGGTTCAAAGCCAGCCGCACGCTGGCTTAGGAGACCCTGTTTCCAAATAAAAATGTAAAAATAGGTCTGGGAGTGTAGCTCGGAGGTAGAAGGGCTTCCAGGAACCCCAGTACCACCAAGAAAGAAAGAAAGAAAGAAAGAAAGAAAGAAAGAAAGAAAGAAAGAAAGAAAGAAAGAAAGAGGGTCTCGCTAGGTTTCTTAGGGTCTCACTAAATTGAGGCTTTCAACCCATTACCCTCCTGCCTCAGCCTCCCTAGTACTAGAATTATAGATGTTCTCCACCATAGTGGCTCAATTTCATTATTTTAACACAAAATACATACAGCACTTGCTTTTACTAAGCTTCATTTTTCATCAAGTTTGAACCCAATGTAGTCTCTAAAAGTGCTATCAAGCACTGCAGTGATAGCACTGATATGTCTCTAAATGACTTTCCAAGATAAATATATGAAAACATAATTTGTCTGTTAATTCAGAAAATGATCTTAAGATTTTTGTCTTTGCTTCTTGTACAGAATTATAAAACCTGTTTTTCTTATGCTATTGGAAAACCAGGAGACTTAAGTCAACCATATGAGATTATCAACATTTCTAATAATAACTCTATATATTGGCCGAGCCACCACTCTGGAATGTATGTATTTAGTGTAAAGATCCTGGATCCAAACTACAGGTGAGTATTATTTCCTTATAATGGTTTTAGCATTAGTTCCTCAAAGTTAATTATTTGTATGTGTTCTTGATGTAATTTGATACTGTATAATCATCTACTTGTTCCTCTTGTTGTTTATGTCTTTTTGCTTTGTAGCACTCACATTAAACATTCTGTGGGGGTGAAAGATTTTATATTAGATATTAACTAAATCACTCGATTTGAAGTGACATTCTGAGCACTTTCCTACGCTCCATTGTCTTGATGGATCCACTAGAAGATAAGCAGAGTCTCCTGCTGGTACGCCAGATCCTGCACACAGAGTTACTACTGGCATGGCAGGGCTGGCTCACTGGGACATGGGTGTGGAGACAGGGGATCGTGTGGGCACCTTACAGGGAAGCCTTCAGGGATCAGCACCTTTGGGGGACATGAGGGAAGTAAAACTGGGAAGACGAGGAAGAAGCAAGCAGAGCTTAGTCCCCATAAAAACATCAGAAAGTGTGGCCTTGGCAGGGCCAGTGCAGGAGCGGTCCTCACCGCCAAGCATCGAGCTCCAGAGCTTTGGTCCTGAAAGAAGACTGCAGCCTCCACCACCGTGCAACAGGCTTCCCTTCGCCCTTCATGCTCTCGCCTCTGAAATTCTGTCAGGAAGGGTTTTTATTGTTTGGGGGTTTTGTTTGTTTGTTTGTTTGTTTTGTTTTTATTCCAGGGATTGAACCCAGGAGCATTCTACCACCGAACTATACCCTCCTCCTTTATTTTTTTTTTATTTTGAAACAGGGTTTTGCTAAGTTTTTGAGGCTGGCCTTGAACATGTGATCTTCCTCTCTCAGCCTCTCAGTTACTAGGACTACAGGTGTGTACCACCTTGCCTAGCTCAGGTTTATTTAATTAACTAATTAATTAATTAATTAATTTGGTAGTAGGGGTTGAACTCAAAGGCATTCTACCTCCGAGCGACACCCTAACCCTATTTTACGTTTTATTTTCAGACAGGGTCTTGCTAAGTTGCTGAGGGACCTCACTAAGTTACTCAAGCTGACCTCAAACCTTCAATCCTCCTGATTCAGCCTCCCAAGGACTGGGATTACAAGTGTGCAGGCCCACACCCAGCTTGTTTTTATTAAATTTAATAGACAATTTTCTGTCTACTTGCCCTATCAATCTCCAAGAGAGGAATGTTAGTCTCCAACTATAATTAGGGATTTGTCTGTTTTTGCTTTTACTTCTGTCAGGTTTTGTTTCATGTATTTAAAGCTTTGCTTGAGGTAATACACCTTTAGGATTATTATATCTTATCACTATATCATGTCCCCCTTCATCTCTTCCTTGCTCTGATCAAAGTGGACTTTAGAACTTTAGTCTCTTTGAGTCTTTTATCTGTTAAGTGGGTCAGTAAACCTATCTTATCATATTCTGGAAGTAAATGAATGATCTGGACAAAAATCCCTAACTTTGCTAAACACATAGAAATAATCAATAGAAGTAAGCTCCTGCCAGGTGCTGTGATGCACACCTGTAATCCCAATACTTAGGAGGCCGAGACAGGAGGATCACAGGTTCAAGGTCAGCCTCAGCAACTTAACAATACCCTGCTTCAACATAAAAAATAAAAATGGTTTAGGGTGTAACCCATAGATAGAATGCCCCTGGGTTCAACCCCAAGCACCACCAGTAAAATAAAAAAGTAAGCTCCTTTCTTGTCTTCTCCCATTTGAAGGTAGATAAAGTTGAGTTGTAAATGTTTACTTACCTATTGCCTGCCTCATTCCAAGCAATATGTTAAATTATTAGATATTCAGTAACTTTAGAAATTCCAATACCCTCCCATATATCAAGTCCCTAACATGCTTGGCTTCCTGAGGGAGTTAGACTGCATCAGGCGAACATCATGGGTTCCAGCGCCAAAAACTCAATCACAGGTCTGTACTCAATCACATGGTCATGCATGCCTCTAATCCCAGCGACTGCAGAGGCTGAGGCATAAGGGTCACAAGTTCAAAGCCAGCCTCAGCAACTTAGTGAGACTCTGTCTCAAAATAAAATTAAATTCGGGCTGTAGCTGAGTGGTAGAGCATTTGTCTAGTATGTTTGAGTCCCTGGGTTTGATTGTTAGCACTGAAAAGAAAAAGATCCTGGGTCTGATGTTCTAACAACTGTGCCAGCTTTTGCAAGTTGCTTAAATTATTTGAGTTTCATTTTCATCATCTAAAAGGAAAGGGTTCTGTGAGGCTTAATAGGATAATGCACATCAATATTTGACGCTGCCTGGAGCATAGCAAATGTTCAGTTAGCATTCATTTTCTGTAAGTATTTTTTGGTATGTGTGTATGGTACTAGGGATTGAAACTAGAGGCAGTCTACCTCTGAATGACACCCACAGCCCAATTTTTTTTTTTAGACGGGGTCTTATTAAGTTGCCGAGGGCCTCACTTAGTTTCTGAGGCTGGCCGCAAGCCTGAGCTCCTCCTGTTTCTGCCTCCCATGTACTGGAATTACAAGTGTGCACCACCATGCCCAGCTTCTTGTATTAATGCCCACGAACACTGCTGCCTTGGGAACCTTGGATGAAGTGAGGTGGTGCTGTTAAAAAGGCTGTGAGGTTACACTGAGGGTCTCTGAGGGATCTCACAGAAGTTGAAATGCACACACAGAACTCGACATCGAGGTACACACCTATAATCTAGTACTTGGGAGGCTGGGACAGGAAGAGGCTAGGACAGGTTTGAGGCCAACCTCAGCAATGTAACGAGACTCTCAACAACCTAGTGATACCCTATTTCAAAATTTAAAAAAAATAATTCAAAGGTCCAGGGGTGTTGCTTTGAGGTAGAATGCCCCTGGATTCAATCCCTAGTGCTACAAAAATAAATAAACAAATAAATAAATAAAGCATGCATATATGGAAAAAAACTGCAACTTTATAGATGTCCTTCTACTTTGTCCTTGTCAAGAAAATGACACCATGAGCCAGGCATGGTGGTGCACACTTGTAATTCCAGCATTTGGGAGGCGCACGGAGGATTGCGGTACGCAGACAGCCTCAACTATTTAGTGAGATCCTCCGCAACTTCGTGAGACCCTGTTTCAAAATAAAGAAGAAAAATTAGGGCAGGGGGTATAGCTCAGAGGTCAAGTGCCCCTGGGTTCCATCCCTGGACCCGCAAAAAAAAAAAAAAAAAAAAAAAAAGACACCTTTCCTATGTTTACATATGTTTTATTACCAAAGAGTTGTGAAGGAAGTTTTAAATATATTGTATTTAATTAATATTTAATATTGTTTTTCTAATTTGCAGTTTCTGTAACTTAGTCACCATATTTGCAGTAGAGACCTATGGAGTGATTCCCAGGTAATGAGCAGTGCCTAATGGGGCTATAATGAAGGAATTTTTCAAAGATAGAAGTTATAGCTAAACAGGAAAAGCACCCCAGCATTTTCCCCAAAACAGAGCCTGTACCATAGCTCTCTAGGGTCCCCAACTTAATCCTATTACACAAAATATTACATGGTATGTAACTGAAATGAATCCTAAAAACAAATCAAAAATCTGTGACATGTTCATTGAGAACCAGTGTGTGTGTGTGTGTGTGTGTGTGTGTGTGTGTGTGTGTGTGTTACTGAGGATTGAACCCAGGGTTATTCTACCTCTAAGCTACACTCCTAGCCCTATTTTTTTTTTTAAATTTTGACCTTAAAATAGGATCTCACTAGGTTGATGAGAGTCTCACTAATTGCTGAGGCTGTCTTCGAACCTGCGATACTCCTGTCTCAGTCTCCCAAGTACTGGGATTATATGTGTGCACCACTATGCTCGGCTAAAACGATAGTGGGTAAGAGAGATAGGACATACTTGTAATCTCATAATCCCAGTACTTGGGAGGCTGAGACAGGAGGATTGCTACTTAATGCAGCCCTCCATAACTTAGTGAGATTCTGTTTCAAAATAAAGAATAAAAAAAATTAGAGGGCTGGAGATGCAACTGCCTCTGCCCCTGAGTTCAATCCCCAGTTCTGAAAAAAAAAGAAAGAAAAAGAAAGAAAGCCAGTGGCTTTTATAAGACTATGTTCAGCTTTTTTGTTTGTTTTTGCTATCTCTGATGTCTGTCTTCCCAAATGACAGAAACTTGCTATTGTCCTGAAGTGCTAGTTCTGAAAGCAATCTGTGTGCCTTCTTTGTGCCAGGGATGTGGTGGGAAGAGGTTCCTGAGAACCCCCTTCTGGAGCCCTTCCTTCCAAGGTGGCTCTGATTCCACCTCCAGGTGGCGCCAGTGGCTGTGCCTCCCTCACCTGGGAAGTCTGGCTCAGCTCTTAGCCACCAGCAACAATTCACGTGTTTCCAGGAAATCCTTGGTAAAGGAATAGTCCCCAGCCTTGGCTCCAGTTCCCTTGGAGAACAGAGTCAAAAGTTGTAATCCTCAAATTAGAATATCAAATGGCTTTACCTCTCCTTTCTGGAACTGGTGCTGGGGAGGGGAGTGTCTTTCTTTTTCTTTTTTTCATAAAATGCTAAATAAAAGTAGAAAATAGGGCCAGGTGTGGTCACTCAAGTTTGTAATCCCAGTACTTGGGAGGCTGAGACAGCAGGATAGCAGGTTTGCCGACAACCTCAGCTAATTTAGTGAGACCTTCCACAACTTAGACTTTATTAGAAAATAGAGAATAAGCCGGGTGTGGTGGCACATGCTTGTAATTCCAGCATTCAGGAGGCTGAGACCTGGAGGATCAAGGTTCTCGGACAGCCTCAACTACTTAGTGAGGTCCTCTGCAACTCAGTGAGACCCGGTTTCAAAATAAAGAATAAAAAATAGGGCAGGGGGTGTAGCTTGGAGGTAGAATGCCCCTGGGTTCCATCCCCAGACCGGCAAAAAAAAAAAAAAAAAAAAAAAAAAAAAAAAAAAAAACAGAAAGAAAGAAAATAGAAAATAAAAAATAGAGCTAAAGATGTAGCTCAGAGGTAGAATGCCCCTGGGTTCAATCCCCGGTACCAAAAAAAAAAAAAAAAAAAGTAGAAGATAGGGTCTGGGAACATAGAAAAAATAAAGACAAACGAACAAAAGAAAAGAAAACCAGAAACCTAGCATTCACATTCTTTTCTCCCTCCCTGTCTCTTCCCTCTACACATTCAAACCAACATAGGCTGTCCCTCATTTCATCTCCTAAACAGCTCCAAATAGACCTACTTCTTACTGACTACGCCACCACTACCCTGACCCCAAAGACCATTATTTCTGAAGTAGACACCTAACTGAACTCCCTTAATCTCCTTTTTTTTAGCTTGTTCTACTCATATTTGCAAAAATCTAATTTTGCTAAAGTCATATTTGCAAAATTCTAATGTTAGTGGTTTCAAACCCACTGAGCCTTCTTTCTTCTGTAGCAGGGCCCAGAATGCCTCACGCCTTGTGACCTAGCCCTGCCTGTGTCCCCTGGCCTGTCCCTGTCATTTCCTCAGTTCCAGATGCACCCACCTTCTTCCAGTCACCAGCCCTCTCTCTTTCCCCGGGGACAGTTTCCCCAAACCATATTATCTGAAACCGTAACAGTATCAGGACACACGACATTCCCTGTCAGGAGCCTCTGCCTTTCCCTTTCACTACTTAACTCTCCTGACTCCACTTCCCTTTACCTCTCCCATGCAGGTGTTTCTGGATGGATCCCCTCCATTCTCCAGGTTAAATCCGGCACTAGTGAAATGTCATTGCATTGTTTAACTTTCCCTTTTAACACAATTGCAATTTTAGATTGGTTTTCTCATTATTCAATGAATGATTATGCCCCCCCCCAAAATGTAAGCTTCCTAAGGATGGGGCTCATGTCCGTTTTCACTCCTCCTCACCGTTGGCTCCTGCACAGTGCCTGCCGGAGTCCAGATGGTCATGGTATATAAGTCCCAAGAAAGAAACTATTTCTGGATCCAGAAGAGAAAGAGCAGATTAAGGCCCCTAGGGGAACATAAGGACACTAACCAAGGCAACAACAGAAAACAAACGCACCCTAATGAGAGCCAGCCATGCAGTCCTAGAGAAGAGGCAGGTATCTGACACCCGACTGAAAGGAACATCTAGTAAGTCACACACACACACACACACACACACACACACACACACACACCACTCTAAGCAGGCTTGGTGGCATGTGCTTATAGTCCTAGGTACTCAGGAGGCTGAGACAGGAGAATCACTTAAGCCCAAGGAGTTCAACCACAGCCTCAGCAACATAACAAGACTTCCATTCATCCATCCACCCATCCATATCACTCTTTTTGGGGGAACTGAACTCAGGGTTATTCTACCTCTGAGCTACACCCCCAGCCCTTTTTTAATTTTTTTTTTCCGGGTCTGGGGATGGAACCCAGAGGCATCTGACCTCCGAGCTACACCCCCTGCCCAATTTTTTATTCTTTATTTTGAGACAGGGTCTCACTGAGTTGTGGAGGGCCTCACTAAGTAGCCGAAGCTGTCCACGAACCGCGATCCTCCAGTCTCAGCCTCCCGAATGCTGGGATTACAAGTGTGTGCCACCACGCCCAGATTAATTTTCTACTTTGAAACAGAGTTTGGCTAAAGTTGCTGAGGCTGGCCTTGAACCTGTGATCCTGATGTCTCATCCTCCCAAGTACTAGAATTATAGGCACATGCCACCACACCCAGCTAAGACTCACATCTCTTAAAGAAAAGAAAAAGGGGGAAGGAAAGTGGTCGTTCCTCTTTCTTAATTTTCCTGTGAATGGTGATGTTATCTCTGCCCGAGATCTTTCCCTAGAACTTGGTGGCATCCTTCATTCCTTCATATTCCTTGAACACCACATGACTGGAATCCAAGTTGACTTCTACATCTAAGATACCCTAGATGTACCCACTGCACTCCATTTCTGCAGCCACTAAGTTAGTTAACATACCCATCACAGCGTGCCTGGAATATCTCATGACTGATTCTCTGCCCTCACACTCGTTTCCCTTTGATCCATTCTTTACTCCACAGTCAGAATGGTCTTTCTGAAACGCCAGCGCTGTGTTGTCCTTCTGAACTCCCTCTGGCCTTTCGGCTGAAATCATCCTCTCTAGCTTGATGTCAGCTGTCTTTCTCAATGGCCTCTGCTTACCATCTATCGTCATTCCTCGTCTCTAACCACGTCACACAGCACTGGAGCTCCAGGAAACTGAGCTAGTATTAGTTCTAGAATCTTCCAGGGGTGCTTTTATTTTTACTTATTGGTTCTGGGGCTTGACCCCAGGGGCATTCTACCTCTGAGTTCCACCCCCAGCCCTTTTAATTTTGAAACAGGATCTTGCTAAGGTGCTGAGGCTGGCTTTGAATCTGCAATCCTCCTGTCTCAGCCTTCCAAGTGCTGAGATTCCAGGTGTGAGCCACCGCGCCAGGCTCCAGGAGTGATCTTAAAGTTTCCACATGCTACCATGGCCTTGCCTAAAATACTGTTTCATCTTAGTCGCTTCCTCTGCTCAGGCATTCTTATCTAGCTAACTCCTACCCACAGGCTCCCAGGAAGGCCTTCTTTCTGCCTGGCGCCCACAGAACTATGAATTTCCTTCTCTCAAGCTTATTACATAACTCCCTCCCTGGTCAGCCTCAAACACTCCAATGTTGTGTCTTATCCTTCTCTGTTCAGTCACTGGCAAGGAATGAATTAGCAGTGTAAGTGTAAGTGATGACTTGCAATGACTTTGCTGTTGGTATGTGTTTCAGGCCGAATGTCTACCTGGTGGCTGCTGTGCTGTTAGTCCTCATCCTGCTGGTCCTCACCATTCTAGTTCTGAGCTATTTCCAGTATATGCAGATTTATAGACGATACATTTATGAGCCACTTTACAAACCTCAAAGCAAGCAAAAGAGAAATTAGAAAAACTGAATTTTGTTCATTTTTAATATGTATATAGAAAGAATACACACATATACTTATTTTAAAGAATGTGTTTGACCAAGAATACTAGATACAAACTTAAAGCATTAGCAAATTTAATATCTGAAAAAATGTTTTTAAATTACCCTCAAACAGAAATGTATTCATATATTGTTAGTAAATTAATCCTTGTTGTGTTTGTATTCATTGTAAAGATATTCCATATATTTATATATAATTTTTTAAATAAACTAAGTTTGGCTATAAGTCCTTTCTAAGAATATTTGAAAATGTTTAAATATATCAAAAAATGTTTGAGGTACTGGGGATGGAAACCAGAGCCATTCTACCTTCGAGCTCCACCTCCAGCCCTGTTTTTTATTCTTTATTTTAAAACAGGGTCTCACTAAGTTGCAGAGGGCCTCCCTAAGTAGCTGATGCTGGCCCTGAACTCAGATTCTTCTGTCTCGGCCTCCCAAATGCTGGGATTACAAGCATGCGCCATCACACCCGGCCAAATTATTTTGAATGAGACTTTTAACAATGCAATCTTATAAGATTATAATTAGTATATGTATAAAGGACTTAATAAAAGTATATGGATTTAAATAATTTGTCTTGACCTGATTTCAAAAGATGTGTGTGTGTGTGTGTGTGTGTGTGTGTGTGTGTGTGTGTGTGTGTTACTAGGGGTGGAACCCAGGGCTTTTCTACCTCCGGGCTATATTCCCAGACCTATTTTTTATACTTTATTTGGAAACAGTGTCTTGCTAAGTTGCTGACAGCCTCACTAAGAAGCTAAGGCTGAGCCGGGCATGGTGGCACAGGCTTGGGAGGAGGAGACAGGAGGATTGCGCAGTTTCGAAGCCAGCCATGCTGGCTTAAGAGACCCTGTTTCCAAATAAAAAATATTTAAAAATAGGTCTGGGAGTGTACCCCAGAAGTAGAAGGGTTTCCAGGAACCCCAGTACCACCAGAAAAAAAAAAAAAAAAAGCTAAGGCTGGCTTTGAACCTGTGCAATCCTCTTGTCTCAGCCTCCCAAATACTGGGATTACAAGTGTGCACCACTACGCCCAGCCTAGAAGTTTTTTTAATAGTTGATTTGCATATTAAATGTACACATTATGCTGAAATTAAAGAAGCGCGTGTTGTGCTCTAAGTTTTATTTCTAAGTTTTTATTTCAGTGCTCAAAATAAGCTTCTTAATTTCTCCAAATATTATTGTACCTTTTTTTTTTTTGGTGGTACTGGGGTTCCTGGAAGCCCTTCTACCTCCAGGCTACAATCCCTATTTTATATTTTTGAAACAGGGTCTCTTACACCAGCACGGCTGGCTTCGAACCTGTGTGATCCTCCTGTGTCCGCCTCCCAAGCGCGGGGATTACAAGCATGTGCCACCACGCCCGGCCTTTATTGTACCTTTCTAAACACTATTTGTACCAGTCAGGATTCAGCCAAAAAAGCAAAACCAGGAGGGTATGTGTATATGCACACACAAGTCATGTATTGAAAAGGAACTGGCTAGTCGGGTGTAGTGGCACACACCTGTAATCCCAGTACTTGGGAGGCTGAGACATGAGGATCACAGGTTTGAGGCCAGCCTCAGCAACTTAGCAAGAACCTCAACAACTTAGTGAGACACTGTTTCAAAATAAATAAAAAGGGCTGAGGATGGAGCTTAGAAGTAGAATGCCACTAGGTTTAATCTCCAGTACAAAAAAAATAGACTAAACCAGGTGTGGATGCCGGGCATGGTGGCGCACGCTTGTAATCCCCGTGCTTGGGAGGCAGAGACAGAAGGATCGCGCAGGTTCGAAGCCAGCCGCGTGCGTTGGCTTAGGAGACCCTGTTTCCAAATATTTAAAAAAAAAATGTAAAAATAGGTCTGGGAGTGTAGCCCGGAGGTAGAAGGGCTTCCAGGAACCCCAGTACCACCAAAAAAATAAATAAATAAAAAATAAATAAATAAATAAATAAATAAACCAGGCATGGTGACACACGTTTGAAATCCCAGCATTTGGGAGGCTGAGACAGGAGGATCATGGTTCGGGGACAGTCTCAGCTACTTAGTGAGGCCCTTTGTCAGTCAGTGGGACACTATTTCAAAATAAAAAAAATAAAAATGGGGGCTGAGGGTATAGGTTGAAGGTAGAATGCGCCTGGATTCCATCCTTAGCACCACACACACAAAAAAATTGACTATATGATGTGGGGGCTGACTAAACAAGTCTGAACTCCACAGCACAGACAATCAGGAATGGAAGATGAAATGCCAAAGCCACAGACAACAGCTGTTTTCCACAAAGAATTTGTTTTACTAAAATCAGGAATGTTGACAAAGTTTCACAGAGATAGACCAAGATGGCGGCAGTGGTGGTGGCCAGTATTGAGGAGAAGCAGACAAATCCTACCAAATCCACATTGAATTTTTGAAGAAATCTCCCTAAAAGTAGACTAGTCCTGCCCCACATGCTCAGGAACTCTGGACAACATACTATTTAAGAAAAAGTTTTGCGGAGATGGACCACGATGGCGGCCTGTATTCAGGAGAGGCAGAGAGATCCAATCCAATCCACTCTGAATTATTGAAGAAATCTCCCCAAAAGTAGACTGCTCCTGCCGCACATGTGTAGGAATTCTAGACAACATACTATGTAAGAAAAATGTCTGGGGCAAATTGGAGGGAGCCCCACCCATATTGCTGGGCCGACTCGCTGGGCCAGGTGTCCCGGGAGACCTCAGCTCATGACTGCCATGCTCATCTTCGCTGTGTTGGGGGTCAGGGTGTGCTTAAAATAGGGGATCCTGCTCTCCATGGTGAGGCTGTGAGCCTCTGCTTTCAATGGGGAGATAAAATCCAATCCCTAGGGAATTGGGCTCCCAGCTTCTGCAAATGACATGTGATGTTTTCTCCTAAAGAAAAAAATATATATATTTATATATAATAATTATAAATATAATAAATATAAATATATAAATATAAATAATAAATATAATATAAATTATAAATAAATATAATATAAAATATAATATAAATATATAATATAATATAAATATATAATATAATAATATTATAATATAATGATATAATAATATATAAGTAAATATATAATATAATATATAAATAAATATAATATAAAATATAATATAAATAATATAAATGTAATATATATATATATATATATATATATATATATATATATATATATATGGAAAAATGGGAACCTCTGTAAATGTCCTGCTCACAGTGACAGAGACCAGAGCCCACCACATGGCGAGGTCAGGTCTGGAGCCAGCAAGGCTGGGCCCAGAGCCTGCCCCAGGGTGAGGCTGGGTCTGGAGCCATCGAGGCTGGGCTCAGAGCCTGTTGCGTGGCAGGCCTGGAACTGGGGCCTGCTCCACAGCAAAGGGCCAGCAGGTTTCTTTAGCTGTGTGGCCAGGAAGCACTAGAAGCTGCCACTGCCTCAACTAATCCCTCAGCAGATCTCCTGATCCAAGTGACCTCTATAAAAAAAAATTTGGTTGTTAATGGATCATCTTCTCAAAGTTGCTCACCTTCTGGCTTTCAGGTTTTCAGTAAGTGGGAATAAGTGTGGAGAAACAGAAGCTCTAATACATTGTTGGTGGGATTGCAAGTTGGTGCAACCACTTTGGAGAACAGTACAGAAGATCCTCAGAAGAAGGAAAATGAACTTAGCATATGATCCAGCAATACCACCTCTGGGTATCTACCAAAAAGAATGAAAAACAAAATACCAAACTAATGCATGAACAACCATGTTCGTAGCTGTACAGGTCACCATTGCCAAACTGTGGAACCAGCCAAGACATCCTTCAACGGATGAGTGGATTTTAAAACTATGGGATATGTACACAGGAATTTTGCCCACCCATAAGGGAGAACAAAATTATGGCATTTACAGTAAAATGTCACACAAAAAATAAGAAATCAGAAGTTTTTCTTAATGTGCAAAATATAAGGGAGAAACGGGTAACAGGAGGAACTCTAGATGAAGAAGGGACCCATAGAAGAGCAATGAAGGTGACATATCTGAGGGGATAAGTGGGAGGATAAGGGAAACTCTTTAAAGCACATGATGTACTTAAACGTATCAAAGTCAATCAGGAAGCCAAACATGGGTAGGAGGGACGAGGAGGGAAGGGGTTAGAGATTGGATAGGGGCTGATTGGGTGATATATGCATGTATATCTCCACAAGTTTTTTTATCCCACTGAGATGTATGATTCCAGTGAACCAATAAAAATTTATAAACAAAAAAACAAAAAAAATAAAATCAGGAAGGTTAAAAGGATATCTGCTGTCCTTGCTGTTTTGAAAACTCTGACATCACAGTGGAAGGAAAGACACAATCGAACAGCAGACTGAAGATCTGGGAGCTTCAGGGCTCCAGACATGTCTGAACACACAGATATGTGTGATGGGAAGGTCAAGGCCCTGGCAGGAAAAACCTTCCATCCTAAAGACTAGGACAGAGGGCATCTGGTGGATGCTGCTGAAGATATTGTCTCTACAACTTTTCTATAGTTTGGACCTGGAGTGGTCCCCAAGGGGCCATATGTTAAGGCTTGGCCCCCCACCGGTGGCAATATTGGAAGACGTTGAAACCTTCAGGAGGTGAGGCCTAGTGGAAGGAAGTTGAGGTGTCTCCTGAAGGGAATCCTGGTACTCCAGTCCCATGACTACCTTGCCTACAGTGGAGAGCTAACACTATTTCAGGGATTCTGGGTCTATTAACATCCATGTGGAGGATGAGGTCTCAGGTAGGAGATGCCATGTGGCACCTCCAGAAGCCAGGGCTGTGTCATCACCACAGAGACAGACAAGGAAACCAGGCAGGGTGATGGGCGACTGTAATCCTACTTGGGAGGCTGAGACAGGAGGATTGTAGGTTTGAGATTAGCCTTAGCAACTTAGGAAGACCCTGTTTGAAAGTGAAAAACTAAATAAAAAGAGCTGAGCTAAAACTTGGAGGTAGAATGCCCTGAGTTCAATCTCCAGTACCAAAAAAAAAAAAAAAAAAAAAAAAAAAAGACAAGGAACAGCTGGGGAGAGAGGTATGGAAGGGGGTTCAACCTGTAGGGAGTTGTGGAGTTAGTCAATAAAACATGGTGTTCATGGCAAAACTGCTGGTTAGTCTACAAGGCTATTAGAGAAATCGATTGAAGCAGCAGCAGCAGCATGGAAGAGGAGATGGGACAGTTGTCCCAGGCCTGAATCAGTGTTCAGATCCTGACCTCAGTGCCTGAGGGTTGGCGGATCCCTCGGAGGAAGAGCCCGGTGGCACTGTGGCAGGCACATGCTATAACAATTCCCCAAACACCTCTGCTCATTTATTCAGGTGACTGAACTGGGAGGAAGCGAAGCAGTCTTTTTTGTTTTGTTTTGTTGTACTAGGGATGGAACCCGGAGCACTCTACCTCCAAGTTATATCCCTAGCCTTTTGTGGAGTTTTTTATTTTTTATTTTTTTTAATTTTTTATTGAACATAAATGGTATACATTTAAACTATACTTGGTGCCCTCTCCCCCCACCCTTATTTTTCCTTCCCCCCCCCTCCCACCAATGATTGTCTAGGGTAACCATGCCATATTCATAATTTTACACATATTTGGGTGTAGAACCTCATTAATCAAGTTCAACATTCCTCCTCTCCTATCTTTCCATTCAAGCTTTGCTGGTATTTCCCCTCCATTATCTGGAGTACCACTGTTATCCTCTGTGTTTCCTAGTTTGGGCATATTAGAGGAAACATGTACCTTCTCCTTCTGTGCTTGGCTGGTCTCACTTAACATAATGCTCTCCAGGACTTTCCATCTTCTTGCAAAAGATATGATTTTGTTCTTCTTTATGGCTGAGTAGAATTCCATTGTGTGTATTTCCCAAAGTTTTGCTATCCATTCATCTGTTGATGGGGACCTGGATTGGTTCCATATTTTGGCTATTACGAATTGTGCTGCTATGAACATAGGTATGCATATGTTGCTATAGTTCTGTTTTCAACCCCTTTGGAAAGATACCCAGGAGTGGTATAGCTGGATCATATGGTGGATCTATTCCCACCTTTCTTAGGAATCTCCACACAGATCTCCATAGTGGCTGAACTAGTTTGCACTCCCACCAACAGTGTAAAAGAGTTCCTCTTTCCCCACATGCTTGCCAGCATTTGTTGTTATTTCTTTATGCTTGCCACTCTGGCTGGGGTTAGATGGAATCTCAGTGTACTTTTGATTTGCATCTCCCCAATGGCCAGTGATGTAGAACATCTTTTCATGTTTTTATTGGCCCTTTGTATCTCTTCTTTTGTATATTCTGGATATTAGCCCCCTATCAGAGTGGTGACTGGTAAAGATCTTTTCCCATTCTGTAGGCTTCCTCTTTGGGTTGTTGATGGTTTCCTTTGATGAGAAGAAAGTTTTTAGTTTGATGCTATCCCACTTGTTAATTCTTGCTTTAATTTCCTGAACTTTGGAGGTTTTGTTGAGAAAGTTACTGCCTGTGCCAATATGTTGTAGTGTTGAGCCTATGCTATGCTCTAATAACTTCACAGTCTCAGGTCTAATTTCTAAGTCTTTGATCTATCTTGAGTTAATTCCTGTGCATGGTGAGATATAGGGGTTTAGATCCATCTTTCTACAAATGGATAGCCAGTTCTCCCAGCTCCATTTGCTGAAAAGGCTGTCTTTTCTTCAGCATATGAGTTTGGCCCCTTTGTCAAAGATTAATTCACTAAAGATGGGTGGATTTGTTTCTATATCCTCTATTCTAATCCACTGGTCAGTATATCTGTTATTGTGCCAATACCATGCTATTTTTTTTTACTACTATTGCTCTATAGTGTAATCTGAAGCCTGGGATTGTGATGCCTCCTGCATGTTTCTTATTGCTGAGAATTGCTTTGGCTATTCTGGGTCTTTTCTTTCTCCATATAAAGTTCATGATTGATTTTTCTAAGTCTATGGAGAATGTCACTGGTATTTTAGTGGGAAATGCGTTGAATCTATAGATCACTTTTGGCAGAATGGCCATTTTGATATTTATTCTGCCTATCCATGAGCATGGGCAATCTTTCCATCTTCCAAGGTCTTCTTCAATTTCTTTCTTTTTTGTTTTATGCTTTTTGTTGTAGAAGTCTTTTACATCTTTGGTTAGATTTATTCCTAGGTATTTTATTGGTTTTGAGGTTATAGAGAATGGAATTGTTTTCTTTGTTTCTTTCATTGTGGATTCATTGTTGGTGTAAAGAAAAGCCACTGATTTCTTTAGGTTGATTGTGTATCCTACAACTTTGCTGAATTTGTCAATCAGCTCCAGAAGTCTTTTGGTTGAGTTCTTTGGGTCTTCCAGATAAAGGATCATGTCATCTGCAAATAAGGATAATTTTAATTCCTCTCTTCCTATGTGGATTCCTTTGATTTCCTTCTCTTGTCTTATTGCTGTGGCAAGAGTCTCAAGGACTATATTGAAAAGGAGTGGTGATAGTGGGCATCCTTTTCTTGTTCCTGATTTTAGAGGAAATTCTTACAGTTTTTCCCTATTCAATATAATGTTGGCTTTGGGTTTATAGTATATTGCCTTAATGATGTTGAAGTATGTTCCTTCTATCCCAATTTTCTGCAGTGATTATTTATTTATTTATTTATTTATTTATTTATTTATTTATTTATTTTGGTGGTACTGGGGTTCCTGGAAGCCCTTCTACCTCTGGGCTACACTCCCCAGACCTATTTTTACATTTTGTATTTGGAAACAGGGTCTCCAAAGCCAGCGCATGCGGCTGGCTTCGAACCTGCGCGATCCTCCTGTCTCTGCCTCCCCAGCACGGGTATTTTTTTTTTTTTTATGGTACTGGGGTTCCTGGAATCCCTTCTACCTCCAGGCTACACTCCCAGACCTATTTTATATTTTTATTTAGAAACAGGGTCTCCTAAGCCAGAGCGCATGGCTGGCTTCGAACCCGCGCGATCCTCCTGTCTCTGCCTCCCAAGCGCGGGGATTACAAGCGTGTGCCACCACGCTCGGCTGCAGTGTTTTTTAACATAAGTGGGTGTTAGATTTTTTTTAATGCTTTTTCAGCATCTATTGCTATGATGATGTGGTTTTTGTTCTTGGTTCTATTTATGTGGTGAATAACATGCATTGATTTGCGTATGTTGAACCAGCCTTGTTTTTCTAGGATGAAACCAACTTGGTCATGATAGTTTTGAATGCTTATGGCTAGTATTTTGTTTAGAATTTTTGCATCTATGTTCATTAAGGATATTGGTCTGTAGTTTTCCTTTCTTGAGGTATCTTTATTTGGTTTGGGGATTAATGTGATACTGGCCTCATAGAAGCCATTTGGGAGAGTTCCATCTCTTTCAATACCTGAAACAAGTTATGAAGTATTGGTATTAGTTTTTCACTGAAGGTTTTGTAGAATTCAGCTGGAAACCCATCTGGGCCTGGGCTTTTCTTTGATGGAAGAATTTTTATTGCTATTGGTTGGTTTAGGCTTGCTATATCCTCTTGGTTGAGTTTAGGTAGGTTAACTGTGCTTAGAAATCTATCAATTTCTTCCAAGTTTTCTAGTCTTTTTCATTTCTAATTTTGATAATTTGAGTTGATTCTGTTTTTCTTTTGGTTAGGTTGGCCAGGGGTTTATCAATTCTATTAATCTTTTTTTTTTTTTTTTTTTTTTTTTGGTGGTACTGGGGTTCCTGGAAGCCCTTCTACCTCTGGGCTACACTCCCAGACCTATTTTTACATTTTTATTTGGATACAGGGTCTCCTAGAAGCCAGCATGTGGCTGGCTTCGAACCTGCACGATCCTCCTGTCTCTGCCTCCCAAGTGCGGAGATTACAAGAGTACGCCACCACGCCCGGCTTCTATTAATCTTTTCAAAGAACCAACATTTTGTTTTATTGGTTCTTTGAATTGTTTTTTGTTGTTGTTCTCTATTTCATTTATTTATGCTCTAATTTTAATGATTTTTTGCCTTCTGCTGGCTTTGGGAATAGACTGCTGCAGACTTTCTAGGTCCTTGAGTTGTGTCATTAGGTTCTTTACTTTGTGGTTCTCTGTCCTTCTTATGTGAGCACTCAATGCAATAAACTTTCCTCTTAATACTGCCTTCCTAGTGTCCCATAGATTTTGGTAGGTTGTACTCTGTTTTCATTTGTTTCCATAAATTTCTTTATTTCTTCCCTAACTTCTGTTCTTATCCATTCATCATTCAATAGTGTATCATTCAATCTCCATGTATTTGAATAATTTCTTTTGAGTTTCCTGTTGTTGATTTCTACTTTTATTCCATTATGGTCAGAAAAGATGCAAGGAATTATATTACATCTTTTGAATTTGTTCGCACTTTCTTTGTGTCCCAGGATGTGGTCTGTTTTGGAGAAGGTTCTATGGGCTACTGAGAAGAATGTATATTCTGTAGCTCCTGACTGAAATATTCTGTAAATGTGTATTAGGTTCATTTGGTTTATGGTTTTCTTTAGTTCTAAAGAGTCTTTACTCATCGTTTGCCTTGTAGATCTATCCAGTGGTATGAGAGGCATATTAAAAGTCTCCCAGAATTATTGTATTTGGGTATATTTGGGATCTGATGTCCAGAAGGGTTTGTTTTACAAATGTAGTTGCACCCACGTTTGGGGCATAAATATTTACTATCATTATATCTTCTTGGTGTATTGTTCCTTTTAATAAAAGGAGGTGCAACGATTTGTCTCTTCTGATGTGTTTTAGTTTAAAGTCTGTTTTGTTGGATATCAAGGTTGCTACCCCTGCTCTTTTTTGGTCTCCAATAGTATGCTATATCTTTTTCCATCCTTTCACTTTCAGTCTGTGAATGTCTTTGGCTATAAGGTGAGTTTCTTGAGGACAGCATATATTTGGATTATGTTTTTAAATCCACATTGCGAGTCTATGTCTTTTGATTGGTGAGTTAAGTCCTTTGATGTTAAGAGATAGTATTGAAATATGATTTTTGTTTTCTGCCATTTTGTGTTCTGTCTACTCTTGGGTGGTTTGTTCTTTCTTCCTTACTTAAATGGCCCACTTATTAACTTCCTCTCTTCTCTGGTTCTGAAGTCTGCTTCTTTTTTTTCTTCTTTATGGTTTATTTCTTTAAAATTTTTCTCTAGTGTTGGCTTTGAATTAATGAATGCTTTAAGATTCTGTTTATCCTGAAACACTTTTGTTTCCCCATTGATTTTGAATAGTAGTTTTGCTGAATAAATAAGCTTTGGTTGGAAGTTATTTTCTTCCAGGGTCTGAATCACATCATATCAGTCTCTCCTAGCATTCATGACCTGGGTTGTATAGTCTCGGGTGATTCTTACTGTTTTGCCTCTATATGTCACCTGTTCTTTTGTTCTCACTGCTTTTAAGACTCCTTCCTTGGCCTCTATGTTGGTCATTTTGGTTATTATGTGGCGTGGGGAGGTCCTTCTTTGGTCCTGTCTCAATGGTGCTCTGTATGCCTCCTGAACATGAAGATCCAAGTGTCTTTCCATGTTTGGAAAATCCTCTGAAATTATGTCTTTGAAGAGATTACAGATGCCCTTGGTCTGTACCTCTATCCCTTCTCCAATGCCTATTATCTGTAAGTTAGGACACTTCATATTATCCCATATTTGCTGGATGTTTAGGTTTTGTTGCTGTAAAGATTTCTGTATATCACTGACCATGTTTTCGCTTTTGAATGTACTGTCTTCTAACAGTGATATTCTGTATTCCATTTCATCTAATCTTTCAGAATTTCTTTCTATTGCTGTCTTCATTTCACTTATTGACTCTTTTATTTCATTCCAGACCTCTTTCTGATTCTTTCTTAGTGTTTCTAACTCATCCTTCATCTCCTCTAGACTTGTTTTAAATCCTTTCATCATATTGTAAATCAAGATTCGGAACTCCCCTTCTTGCATTTCTTGTAGGTCAGTATTCGTGACTTCTGTCTTTTCTCCACTATTCCTGGTTCTCATATTTTTGAAGTTCTCAGGCCTGTTCTTCTGTTGTCTTCCCATTGATTGTGGGTATTGTGTACAGACCAGTCTTAGTAGTAGGGTTTTAGAAGAGTCAACAGGTAAGCAGTACTTTTTCGAGTGTTGAGGATTGGGTGATGGCGGAGTAGCTAGGGTGATGGGTGCAGGAGTTGGGTAAGGTAGAGAATATAATTAGGTTGTGGAAGAATTTAAGTATAATGGGGTTGAATCAGGTTGAGATTGGGAGAAGGTTAGATAGTAGGATTCTTGTATTTATCAGAATATTTAAGTATGGAGATGTGAGAAACTTTGTGTTTTAAACAAAGAGCTACAGTTAGGGGACAAGGGGAAAGATTTGAAGGAAGCTAGCTGATAGTCTGAATTGCAGACTTTTGTAGAGGGAGTGAGGGGAAGGCTCACATACAGATGGATAAAGTAACAAAATAAGGTAGAAAGACTATTATACATCAAATATAGACAGCAGCATCGACAACACAATAATGGAACACCAGAAGAGAACAAGAAGGGTTAAGAGAGTAAACAGGATAAACATAAGGCAAAATAAACCAACCTATCAACCATGTTATATGAAGTAAAAGATCCAAACAAACAAGAGACCCAAATAAAAGTAAAAAAAGAAGAAAGAGAAGAAGAAGAAGAAGAAGAAGAAGAAGAAGAAGAAGAAGAAGAAGAAGAAAATAGGGAATAATCCCCCCAAAAAAACTGAAAAAAGACCCAGAAACCAGAAAAAGAGAAAAAAGGAAAAAAAAACCAATAAAACAAAAATTGGCAACAAAAAAGAAAAAATTAAAAATAAATAAAAATTTTAAAAATTTTAAAAATAAAAAAAGAGAAGGAAACAGTCCTACTATTTTACTAACATACGGTATGGCTCTGTGCAAGTGTCATGCCTTAAGTGCCCTTGCTGTGTCAATGGGGTTGAAGGTATTTCCCTATGCAGACACTGGCACCCTCAGTTGTTGCAATGTCTATGACACTCGCTGTGTGCCCACTGGCTCCTCTGGCTCATCTGAGCGCGAGCTGTTACCTGGCAGCCCAATCAGAAGCTCTGATGGGCTGGCAGTTCTTTAATATCTGGTTCTCCGGAGGAATGGCAGTTCCGTGTCGGGGACCCTGCAGGTCTCCCAGTGTCTCTGTGTGTGCCTCTTCTGTTGTGCCAACAGTGCTGCTCAGGGGTTCGGCTAATCTCAAAGTTTGGGATGTTAAAGCTCTATGATCACTTTCAGACTCTTAGACAGTTCACAGTGCTGCCAGTGTTGCCGTTCCCCCAAATCCTTTTTGGGTCGGTGGCTCGATATGGCACCTTTTGTGGGTGTTGCAGAGACTCCAGCAGGTCAAAATTACTGGATTTTTTTTCTGCAGTAGTTCCAGAGTCTGTTTTGTGAGGTATGTTTGGCTGGGCCGCACCTTCTCGTGGCTGTGCCTCGTATCGTCCGGATGGGACTGCGTGGGTTTGGGCTTGGGCTGGGTCTGTGCTGGGGCTTGAGGCTGAGCTGCTGAGAATGTGCTGGGCAGGGGCTGCGCTGGTGCCTGAGGCTGAGCCGCTGAGAAGGTGCTCAGGCCGGGGCTGGGCATCTGATCTCCCTGTGGCTTCATGGAAGGGAAATTGGAGAGAGACTGGAAGACAGGAGGACTTCCATCAGGACAACCTGATACAATCACTGTAACTAAAGACACTGAAGATGAACAGCACCATTACCCCGAGTCTTCCAGCCCTGCCATCTTCACAGGTGGCTGGCCATTTGGAAGGACTTCCTGTCTTCTCCCTGTCAGCACTATCTCAGTAGCAGATGGCTGTGTTTGTTTGCTTGTTTATTTGTTTGCTTGTTGGGAGGGACAAGTGGGAATGGAACCCAGGGACATTCTATTGCCGAGCTACACTCTCAGCCGTATTTTTTATTCTTTATATTGAAACAGGGTCTTGCTGAGTGGCAAAGGGCCTAAGTAGCTGAGGCTGTCTGCGAACCATGATCCTCAAATGTTGTGATTACAAGTGTGCACCACGACGCCCGGCTTAGCTTGAGGCTGTAGAGATTTCCCAGGCCAGCATCATGATGCTCCTTTAGAAATGCCAGCAGCAGCTGGGCGTGGTGGTGCACCCTTGTAAACCGAGTATTTGGGAGGCCGAGACAGGAGGATCATGGTTCATGGACAGCCTCAGCTACTTAGTGTAAAGACCTTTGCAACTCAGTGAGACCCTGTTTTATTAAAAAAAAAAATAGGGCTGGGGTATCACTCAGAGCTAGAGTGTCCCTGGGTTCCATCCCCAGTACTGAAAAAAAAAAAAAAAAAAAAGAAAGAAAGAAAGAAAGAAAGAAAGAGAAATGCCAGCTCCCTCTGCAGAGTTAATTCCAGCTTCCAAATATTAGATTCCAACCTCTTTTACTTACTCTCCCAGGCCTAGAACTGAGAGCTGCTTCTGCCTTGCTGATGCTTTAGTATCCCTCCTTTCTGTAGATCCCCAGTACTCTTCTAATACTTGGAGGCTGAGAACAAGCCCAGAGTTTGTGCCCAGCCTCAGCAGGTTAGCGAGGCTCTCAACAACCTAGTAAGACCCTGTTTCCAAACAAAATAAAAGGCGGGGGTCTAAGATGTATATTGGAGGTAGAACATCCCCATGTTCAATCCTCAATACGGGGGTGGGGGGGATTACTCATTTGATAGTTGTTCAGTGACTGAGTGAACAGTAGATCAATCCCTCCCGAAACTTTTTTACTTTTATTTATTTTTTTGCAGTACTGAGGATGGAACCCAGGGGCATTCTACCTCCGAGCTATACTCTCAGCCCCATTTTTTATTCTTTACTTTGAAACAGGGTCTCACTGAGTTGCAGAGGGCCTCACTAAGTAGCTGAGGCTGTCCACAAACTGCTATCTTCCTGTCTCAGCCTCCCAAATGCTGGGATTACAAGCCTGTGCCACCATGCTTGGCTCCTCCTCAAACTCTTTATGCCCTCCCCCCCCACCTCTTCTTCTCCCAAGATAACCTGGACTCACAATTTATTGAGAAAATCAGAGTGAATCAGAGAGATACACTGCCCTTTCCAGTGTTCCTGCCTCCCTCTGTTCCCTTGTCTTCTGTGCCATCACTATGCCCTTACATGTGTTCCCATCACTAGGGACAATGCATCCCTGTGACCTGCCTACAGCAGGTTTCTCCACCTGTTCCTGCATCCCTCCCCCTCTATCCTACAGTTAATTTCTCTCTCTTTTTTTTTTTTTACAGATAAACATGTCCCAGTATCTCCCATCTTTAAAATTCTTTCAGATAGTCTGGTGTGGTGGCACACGCTTGTAACCCCAGCATTCCGGAGGCTGAGGAGACTGGAGGATCACGGATTGCGGACAGCCTCAGCTACTTAGTGCGGCCCTCTGCAACTTAGTGAGACCCAATTAAAAAAAAAAAAATGATAAAATTCGCCCAGTTGAGCATCTGTCCTCCCCAGCTGTTGCTCCATGTTTAGAGTGGTCTCCATTTCCTTATCTTCTTTTGCTTCTCATATCATTTTTTTTTTTCCTGTCTGGGGATAGAACCCAGGGGCATTCGGTCTCCAAGCTATACCCCCTGCCCTATTTTTTATTCTTTATTTTGAAACCGGGTCTCACTAAGTTGTGGAGGGCCTCACTAAGTAGCTGAGGCTGCCCGCAAACTGCGATCCTTCAGTCTCAGCCTCCCGAATGCTGGGATTACAAGCGTGCGCCACCACGCCCGGCTTCATATCATTCTTAGTAGCTCTTTAAATCTCAGTCCTAGCCAAGCGTGGTGCACACACACACTTGTAATCCCAGTACTTGGGAAGCTGAGATAGGAGGATCACAGGTTCACAGCCAGCCTCGGCAACTTTGTGATGTCCCCTGCAACTTGAAGCAGGTAAGACCCTGCTTCAAAATAATGAAGTGGGGCTGGGGGTATAGCTCAGAGGTAGAATACCCCTGGGTTCAATCTCCAGTACTAAAAAAAAATTAAATAAATAAATAAATAAATAAAAATAAATGTAAAATTCCCACTCCTGCTGGGTGGTGGCCCATGTCTGTAATCCCAGTACTTGGGAGGCTGAGGCAGGAGGATGAAAGTTTTGAGACCAGCCTCAGCAGCTTAGCAAGACCCTGTTTCAAAGTAAAAAATAAAATAGGGCTGGGGGATGTAGCTTGGAGGTAAAACACCCTTGGGTTCAATTCCTTGACTAATAATGATAAATACGTCCTTCTCCTCCTCTGAGGACTGTTCACAACAGGTGATTTCTACATTGCTCAATCCAACAGGCTCATGACTTCTTTGCTACCATGTTCTTTCTGGTTGTCCTCCTGTCTCTGTGGATCCTCTTCCATCTCTGCTTGGCCTCTAAATGGTGAAGGTTCCTAGATCTTGGTCCTTGACATGTGCATGTGCGCATGCATGCATGTGTGCGTGTGTGTTTTATTGGGGATTGAATCCAAGGGGGTTTCTATTTGAGCTACACCCCAACCCTTTTTTTCCATTTGAAAACAGGGTCACACTAAGTTACTGCATTCTGGCCTTGAACCTGTGATCCTTCCATCTTAGCCTCCAAGCACTGGGATTACAGGCATGTGCCACTACACGCAGCTCCCCTTCTTTCTTTTTAGCTACATGTATTTCCAGGTCCTAAAGCTTTAACCAGTCCTAAGGCTTTATAGTCTATAATGGCCATGACTCCAGTGTGTCTGCACAAATGCATATTTGACATGGATGTCTAAAATATATCTCCAGTATAACATGCCCAACCCATAACTCTCAATTTCCTTTCTCACAACCTATTCTCTCAGCCACATTTCACATAAATGGCATTACCATCCACCCTGATTCCCAAATCAAAAATCTAGAAGCTATTTTTTTTTTTTTCTGGTATTGAGGATGGTACCCAGGGGCATTCTACCTCCGAGTTACGCCCCCAGCCCTATTTTCTAATCTTTATTTTGAAAACGGGGCTCACTGAGTTACAAAGGGCCTAAGTAGTAGCTGAGGCTGTCGGCTGTCCGTGAACCGCAATCCTCCTGTCTCAGCCTCCCAAATGCTGGGATTACAAGTATGTGCCACCATGCCAGGTCTAGAAGCTATTTTTGAATCCTCTCTTCCTGACTCAACATCCAACCCATTAGCAAGTTTCATAGACTCTACCGCCAAAACATTTCAATTTAAATTTTCTCAAAGGATCATAGGTTCAAGGCCAGCCTTAGCAATTTAGCAAGAACTTATTTCGAAATTTAAAATAAGGGCTTGGAGTGTAGCTCAGAGGTACAACACCTCTGTAGAAAAAATTAGCACTATTCTCACATTCTGTGGGTTGGTTGGTGGCTTCTCTGGCTGAGTGGGCGTGGCCAAGGCAGGATGAGCTAGAAAAGCCTCTTCACACCTGGATTCAAGTCAGTTGGGGATTCTTGTCAGTTGGAAGGCACTGACAGCGTGTCCAGGCTGACCCCAAAGCATTCCTGTAGTAGTAGCACCACGATTCCCAAGATGAGCAAGGCAGCAAGTTCTAAGCCATAACAATTTTCAAGTCTCTTTTGCACTGTACTTTTTAATTTAATTTTTTTTTTAACTTGGGAGGCTGAAGCAGGAGGATCACAGGTTTGAGGCCGGCCTCAGCAACTTAGTGAGATCCTGTTTCAAAATAAAAAAGGGCTGGGGGCATAGCTAAGAGACAGAACACCCATGGCGTTGATCCTCAGTACCAAAACAAAATACACATACACTATTTCACTCCCTGGCCCAAACCCTCCTAAGTCTTCACTTAAAACTCAAACCCTATCATAAATTTAATGACCCAGGATCTGGCTTCTGACTACCTTTCCAATTAATTTAATACCATCGCCTCCTTTCCTGGTCACAGAGGTCTTTTTTCCCCCTTGAATACGGAGAACCCCTTCATACCACATGTCTGCACTTCTGCTCCCTTTGACTGAAATACTTGTCCCTCTGCGTATCTGCAAGGCTGTCATTCTGATTTCATCCGAAAACGCATGATACAGTCTTTTCTTTCAGCCAGTTTAAGACCACTCTCACTTAAATTTTCCACAAAGCATCTGCCACAGATACTTAGTTTGTCCCGCCCCCCTCGCGCCCAGCCAGTGCGTTCCCCGGAGCCGACCACACTGCGGGACACACGCGGACATTCGCGGAATGGATGCACCGGCGCCTCCGGTGAGAGCGGTCGCCAAGCTAGTGCCCGGTATAAAAGCATTTAATACATATACAAAATATTTTATAAATATACATGTATATAACAAGGAGGATTTTGGAAGACGTGAGGTTATCCCTTTAGCCTTTTATCCCATCAGGATCAACGCGCGGCAGGAGCATCCCAGACTGCTGGAAGGCTCGAGACCTCTCCGCCGGCCAAGGACGAACCGCCAAGCAGTGCATGCCGGGAGTGGTAGTCTCCCGGGAGCCCCGCGGCATGCTGGGACTTGCGGTCTTTCTGGAGCTGCGCCCGGCCGGTCTAGCGGCGCCCTGTCTTCCGCCATCTTGGGTCCCGTGGGCGCCGGCTGGGAGCCAGCGCGCAGGCGCCAGGCCGGCCCCGCCCCGGCCCGGCCCCGCCCGGCCGGCCCCGCCCCTCCCACGTGTCCGCCGCGGAGGGAGGCGCCTGCCCGCGCGGGCCGCCAGCGTCCGGCCGCAGCTCTCCCCGGCTCCCGTCGGCGGCGCCCGGAGCGGCCCGGCGCCCGAGGCTCCCGCCCCGGCCGCGGCGGGCCGGCTGAGCGCGTCGTGCCCGACCCGGCCCGCGAAGCGCCGGGGGAGGAGGCGGCCTCCGCCCGCGAGGACGAGCGGCTGGAGGACCGGCGCGGTCGCGGGAGGAGGATGGGGGCCAACCAGTTAGTGGTGCTCAACGTGTACGACATGGTGAGTGCGGCCGGCGCCGGCGCCCGCGGGGCGGAGCGGGGGAGGGGAGGCGCGCGCTCCCCGCGCTCCCGGCGCTGGCGGCGGCCGCCGGGCAGCAGGGCCGCGCCGCCTCCCTCCCGGGCCCGCCGGGCGAGGGGCGCGGGGCGCCCGCCAGGCTTCGGGCCGCGACCGGCCGGCCGCCGCCTGGCCCCGGGCTGCCCGGCCCCGGCTCCACCTGCGCTCCCCGCGCCTCTGCTTCTGGGGAGCCGTCTGTGTAAACGTGCAAATGAACGTGCAAGTCTTGAAAATTCCGAGCCCCTCCAAGTCCAGAAAGTCAGAGTTGTTAGCCTCGATGATAGGATCTCTTTCAAGGGCAACTGGAGCCAACACACCCTGGCCCCCAAGGCAGCCTCATTAAGATGAATGAGGCTAAAATTTATCAAGAAAATGGGCTGGCTGAATCATTTAGAGATCAAACTGCTGCACCTTCCCTAGATTCCGAAGACCACTTTACAGGTGATGCAACAGGTGGATGACGTGACCACAGGAGAGGGGAGGGAAGAACTTGTTTATTGTGTCATCTACCTTGGAAGTACCGCAGGCACCCGAGAGTTAGCCTTCCGGTTAGATGTATACTTGAGTTTATTGGCTTGCCTTTAGTTAGCTAATTTTTGTTTTGTGAAGAATCATCTCCTGCAATGTCGAAAATGTCGTGTAAGTGGATTGGCAAATGAAAAGTTCTCTTCATTATTTTTGTTGGCTTTAAGATGCTAAAAAGCAAAAATTCTTTAGTTAGGAGTCTTGGGTCATTTACAGATCTAAACTTTTATTTTTTGGTATTGGGGATTGAACCCAGAGACATTTTACCCCTCAGCTGCACCCCTAGCCCTATTTTGTTCTTTATTTTGAAACAGGTCTCACTAAATTGCTGAGGCTGTTTGCGAATCAATGATCCTCCTGTCTCAGCCTCCCAAGTACTAGGATTACAAGCATGGGCCACGACGCTTGGCTCCTTTTGAACTTTGAAACAGACTCTCACTAAATTGGTGAGGCTGGCCTCCAACCTTGGATCCTCCAGTCTCAGACGCCCAAGGACTGGGATTATAGGCATATACCACCACATCTAGTTTACAATCTAAACTTTTTATTCTTTTTTGTTGTTTATAGTTTTATTTAGAGGGTAGTATTGGGTAGAAAGAGCTTTCACAGGCCATATCTGGGAATTATTTCAGCAGGGCATAGAGTGCCTGGAACTGGTGGCGAGTCTTCAGTTGAGTTCTGATGTGGAACCTGAGGATGTGAGAAGGAAGGTAGAGTTAACATACTGAGGAAGTAAAACATGGTAGGAAAAGTTGAAGAGATGATAATCAGAACAAAAGATCCTAGAAAAGCAGGGCTTTGTAAGGTTTTTGGGCTATGTCCCTGATCAAGAAGTAATCGTCTAGATTTAAACTTTTGGTGTTTTCTCAGGCGCCTTTTTTTTTTTTTTTTAAAGAAATCTGTGAAAATAGTTTTGCTTTTAAAATAAAACTTAAGCTGAGCGTGGTGGCGCACGCTTGTAATCCCAGCATTTGAGAGGCAGAGACCTGAGGATCTCGGGTAGCAGATACCCTCAGTGAGACCTTGTTTCAAAAATAAAAGACTAAACAGCGCAGTGGCACTCACTTGTAATCCCAGTACTTGGGAGGCTGAGACAGGAGGATCACACAGGTTCGAAGCCAGCCTCAGCTACTTAGGCTCTCAGCTATTAGTGAGACCCTGTTTCTAAATAAAATATAAAACAGGTCTGGGAGTGTAACTCGGAGGTAGAATGCCTCTGGGTTCCATCCCCAGTACTGCCAAAAAAACACCCTGAAAACACATTTCTTGACATATGATGGGTATTCTGTGAATCAGGAAAATCACTGCTAGTTGTGGTTAACTGGGAAAAGCTAGAAATGATGTTCAAACCATTTTTTAGGGGGAAAGTGTTCTGAATGATGTTAAAATATTAACAAAGACCTTAATCCTCATTGCTTCTGTAGAGTAGGCAGTTGTTGAGGAAGCAGACAGAGAAAAGGGTGACTTGCCAAGATGACTAAAAATGTATTCTAGAGTTTCTAGATCACAGCTGTGATTTATTATTTTCTTTCCTAAATCATTCTGGTGATTTTTTTTTTTTTTTTTTGAGGTACTGGGGATGGAACACAGGGGCATTCTACCTTGAGCTATACCCCCAGCCTTATTTTTTATTTTTTTGTGGTACAGGGGATGGAACCCAGGGACATTATACCTCCGAGCTACACCTTCAGCCCTATTTTTTATTCTTTATTTTGAAACAGGGTCTCACTGTGTTGCAAAGGGCTTCATTAAGTAGTAGCAGAGACTATCCTTGAACCATGATCCTACTGTCTCAGCCTCCCAAAGGCTGGGATTAGAAGCATGCGCCACCACGCCAGGCTTATTTCTTTTACTTTCTTTCTTTGTGTGAGTGTGGTGGGGAATCTTGGGTTCTTACCTCTGAGCTACACCCCCAGTCCTTTCTTTTCTTTCTTTCTTCTTTTTCTTTTTTTTTTTTTTTTCTTTTTTTTTTTTTGGTAAGGGGATTAAACCCAGAGGCATTCTACCTCCAAGATACATCCCCCAGCTCTGTTTTATTTCTTGGAAACAGGGTCTCACTAAGTTGTTGAGAACCTTGCTAAGTTACTGCGGCTGGCTTTGAACCTATGATCCTCCTGTCTCAGCCTTCCACAGTCCAGGATTACAGCCTGTGCCACTCTATCAGCTTGATTAGTTTTTGTATCTTGTGTTTTCTTTTCACCTAGGAGAGAAGCAGCATATGAATCAGAGTGGCAGATAGTTCAATTGGACTTTTAAGAAATTTGCCTTTGTGTGTTCCTTTGAAGTTTTTGGAATATAAGTGTTTTATTTTGTTACTAATTCTGCAATTTGCCATTACTTTTGACTTTGTAGAAGCCACAGAATGAGTTAGTTACCCTCTTTTTTTAAGGAATATGTAATATCAACAGTAGTAACAATTTACTACAGACTAAACATGATTGTGACAAGAGCAGAACAGTATATGAATGAGACGGTATGGTTGTAGGATCTGGGAATGCTGATGGAGAAAAGGGGTGATCCTTGAACCATTGGTAGGATCTCCAAGGCCAGAGAAGAGTCAGCATGAACAAACGGACAAGAGTAGAAAAGCACAAACTAGAGTTGGTCCATCTTAACTAGAGTGTGGGGTGCATGAAAGAAGGCAACTACTACTGTCATTTGAGCCAGGAAAACCATTCGGAGTTTTCATGGAGGGGAACAGTGTGATCAGTCATGTTTTAGAATGAAAACCAGTGGGTTGAGGTACAGATTTTTGTCTGTTATACTCTTTTTTCTCAAATCAGTTTTAGGGTGTATGTGTGTGTGTGTGTGTGTGTGTGTGTGTGTGTGTGTGTTACTGGGAATTGAACCCAGGGCATTCTACCTCTGAATGATACATTCAACCCTATTTTATTACCTTGAAACAGGATCTTACTAGGTTGCAGAGACTGGCTTCAAACCTGCAATCCTCCTGTCTTAGTCTCCCAAGTACTGGGATTACAAGTATGCCACACCACACCTGGCCAGTTTTCGTTTTTTTGTTTGTTTTTGTTTTTGGGGGGGGTTGTTTGTTTGTTTGCTTGTTTTGCAGTACTGGGGATGGAACCCAGGGGCATTCTACCTCTGAGCTACACCCCCTGCCCTGTTTTGCATTCTTCATTTTGAAACAGGGTCTCACTGGGTTTGAGTTGCAAAGGGCCTCACTAAGTAGCTGAGGCTGTCCTAGAACCATGATTCTCATGTCTCAGCCTCCCAAATGCTGGGATTACAAGTGTGCGCCACCACACCCGGTGATGTTTTTCTTGACACCAAGAGTAAATTCCTTTTGTCTTTGGTTATGATTCATCTTCCTCATAGGATTTTTGATGGTGATCACTGTCGTTTACAGGCCCAGTACATCAACTGTTCTAAACTTAATGTGAAAATCAAATGTCAGTTTGCGGTTTTTGTCACTATTCACAGGGATCTCTTGCTGTGTGCCCTGTGCTTCTTTGGCAGACTGTTGCTTGTTTCTGCTGTGTGTTTTTTTCTGTTCAGAAGGCTGTGTGGCTGCTGATCATTCCTTTCCGTCCATAGTGCCACATATACGAATCAGGGTCACCTGTATTAACTTCCTTATCATAGAGTTGTATGATCCTCAAAAGGTTCTTAATCATACATAGTGCCGCTAAATTATTACTTGCTCTCTCCTCAGTGATTATGTTCCTCTGTGTACTTTGGAATAATCTGCCACTAATAAAATATGTCCTGTAGTTATTTTCTGCGTCATGGAAATAAGGTTATTCCTATATTCCTAATTTACTAGCATACATACCAAGGGAAGTGAAGCAGGTTAGTTTCAATTGCTGGGATAAATCTTTGTTGTAATTGCCTTAGCACAAAGTCTTCATTTTTCATAGATCCAGATTTTTGTGCTTTTGTGCTCTTATTATCCTAGCCACTGATGAATTTCTTAAAAATAAAAATATCCAGTTGTTGAATAAGGTTTGTAAATCTCTGTAAACAAATTTCCTATTTATCATTAGTAGCTATGCATTTTTCAGAGTCTTTAAAGAATAAATACTCTTTAGGGTTTTTCAGATAAGGGCATTTTTACGTGGACCCATATTTATTTATTTATTTATTTATGCCTACCTATCATCATTGGCCTCTTCAAAGAGATTGTGAGGTTATACTAGTGTGATGGGTCTGATTACTCATCCACTAGATCTAATTCAGACTTTCTAAACAAGCTCTAGATTCTTGCATCTAAATATACTCTTCACCTAAATGATCCCATAATAATGGTTCTGAGTCAACATGGCCAGGAACAAACTTCTCCCTTCAGTCCTTTCATAGCTCACACTCTTCCCCTCTCATCCATGCCACTCCCCCAAACACCATGCCTTTTGTTGTAACTAGCACTTTTCTTCTTAGTTTCCCAAACAAACTTGGGAAGAAACCTGATTTCCTCCTTAACTTCACTCCCAGTCAGTCTCCAGGCCTGGTCTTTCTTTTAGTTTGGTTGAGCTGAGTAACAAAACAATATCTTAAATTAGAAGGATACCTGTCTTTTAGTCCAGAGGTAAAAAGCCCCTGGGTTTGTTCAGCAGCTAAGTCATGTCCTCAGGAACCAAGACTCTCCATCCTCCTCCTCTCCAGGCTGCTTGTTGATTTTGCCCCTTGGTTTATGCCCTTATAATTGAAAATTACTTCCATAGCATTAAGCATGGTATCCTCATCTAGCAGGATGTGAAGAAAGACAGAGAAGGGTAGGTAGGGCCTTTCTCTACCTGCAGCTCTCCTGTGACAGGAAGGAACAGCCTTGCCAGAGCCTCCCTTTTTCCCCAAGGGTTTGTCCAAAATTGTCTCCTGTGTCACTGCCGCAGCTGAGTAAGTAGGTATCTGGTTTGCCGACCTTTATGAAGAGTTGCAGGTAAGAAAGGTGTAGGCTGTTGGAAATGGCAGCTGGGAATTTATGTCTGACACATTTTACTTTATGAATATTATTTAAATTGGTTATTTTATTCGTGATTCACTGTTGCTTATCAAGTGCAGGCTCTTTATCTCTTTTTGTATAATGGTATCCTTACTAATTTCAATCTCTGCTTTTTTTTAATCTACCTTCATTCTGTTACCAAAGTAACTTTCTGAAACATTGATTGTGCTGTTTCTCTGCTTAAAAGTCACGTGCAGAATAAAATCGAAAGCCATTTATGTTGTGGCCCCTGCCTGACAAAGGCCCATCTTTTTAAAGGCCCAAATGTGTATGCATTTTATGTTCACACAGTGATATTTTTTAGTTAAACAGGTTATCTTAACACTAGTTTGCACCCAGTATCTTGACACTTGGTGGTCCTTCCATCTGAATGCAGCACTGATCAGCCACACGCTCCTGCTCCTGGCCTGTGCTGACTTTCAGACTTAAATGAGACACTTTTTGTGTGTCTCTATTACTGCATGTGTTGTAATCCTAAGCATCCTACTGTACTGTTTCTTGATAATATATTATTAGCAGTGTCTAGAACAGGGCACGTTCCTAGAGGGTAGGATCTACAAATGTTTTCCAAATGAATGGGATTTTTAACTAGCCAATTTTTATTAGAAGTACCAGTTAAATGGCAAGAAAACATTATGTGATCCTTTTATTTGTTCGGTAGGTAATAGTGTTTTGTTTTTGCTTTTGTGTTTTTCTTTATAGCTTAGTATTGCTGGAGTTTAGCCTTGATTGTTGGAATAGGGGACCCACATGAAACAATAGGACAGGAGGGAAATACTTTGTGTGTGTATGGGGGGGGCTGAACTGAAGAGTTCTACCTCTGAATTACACCCTAGCCCTATTTTATTTTTTGTTTTGAAACAAGAATGCTAATGTTGCTGGTGGCCTCAGAAAGTTGCAGAAGTTGACCTTAAACCTGTGATCCTCCTGTGCCAGCCTTCCAAGTACTGGGATTACAGTGCCAACATGCCCAGCTGAAAAAAAGTTCTTTGAAAAAAAATTTTTTTTTAAACAATGGAGTAGGCTGAGGAAATGTTTTAATCTGTTTGTTTATTGAAGTTCCTAGAAGATACTCTTTCAAAAAAACACTGTCAGTTCCTGGATTTTAACATAGATTAACTAGTTAATGGGAGCTAGTCTTAATCTTCTTGTAGCTTCTTGGGCCAGTGCCCTCTTCCCATCACTTGACGGAACACTGTGACCCATGAATCTAGGGACAATCATGAATCTGCCCTGCCTTTCAGTACTGTCCATGGCCTTATCTTTTTTACTCTTTATGGTTTAGTATATATGAGAGAAATCAGTCTCCATATTTGTTTTCTGTTACTGTAATAAATTGACAAAAGCTTAGTGGTTTAAAATAACACAAATGTGTTTACCTCACACTTATGTAAATTAGAAGTGCAGGTAGCCTAGACTAGTTCTGCTCTTCTAGACCTCACATGGCCAAAATCAAGGTAGGAGGCTCTGGGGGCAAATCTGAGTCCAAGCTCATTCAAAGGGTTAGCAGGATTCAGTTGCTTACATTTTTAAATCTCAGGTCCCATTCCTTGATGCCTGTCAGCTAGGAGCCTCTCATGGCTGCTTAAAGTGGCTCATATCCTTCATCTTTAAACGAGCAGTAGCATATTGAATTCTCACACTTGAGATATCTTAAAATCTGCCACATCTATCTATTCTATCTCTAGACAGAGAATGCACTAGTCTGCTTTTTTTTTTTTTCCTCCCAGTATTAGAGATGGAACCCAGGGGCATTCTGCCTCCAAGCTACACCCCCCAGCCCTGTTTTTTTGTTTTTTTTTTTTTTTAACTTTGAAACAGGGTGTCACTGAGTTGTAGAGGGCTTCACTATGTAGCTGAGGCTGTCTGTGAACCATGATCCTCCTGTCTCAGCCTCCCAAATGCTGGGATTACAAGTGTGTGTCACCATGCCTGGCTAATTTACTAATTTTTAAAGCATTTTCATTATATCTACCAAGTGATTTTGTTACACAGTATAACATATTCATAGGTTCTAGGCATTAGGATATGGATATCTTTGGGAGTCATTCCACCTACCACAGCATTTATGAAAGGTATATTATAAACCAAGAATGTTCAGTGTTCCCTTTTAGCAATTCCTTAACTTGGCATAGAATAAATATTAGCCTAGTAACTTAAAATAGAAATTTGAAGTATTCAGAAAGTAAAGCACAGAAACCTTTTATGATTGGCAGGTACTCGGATTCATAAGGTCCCAGTGAATTGGTGATAAAAGCTGCAGCAGTATAGTGTATTCCAGTCCCATAGCCATATTTATGATGGATCAAATTAACAAAATACAACTTTTGAAACTTGCAAATTAAATACCTCTAAAATACCAAGGAGAGCTTACTATTCAAGTTAATTCTTTACCTTAATGGATTTTTCTTAAGATGTGCTATACTTACATATTCCACTTACTGACCATCAAAAATTATTTGAATTCCAAAACAGCACTGTTCACGTGTAAAGGAGCTGGGCTTGTAATCCCCATCCTTGGGAGGCGGAGACAGGAGGATCATGCAGGTTCGAAGCCAGCCTCAGCTCGCTTCAGAGACCCTGTTTCCAAATAAACAACATAAAATAGGTCTGAGAGTGTAGCCCAGAGGTAGAAGGGTTCCATCCCCAGTACCACAAAAAAAAAAAAAAGAAAGAAAAATGTAAAGGAAAGACTTCCAAAATAATATTGAACTCTAAGAAAGAATAAAAAAAAATAATGAAGATATGGAATGTATTAAAATAGTTTAATTTTTCTTAATCTGGAATGTATTTGGTATATGATATGTATGGTCCTACCCACAAAACAATAAGTTAAAAATTAACTAGTTGGCCCCATATTACTTGAAATACAAAATCTTTCTTTACTAAATTGTAACATACTCCTTATCATACTTGTGAATTCTTGTCCACATAGAATTGGAGATTCTAGTCTTATTACTACACTGTTTAAATTGTTCTAATTTCTCATTTGATTCAGTTTCTGACTGCCTGCTTCTCTTCACTATTCAAAGTTTTCTTGGCTTTAATTTGTTTGCTTTTCTAGGAGCACTTTGCAAAGCTCTGAAAAAGTCCCGTGGAATTGTGTCTAATTATACATAATACAGAACTTACCATCTTAGTGTGTGTGTGTGTGTGTGTGTGTGTGTGTGTGGTGTTACCAGGGATCAAGCCCATGGACATTTTGCTTTGAGCTATACCCCAGCACCTTTTTAATATTTTTTGTTTTAAAATAGGGTCTCGAACCAGGTGCAATTTTCAACACTTTCATTTTGCAAAACTGAAACACTCTACCCACTAAATAACAACTCCCATTCTTTTCTTCTTCTCAGCTTCTGGTACCTATCATTCTTTCTGTCTCTGAGTTTGACTATATACCTCATAAAAATGGAGCTGTACGGTATTTGCCCTTTGGTGACTGGCTTATTTCAGTTCAGCTTATGTCCTCAAGTTCTACCCATATCATAGCATACTCCAGAATCTTTCTTTTTTAGGCAGAATAACATTCCATTATGTGTTTGTGCCACCTTCTGTTTATCCATTCATCTGTTGATGGTTGCTTTCTTCCACCTTAAGGATTCTGCTGTGAACATGAGTGGACAAATATCTAGATAAATGCCCAGAAATCTATAGTTGTTTTTTTTTTTCGTTTGGACTTGCACTAAACCTGTAAATTAACTTGAGAAGAATTAGCATTTTTTCTACCATATTCTTTTTCCTCCCTATTGATGAAAACAAGAATTTTTGTTAGCTTTGAGATTTTTATTCAGAAAATACACAGAAATAGTTAAGTATTAGATAAGTTAATGCCAAGATTATCTAAGCCATCTGTTAACAGAATAAAGCTACTAAGTTAAATACATGGCACACTAAGTAGCAGTGAGTGCTAGAGAGGAAACTGAAGAGGAAGAGGAGAGGGACAGTGTGGGTCAGACTGGTGTAGTGTCAGTTTATCCTGCAGTTTAAAATAGGGTGGACAGGAAAGGCCTCACCAAGGGGCATTTCTGGAAGATGAAGGAGGGTGCCATGTGGTTATCTAGGGAAAGACTGGTCCAGCAGATGGAAGCAGTGCAAAGCCACATTTGCCTTCTAAAAAATACAACAGGAAATGCTGAGGTTTTTAGGGGAATTTCCAGTTCAGGTTCTCTGGTAGATGCATGAGGATCATTGAAATAGAACAAGCAGCTGGGCGTGGTGGCACACGCTTGTAATCCCTGCGCTTTGGAGGCGGAGACAGGATTGTGCAGGTTCAAAGCCAGCCTTGCTGGCTTAAGAGACCCTGTTTCCAAATAAAAATATAAAAAATAGCTGTCTGGGAGTGTAGCCTGGAGGTAGAAGGGTTTCCAGGAACCCCAGTACCACCAAAAGAGAGAGAGAGTGAGGGGGGGGGGAGGGAGAGAGAGAAAGAAAGAAAGAGAGAGAGAGAGAGAGAGAAAACAAGCAGTACCAAAGGGAAGCAGTCTGGGATTAGGGTGGGCTGTAAAGATGAGAGGCAGCGTTGCCTGGTTTACACACAATGTCATTGGTAAACAGCTACTGGGAAGTAGAGAAAACAAGATTCAGAACATTCCATAGGATAAAAGTGCTAGCCAGAAGTTTTTTTTAAGTGAGGAATAATCAAAGCTTGGTTTAACCTTCAATTATTTTATTTATTTATTTATTTATTTATTTCGTGGTAGTGGGGTTCCTGGAAACCCTTCTACCTCCGGGCTACACTCCCAGACCTATTTTATATTTTTGAAACAGGGTCTCTTACGCCAGCCGCGCTGGCTTCGAACCTGCGCGATCCTCCTGTCTCCGCCTCCCAAGCGCGGGGATTACAAGCGTGTGCCACCACGCCCGGCTTAGCCTTCAAATTTTAAGAATAGAACAATTTTTTTTTTTTTTTTACAAATACACAAACATCAGAAACGTTACAAGAGAATAAAAATCAAGCTGATTGTAGACTTCTCTTTCATGATATCAAAGATTAATACAGTCAGAGTGTATGACCACAGCTTGGATGAGAGAAAAGCTGGAAGCATGGAGCACTCTGCAGAGGAGGGAAACGTGATGAGCAGCAGAAACAGGTGATTCTTTTGGTATTGTGGAATTGTATTTGAGTGTATGTGTAAATTGCTTCTCATTAAAATATAAGTATTATGCCTTGGTGTGGTAAATACCTGTATTCCCAATATGTGGGAGACTGAGATGGGGATTGTAGGTTTGAGGCTAGCCTCACCACTTAGCAAGACCTTCAGCAACTTAGTAAGATCCTGTTTCAGAATATATTTTTTTAAGGGCTTGGGGATGTAGAGCTGAGGTAGAATGCCCCTAGGTTTAATACCTGAAACTAAAAACTATGTATTTTGTTGTTGATGGGATAAAAGCATACCTAGAGGGGAAAGTCAAAAGAAAACACAAAAGCCAGGCATGGTGACGCAAGCTTGTAATCCCAGTACAAGCTATACAGGAATCCTGGCTGAGACAGAAGAATCACAGGTTCAAAGTCAACCTCAGCAACTTAGTGAAACCATGTTTCAAAATAAAAAATAAAGCTGGGCGTGGTGGTGCATGCTTGTAATCATGCTTGGGAGGCTGAGACCGAAGGATTGCAGATTCCTAGCCAACCTCAATTACTTAGTGAGGCCCTTGCAATTTAATAAAACTCTGTTTCAAAATGAATAAAAAATAGGGCTGAGGATATAGCTTGGAGGTAGAATGTGCCTGGGTTCCATTCCCAGTACCACAGATAGATGATAGATAGTTGATATAACTGTATGGCATGAGAAGAAAAAAAAACAGATAAGTGAAGACAAGTAGGATGAAGGATATTATGAGTTTACAGTAATAAGTTAGATCCTCTTTTAGGTTTATTGACTGTGTTTATAATGAGCTTTGCCTTATGGAGATTTAAAAAATACAAGGTCAAAACTTTTTTTTTTTTTTTTTTTTTTTTTTTGGTGGTACTGGGGTTCCTGGAAGCCCTTCTACTTCCGGGCTACACTCCCAGACCTATTTTTACATTTTTATTTGGAAACAGGGTCTCCTAAGCCAGCGCGTGGGGCTGGCTTCGAACCAGCGCGATCCTCCTGTTTCTGCCTCCCAAGCGCGGGGATTACAAGCGTGCGCCACCACGCCCGGCCAAGGTCAAAACTTTTGACCTGTGACCTTTCAGGTTTGTGCCACCCATAAGAAGGTTTCCCTCACATAAAATTTTACAAATAGTGTAGTTTGTTCCCAAGTGCAAGACCAATTATGCCAACACTGTTGATTGACCAATCCATAGTTCCCACATTGATAGGAGGCATACATGACATTTTTATCCTTTGCTGAGTTGTTGTGGATCATATTTCTACTTAAAGACTTTCTGTGCTCTTCATTAATTTAGTTGCCTCTTCCTGCACCATCATTAGATGTTTAATTGTAGTCTTCTAGAGTGTTTTGATATATGTTGGTATCAAAGTTTCTCTTACTCCCTTTCAGAATTATCTTAATTTTTTTTTTCCCCTGAGATTGAACCCACGGGCATTGTACCTCCAAGCTATACCCCCAGCCCAATTTTTTATTCTTTTTTTTGAAATGGGGTCTCACTAAGTTGCAGAGAGCTTCACTAAGTAGCTGAGGCTGGGAGTGAACTTGGGATCCTCCTGCCTCAGCCTCCCAAATACCAGGATTACAAGTGTGTGCCACCACATCCAGCTTTGTCTTATTTTTCTCATACATCCATTTTTTCAAATTAAATTCTGAAGCAATATTTCAAGTGTAATAATACTGCATTTAGGAATAATTTGGGGGAGATTTATAATATTGCGTCTTCCTATAATAAAAACTAACATATGAGCCGGGTGTGGTGGTGCACGCTTGTAATCCCTGCACTTGGGAGGCTGAGACAGGAGGATCGCACAGGTTTGAAGCCAGCCTCAGCTACTTAGTGAGGCTCTCAGCAACTTAGCGAGACCCTGTTTCAAAGTAAAATATAAAATAGGTCTGGGAGTATAGCCCAGAGGTAGAAAGCCTGTGGGTTCCATTCCCAGTGCCAAAAAAAGAAAAAAAAAACTAACATATGTGAGTGTTTTTGGCTTACCAGCCATTGCTAGGCTCTTCCCTCATGTTTTTATTCCTTTTTAAGATGAAGAAACCAAATCTAAGTTGAAAAACCTGCTCAGATCCACAGTATAAGAGTAGAGTTTCACCAGGCGTGGAGGCGCACACTTGTAATCCCAGCATTTGGGAGGCTGAGACAGGAGGATCTGAGTTTGTGGGCAGCCTCAGTTCCTACTTAGGCCCACTGCAACTCAGTGAGACCCTGTTTCAAAATTAAGAATAAAGCCGGGTGTGGTGGCGCACGCTTGTAATCCCCGCGCTTGGGAGGCAGAGACAGGAGGATCACGCAGGTTCGAAGCCAGCTGCGCGCGCTGGCTTAGGAGACCCTGTTTCCAAAAATAGGTCTAGGAGTGGAGCCCGGAGGTAGAAGGGCTTCCAGGAACCCCAGTACCACCAAAAAAAATAAATAAGAATAAAGAATAGAGTTGGGGTGTAGCTCAGAGGTAGAATGACCCTGAGGTTCCATCCCCAGTACTGCAAAAAAAAAAGTTTTAGTGTCGGCCAAGAGCTTGACACTAAAAATCGTAACCACTATTTTCTATCTTTCTCCTTTGTATCCTCTCTCCCCAATCTCAAAAAAATGCCGTAGAGGCTAAGGTATACTTCAGTAGTGGAGTGCTTGCCTAGCATTGCAAGGCCCTGTGTTCAGTCCCCAGCACCACAGAAAGAAAGAAAAGAAAGTACTCTGTGTCTTCATTTGTCCTACTCTAATACCCATCCCTGAACTAATTTCTGGAGCTCATGGATAGACAGGGACATATAAAGTTCTTTAAGTCTTTTCTGTGGGTATTTCTGTGATGGTTGATTTAAGTGTCTGCTTGGCTAGGCCATGACACCCAGGTGTTACCCAAACACCGGTCTAGATGTTGCTGTGAAGGTTTTTTTGTTTTTATGAAATGTTTAAATCAGACTTTGAATAAGGCAAATTACCCTTAGTGATATGGGTGGGCCTCAACCAGTCAGTTGAATGCCTTGATAGAAAAGACTGAGGTCCCTAAGGAAGAAGGAATTCTGCCTACAGAGAAGCTGCATGTTGACTCTTCCTTGAGTCTGCATATTGCAGACTTGCCAGCTGTGAGCCAGTTACTTAAAATAATCCCTCCCTTTCTCCCCTCTTCATAGGGATTAGATTTTCCAGTCTAGCGGTATAATCCCTCTTGTCTGGCAGCTCTCTCTGTTCTACACCTTGGCTGTTGAATGCCACTAGAGAAACACAACCCTACTGCCTGACCTCACTTTCAAATTGCCCAGAGATCCCAAGAGGCCCCACCACCGTCCTCAGTGCTTCCCTGTGCCCCTGGCCCGCTCCTTCCCTGCTCCCAGGCAGCTGCAGTATTTGTGCTCTTTAGTCCCTGCTCAGCCTCCTCTCAGAGATGACCTCACAGCTCATTTCACCAAGGAAAACAGGAACTGATGGGATTTTTCTCATCTTACCACCACTGCTGTGTTATGATCGCCCTTCCTTCTGTGGTGTGGCGTGGACTATCCAGGGCCCTAGCTGGAGTCAAAGCTTTCCGCTGTGGACTCAGTCCCGCCGCTTGCCTATCTGTGTGAGCTCTTCTCAGGATTTTGAGCACTCTTTCCCTTCCCTGCTACATTCGGATCAGCAAGTGAATATGCTGTATTGATTACCAGTCTTCACCCTTTAAACCGAGGAGAATTTGCTGTCTATATTAATAATACCTTTATTTGCCATCCACCATATTGTATTATGCTATCCAGCTAGAGGTTTATCTTTTTAAATCAACTGTCTCAGAAATGTATTACTCTCCCCAACCCCCGTAGGGCATTCTACCTCCAAGCTACACCCCAGCTCTATTTTTTTTTTTTTAAAACGGTCTCAATGAGTTGCAAAGGGCCTCAGTAAGTGGCTGAAGCTGTCTGCAAACTGTGATCCTCCTGTCTCAGCCTCCCAAATGATGGGATTACAAGCATGGCCACCACACCTGGCTTGAAATGTATTACTTTTCAAAGCTTTAATAAGAAAGAGAGCAAGACAAATTTCCATCCATTCTGACCTGCTGCTTTTTTGTCTGTGGACACAAGCAATAATGCACCATTATAGATTCAAACTTCTTATTCTGACCTTGAGGGTGGGGACAGTGTCTTGATCTTCTTATCCCCAGTTTGCTGCATAGTAATTGCTTTAGAAAAGGTTTGCTGGGATTGCACAAAGTTCCACTAGGACTTGTCATCCTGAACCAATTCCTTTCCCACTGTTCTGTTGTTCCTTGCAGGAAGATAAAGTTGAAGCATACTGTTGGGGACAGAGGTGGCTTCTGGCTTTCTGCCCTCTCTAGCTCCTCACATCCAGAGACCTGCCTCTATATATTTTATTTATTTGTTTATTTTAGCTTTTTCACACAGGGTTTCTATGTCTCCAGGGCTGGTCTCAAACTTCTGGGCTCAAAGGATCCTCCTGCCTCAGCCTCCCAATTACATATCACCCTGACTGTGTGTGTGTGTGTGTGTGTGTGTGTGTGTGTGTGTGTGTGTGTGTGTGTGTAAAAGAGAGAGAGAGAGATACTGGGGATTGAACCCAGACGTATTCTAACTCTGAGCTACACCCCAGTCCAATTTTATTTTTAAATAGGATTTCACTAGGTTAATGGTTAATGAGAATCTCACTAGTTGCTAAGTCTGTCTTTGAACCTGCCATCCTCCTGTCTCAGCCTCCCAAATACTGGGATTACAGGAGTATGCCATCATGCCTAGCTTATTAGCCTCTGCTATTCTAATAGCAGCAGCTGATCCCCCTTAGCCATCCCCACTGGTTCAGAGTCAGGGCTGAGGAGGGGACAGGAAGAGTCTTTGTCTCCAATCTGTGCAAAGGGGGTGGTATGATACAGCTATCTCTGTGGTGTAGCCTGGATCAGGGTGCATGGTTTTATATCCTGCCTTCTGCCTTTTAACTGTGAGGCCTTGGGAAAGTTATTAAATTTCTCTGTCTCTGTTCCTCTCTAAAATGAGAACAATAAATGTACCTAGTGCATAGGGCTATTGTAAGGATCATATGATTCAGTCCTAGTGTCAAGGATAGTTGCTCCGTTATAAGCACTAGAGAGTGTTTGCTATTGTTATTGCTAGTGTTGTTATTTGCAGGATTTTATTAGATAACTGGGCTGCCATTTGTATGTTTTCAGCAATTGCAACACTTAGTAGTAACTTGTTTAGAATTTCCTCCTTTTATTTAAAGGAGTATTAAACTGCAGAGAATAGTGCTGCTGAAAATGAAGCAGTAAAAGGATTGTTTTATGTTTTATATTAGCTTCGAAATCTACATATGTATATGTATGTACATACATACATATATATACATATGCACACACACATGGCTAATTGAGATTTATAATTTTTTTATACTGTGGAACTTGTAAAAAAGAAAACCCGTAGCCTTAGATGGGTTTATGCATACCATAGTGTAATTATGATTTCTATCTTACAGTCCAGCGGTAAGTTGGAAGAACCGCCACATAATGGGTTTGACATGTTCGTTCCCTCTCAAAGTTCTCAGTAGTCTGTGTGTCTTTTCCATCTCTTGATTTATGAAAAGATTGGTGTCGCTGAAGTACAGTTGACACATTCTAGTTTCCAAAAGGATCATATCCTCTGGACTTTTCCTTTCCCTCAAATTTATAGTTTAGTCGACAGTTTCAGAATATTCTCTGCATTTGTAATCATGCAGTACTGATAAAGTGAGCGTGGTTGAGAACATTCAGGCAAATAGTAGGCCGTGACCACATTTCCTTACTTATGATGGTACGTGAAGGGTGGAGGGACACAGTCATTGTACATTTGACAGAAAATGATGAATTGACTTGCATCTGATTCTGAAGTTATTTCAGAATCATATAAAAATCAGGGCCACATGAGAATACTTTCGGAAACACAGTTGTGTAACAGAAAAAGCAGTAAATGAAGGCTAAGAATCCTGGACTCCTGTTACTAGCTCAGCTACTCATTATGTGATGTTGGGTAAGGGATTTGCCTCAATATCCCTAGCATAATTTATGGATTTTACATGGGCTGTTGTTATAAAAGAATATATATAACCCCAAAGCAATTTATCAATTTACTGTATATGCACATGTGTTGTTTTTTTTTGGGGGGGGGGTGTTTTGTATGTGTGTGCGTGGTACTGGGGATCAAACCCAAAGGTGTTCTACCTCTGAGCTACACCCCTAGCTTTTTTTTTTCTTTTTTTTCTTTTTTCTTTCTTTCTTTTTTTTTTTTTTCTGAAGCAGGGTCTCGGTTAAGTTACCTTTTAGTGACCAGGAACCTGGTCTCAGCCTCCTAAGTACTGGGATTACAAGTGTGTGCTACCATGTCTGGCTTTATATTCTTTTTCTTTTTCTTTTTCTTTCTTTTTTTTTTTAGTAACTTGGGCTTTATTTCGTTTATTTTATTTATGTATTTATTTATTTTGGTGGTACTGGGGTTCCTGGAAGCCCTTCTACCTACGGGCTACACTCCCAGACCTGTTTTTATATTTTTATTTGGAAACAGGGTCTCTTAAACCAGCACGGGCTGGCTTCGAACCTGTAGGATTCTCCTGTCTGCCTTCCAAGCGTGCGGATTACAAGCATGCGCCACCACGCCCAGATTATTTATTTATTTAATTTTTTTGGTGGTACTGGGTGTGGCACCCAGAGGCTTTCTACCTCCAAGCTATACTCTCAGACCTATTTTATACTTTATTTGGAAACAGGGTCTCACTAAGTTGCTGAGAGCCTCATGAAGTAGCTGAGGCCGGCTTCAAACCTGTGGGATCCTCCTGTCTCAGCCTCCTAAGGGCAGGGATTACAAGCGGCTTGGCTTTATATTCTTAATGAGCTCTTTATGGATAAAGACTGAATTAATGCTACTTGTATCTCCACTGTCTAGCACAGTCCCTGATGCAATATAAAACATATGCATATTTCTTGTTGAAGCAAAGTGGCTTTGCTTGAAACTTTGCTGGAAAGTGGACAGTTAAAATGATATTGAAACTGAGATGCAATATAGAGGACCCTTCTAGAACTGTGTTTCTCAGTTTGGGGAGGGAATTGGAGCTTGAACTCAGGATCATTCTATCTCCGAGCTATACCTCCAGTCCTATTTTATTTTTTATTTTGAAACAGGGTCTCTTTAGGTTGCTGAGAGTCTCACTGCATTGCTAAGGCAGTCCTTGAACCTATGATACTCCTATCTTATCCTCAAAGTTTTTCTCAGTTTTACAGACTAGGAGATATACTTTACATAACACCCATTATATACACATGTAGTTAAAGCCACAGTTCAGGAAATAATTATGTGTCGTCTGATAAGTTCTATTCCATTGAGTTTTATTCATTTAAAATAATGCTGAAGCCAGGCGTGGTGGTGACACTTTTAATCCCAGTACTTGGGAGACTGAGATAGGATTCCAGGTTTGAGGACAACCTCAGCAAGAGGTGAGGCTCTCAGCAACCTTTTAGCCAGAGACTCTTTCAAAATAAAAATAAAATAGGACTGAAAGGTGGAGCTTGGAGGTAGAATGCTCCTGGGTTCAATCCCCAGTACCAAAACAACATAAAATAATGCTGAAGCTGGATGTGGTGGTACACACCTGCACTCCCAATACTTGGGAGGCTGAGACAAGAATCTCAAGATCAAGGCCAGCCGTGGCAATTTAGCAAGACCCTCAGCAACTTATTAAAACCCTTTTTAAAAATAAAACGGGCTGAGGATGTAGCTTAAAAGATAGAATGCCACTAGATCCAATCTTCAGTACCAAAAAAAAAAATGAAATGATGCAGATATGATTTCAGGTTGGCTTATGAGTTACAGCCTGAAGTTTAAAGGACACCTGTCAAGAAGCCACATTGCAGGAAAACAGGAACATCATCACATCCATTTCTGTAGCACTAGTGCTTGCACATCGGAGGTATTGTCAGTGAAATAGTTTTATTAATGACTTCCAGTCTCAGGTGGATACTTTGTTTTCATAGAAATTTAAATTTTTTGGAGACAGCAAATATTTGAGAGTATTTGAATGCAGAAAACATGAAAAACATAACGAGTATTCAGCTTTATATGACTTTTGTGATTAAAATATATAGCCTTGTGGAATTAAAATTATTTTATAAAAGACTACCTTCAGCTGTGTATGGTGGTGCATGCTTATAATTCCAGTACTCGGGAGGCTGAGACAGGAAAATCACAGGTTGGCAGTCAGCCTCAGCAATTTAGTGGGGCCCTCTGCAAGTTAGATTCTGTTTTTAAAATAATAAAATAGGCTGGGGGTGTAGTTCAGAGGTAGAACGTCCCTGAGTTGAACTCCCAGCACCAAAGTAAATAAATACAACATACATGCATACATACATACATACATACATATATACAGACTACCTTCAAATTTTTCATCAGACCTGAGACTTGAGAGTAAAAGAGGCTGCAGTCTGAATAACTATGCTGAAACAGATGTAAATTGGAACTGTCGCAGCAAACTACGAAAAATGGCAGCCCATCCTTAACGTATATGTTTGGTTGGCTACATTTTCAAAAGGAAAAAAGAAGAAAAACTTTACCGAACATTTGAAAATCTTAAAATATATAGCTGGGTGTGGTTGTGCACACTTGTAATCCCAGCATTTGAGAGGCTGAGACCGGAGGATCGCACAGGCTCAAAGCCAGCCTCAGATACTGAGTGAGGCTCTCAGCAACTTAGTGAGACCCTGTTTCCAAATAAAGTATAAAATAGGTCAGGGAATATAGCCCGGAGTTAGAAAAGCCCATTATATTATATAGCTGGGCATGATGGCACACACCTGTAATCCCAGTACTTGGGAGACTAAGACAGAGAGATCACAGGTTCGCGGCCAGCCTCAGCTACTTAGTGAGGCCTTCTGCAACTTAGTGAGACCCTGTTTCAAAATAAAGAAGAGAAAATAGGGCTAGGAGTGTAGCTCAGAGGTAGAATGCCCCTGGCTTCAATCCTCAGTACTGCAAAATAAATATTATGTAGCCGGGCGTGATGACGTACATCTGTTATCCTAGTACTTGGGAGGCTGAGACAGGAGAATCACAGGTTCAATGCCAGCCTCAGCAACTTAGCAAGACTTGGAACAACCTAGCAAAACCTTGTTTCAAAACAGAAAATAAAAAAAGGGCACACTTGTAATCCCCGCGCTTGGGAGGTGGAGACAGGAGGATCGCGCAGGTTCAAAGCCAGCCACGCGTGCTGGCTTAGGAAACCCTGTTTCCAAATAAAAATGTAAAAATAGGTCTGGGAGTGGAGCCCGGAGGTGGGGGGGGGGCTAGAGGTGTAGCTCAGATGTTGAATGCCTGAGTTCAATTCCCAGGACCACCATATAACTAAATATTAACTAAAAAGTCACTGCAAATCTTTTATAATCAGACATATAAAAATTATTCTCAAAAATTGAGATTTTTTGTACTGAAAGTTATCAAATATGTAAATAACATCATATTTTAATGGAAATGGTTTTATTTTTTTATTGGTGTATTATATTCATACATCATATTGGGGTAAAAACCTTGTGTGGACATACATGTACACATCACCCTTTTAGCTCCTACCCAATTCCCACCCCATTGTCTCCCCATCCCTCCTTCCCTTGCATGGCTTAGTGGTGGACTTCGATATGTTTAAGTACATTGTGTGTTTTAGAGAATTTTCTTCTTCCCTCTCCCATCTCCTCATTTAGGTTGTCTTGTTTGTTCCTCTGTAGGATTTCCTTTTTCCTCTAGAGTTCCTCCTATGACCCATTTCTACTTAGCTTTCACATATTAGGGAAAGCATCTGATTTCTTAATTTTTGTGACTGACTCATCTAGCTTAGTATAATGTCCTCAAATTCCATCCATTTCCCTGATAATGATGTAATTGAGTTTGTGTACTCAAGTTTGTGACTGAGTAAAATTCCATTGTGTACATATCCATTTATCTGTTGATGGACATCTTGGCTGGTTCCAGAGTTTGGCTATGGTGAATTGGGCAGCTATGAACATAGATACACATGCATTAGGTTGGTAGTTTGGTTTCCTTTCTTTTGGGTAGATACCCAGAAGTGGTATTGCTGGATCAAATGGTAGATTTGTTCCCATTCTTCTGATGATTCTCCATACTGTTTTTCAAAGTGGTTGCACTAATTTGCAATCCCACCAAAAATGTTTTAGAGTTCCCCCTTCTCCACATCCTCACCAGCATTTGTTGTTGTGTTTTGAATGATAGCCATTCTAGTTGGAATTAGGTGAAATCTCAGGGTAGTTTTGATTTGCATCTCTCTGATTGCCAATGATGTTGAGCATTTATTCATGCATTTATTGGCCATTTCAGTTTCCTCTTTTGTGAAGTGTCTATTTAGATCACTTGCCCATTTTTTGATTGGCCTTTTTTTTTTTTTTTTTTTTTTTTAGTATTGAGTTTCTGGAGTTCTCTGTATATTCTAGATATTAATCCTCTGTCGGAGGGGTAGGTGGCAAAAATCTCCCATTCTGTTGGCTCTCGATTGAGGTTCTTGACAGTTTCCTTTGCTGAACAAAGCTCTTCAGTTTCATGCAATTCACTTATTGATTCCCCTTTTAGTTTGTTGTGCCTTTGGGGTCTTGCTGAGAAAGTGTTTATCTGTGCCTATGTGTTGCAGTGTTGGGCCTATGCCCTCTTCAAGGAGCTTCAAGGTCTCTGGTCTAATTTCCAATTCTTTGATCCATCTTGAATTGACTCTTGTGCAGGGTGAGAAAGTGGGGTTAATTTCCAATTTTCTGCATATGGTTAACCAGTTTTGCCAACACCATTTGTTGAAGATGCTATATATTTTCCAGTGTATGTTTTTGGCTCCTTTGTCAAAATCAATTGGCTGAAAGTATGTGAACTTGTTTCTGGATCTTCTATTCTGCTCTATTCATTGGTCTATGTATCTGTTTTTGTGCCAGTACCGTGCTGTTTTTATTACAATGGCTTTGTAGTATAGTTTGTTTGTTTGTTTGTTTGTTTTGGTGGTACTGGGGTTTCTGGAAGCCCTTCTACCTCTGGGCTATACTCCCAGACCTATTTTTTTATATTTTTATTTGGAAACAGGGTCTCTTAAGCCAGCGCGGCTTCGAACCTGCGCTGTCCTCTTGTCTCTGCCTCCCAAGCGCGAGGATTACAAGCGTGCACCACCACACCCTGCTGTAGTATAGTTTAAAGTCGGGTATTATGATTCCTCCTGCATGGTTTTTGTTGCTGAGCATTACTTTGGCTATTTTGGGCTTTTTGTTATTCCAAATAAATTTAAGGACTGATTTTTCTATGTCTGTGAGGAATGATCTTGGTAGTTTAATGGGCATTGCGTTGAATGTGTAGATCACTTTTGGAAGGATGGCCATTTTAATATTTATTCTGCCTATCCATGAACATGGCAGATCTTTCCATCTTCTAAGATCTTCATCGATTTCTTTTTTCAGTGTTTTATAATTTTCTTTTACCTCCTTGGTTAAGTTTATTCCTAAGGTTTTTTTTTTTTGTTGTTGTTGTTGTTCTTTTTGTTTTTGTGGGAGATACTGAGTGGAAGTGTTTTCTGAATTTTGTTTTTAGTGGATTTATGGTTGGTGTACAGAAAAGCTTCTAATTTTTTAAGATTGATTTTGTATCTAGACACTTTGCTGAATTTGTTGATCAGTTCTATAAGCCTTTTGGTTGAGTTTGTTGAGATTTCTAAATATAGTATCATGTCATGTACAAAATGAAAGTTTGTGTTCTTTTTTTCCTATTTGTACTCCTTTAATTTCCTTTTCTTGCCTTGTTGCTCTGGCTAGAGTCTCTAGTACTATATTGAAGAGAAGTGGTGATAATAGACATCCTTGTCTTGTCCTGTTTTTAGGGGGAATTTTTAACGTTTTCCCCCATTTAATATGATGTTGGTTGTGAGCTTATTGTAGATTGCCTTTATGATGTTGAGATATGTTCCTTCAATTCCAATTCTCTACAGTGTTTTTATCATACATGGATGTTGGATTTTATCAAATGCTTTTTCAGTGTCTATTGAAATGATCATGTGATTTTTGTCTTTGATTCTGTTTATATGATGAATTACATGGATTGATTTTCGTATGTTAAACCAGCTTTGCATCCCTGGGATGAACCCTACCTGGTCATGGTGTATGATTTTCTTTTATGTGGTTTTGAATGTGTGTTGCTAGTATTTTGTTCAGTATTTTTGCATCCAAGTTCATCAAAGATACAGGCCTGTAGTTTTCCTTCCTTGAACTGTCTTTATTCTATTTTGGTATTAGTCTGATGTTAGCTTCATAGAATGTATTTGGGAGAGTCTCATTTTTTTCTGTGTCATAACATAGTTTGAGGAGTATTGAGGTTAGTGCTTCTATAAAGATTTATATAGAGTTCACTTGGAAAATCATCTGGTCTTGGCTGGACATGGTGGCGTACGCTTGTAATCTCCAGATTTGGGAGGCGGAGACAGGAGGATGGGGCAGGGTCGAAGCCAGCCTCTCTGGCTTGAGACCCTGTTTCCAAATAAAAATATAAAATTGGTCTGGGAGTGTAACTCGGAGGTTGAAGGGTTTCCAAGAACCCCAGTACCACCAAAAAAAAAAAAAAAAGAAAAAAGAAAAAAGAAAACCATCTAGTCCTGGGCTTTTCTTTGATGGTAAGCTTTTTATTGCTGTTTCAATCTCTTTGGTGCTATTGGTGGGTTTAAATTATTTTATATAACTTCTTGACTCAATTTAGGAGGTGGTATTTGTCTAGAAAGTTGTCAGTTTCCTCCAGATTTTCATTTTGTTGATGTATAGTTTTTCAAAGTAGTTTCTGATAACCCTCTGGATTTCTAGACTCTCAGTAGTAATGTCTTCTTTTTCATCTCTTATCTTCATAATTTGGGTTGATTCTCTCTTTCTTTTTTTTTTTTTTTTTAGTTAGGGTGGCTAGTGGTTTATCTATCTTGTTAATTTTTTTCAAGAAACCAGTTTTTGGTTTTGTCGATTTTTCTGTATTTTTTATTCTCTACTTCGTTAATTTCTGCTCTAATTTAATAATTTTCTGTCTTCTACTGGCTTTGGAGTTCGATTGTTCCTGATTTTCAAGGGCTTTGAGGTGTGTCATTAGGTTATTTATTTGAAGATTTTCTGTTTTTTTTTTTTTATGTGAGCACTCAGTGCTATACATTTTCTTCTTAATACTGCCTTCAAAGTGTTCCAGAGGTTTTGATATGTTGTATCTCTATTTTCGTTTGTTTCTAGATTGTGTGTGTGTGTGTGTGTGTGTGTGTGTGTGTGTGTGGTACTGGGGTTCCTGGAAGCCCTTCTACCTCCGGGCTACAGTCCCAGACCTATTTTTACATTTTTATTTGGAAACGGTCTCCTAAGCCAGCGCACACGGCTGGCTTCGAACTTGCGCGATTCTCTTATCTCTGCCTCCCAAGCGCGGGGATTACAAGCGTGCACCACCACGCCCGGCTAGAAATTTCTTGATTTCACTTCTTATGTCTTCTATGACCCATTCTTCATTCAGAAGTGTGGTGTTCCGTCTCCACATGTTTATGTTGTTTCTCTGAGTCATTCTTCTTACAGTTGATTTCTGGTTTCATTCCATTATGGTCTGAAACGACACAGGGAAGTATGAAACATTTTTTTTTAATTTGCTAGTGTTCATTTTGTGTCCCAGGATGTGATCTATTTTGGAGAAAGTTCCGTGAGCAGCTGATAAAAATGTAAACTTCTCTGTAGTTGGATGAAATATTCTATATGTGTCCAGCAGGTCCATTTGATTAATGGTGTTTTTACTTTTGAGCCCTCTTTGTATGGAAGATCGGTCTAATGTTGTGAGAGGTGTTTTGAAGTTTCCCAGTATTATTGTATTGGAATTTATGTATAACTTAATGTCACAAAGAGTTTGTTTTATGACAGTTGCTGCACCTATGTTTGGGGCATAGATGTTGTTTATTGCTATTTACTCTTGCTGGATTATTCTTTTACCAGTAAAATATGACCTTCTTTGCCTCTTCTAATAAGTTTGGGTTTAAAATCTAACTTGTCTGATATCATAGTTGCTACTCCTGCTTGCCTTCGAGTTCTGTTAGCCTGGATTGCCTTGCTCCAGCCCTTTACCTTGAGTTTGTTACTCTCTTACAAGTATGTAAGGTGTGTTTCTTGTAAGCAGCAGATGGATGGATTCTGGTTTTGAATCTATTTTGCCACTTGTATGTCTTTTTATTGAGGAATTGAGGCCATTTACATTCAGTGTGATTATTGAGAGATGATTTTTAATTCCTAACATGTTAAGATTTTATTTCTGTTTGAAATACTGTTTATTCTTTTTTGCTTTTAGTTGTCTGCTGGATGGAAAATTTTGTTTCTCTGGTGCTGTTGAGTATTACCTATTTCTTCTTTGTAGTTAATCTCCTTGAGTATTTTCTCTAGCGCTGGTTTTGAAGACATAAATTTCTTCACTTTCTGTTTGTCATGGAAGTTTGTTATTTCCCCATCTAATTTGATAGATAGTTTTGCTGGGTAGGAAATTTTTGGCTGGAAGTTGTTTTCTTACAGTTTTTGGAATATGTTACTCTAATCCCTTTTTGCTTTCATGACTTGATTTGGGAAATCTGGAGTGATTCTAATTAGTTGGCCCTGAATGTCACTTGGCCTTTTGTTTTTGTTGCCTTTAAGATTCTCTCCTTGGCTTCTACATTGGTCATTTTGACAATTATGTGGCGTGGAGAACCTATTCTCTGATCCTGTATAAAGGGAGTTCTAAGCCAGGTGTGGTGGCGCACACTTGTAATACCAGCATTCGGAAGCTTGAGACCAGAGGATCGTGGCTTGCAGCCTCAGCTACTTAGTGAGGCCCTCTGCAACTCAGTGAGACCCAGTTTCAAAATATAAAAAATAGGGCAGGGGATGTAGCTCTGAGGTTGAATTCCCCTTGGTTTCGTCCCCAGATCTGCAAAAAATAAAAAATAAAGGGAGTTCGATATGTTTCCTGGACCTGTGTATTGACCTTTTGGTCTATGTTTGGAAAATTTTCTGCTACTATTTCTTTGAAAAGATTATTGATCCCTTTGGTTTCACCTTCTTTTCCCTCCTCTATTCCAATTATTCTTAGGTTAGCTCTCTTAAAATCGGCCCATATTTCTTCAGTGTCAAATTCCTGCTGTCGGATTTTTTTTCTAAGTTATAAAATATGTGTTTATTTTTGGAGTGATCATCTTCTAGGAGCGAGATTCTATTCTCCATGTGGTCTAATTGAGTGTTTATAGTTTGAATTGATGCCTTTATTTCAATGATTGCATTCTTTATTTCTTTTGGACTCTATCTAAATTCTTTTCAAAGGTCCTGTATTTATTTCTACAGTTATATTCCTGATTTGATATTCTGGAGATCTGTGAATTTATGTGTTATCAGGTTCTGATACTGTGGGGTTGTGCGCATTTATTGCTCCATTGTTCCTCTTTACTATGATTTTAGAAGTTTGTGCCTTCTCTGGATTCTTCTGCGGATTACCACTACTTCACTTAGGCTGTTCTGGCTCTTGAGTTTGTGGTAATCTCAGCCGCCACTACTCCTTTACTAGGGTGTATCGCAAAGTCTCAGGCCCAGGGAGCTAATTGAGGCTGGGTGAGACCTTTGGGGTGCCGGTCTGGGCATTTTCCCAGAGGGAGCTGCGACTAGGGTGTGGTATCTCTGCCACCGCTACTCCTTTACTGGGTTGGACTGCAAAATCTCAGACCCAGGGAGATTATCAAAGCTGCACAAGTTGCTTGGGGTGCAGCATTGGGATTTCTCCTTTAGGGGGGGACGCAATTTCACTTATGGTTGTTGTGCACGCTGATCTGGAGCTGTCGCGGGCATGGGGAACTCGCCACCACTGCTGGCAATATCGCGCCGCTGCCACGTTCTCAGCTGTGAGTCTGGCGTATTTCTTTTCTGATTTTGAGTTTCGTACTGAATCCCTGGAAGGCGTGATGAGCTTGGCCACTGGGAGTTTTAGATGTTATTTGCACTAAAAGAACTGCTGAATTACACCCGAATGATCCACAGCTACTCACTTCAGCTCCTTGATTACCTTTCTTCTCTGGAGCCTAGTGCCATGAGGCAAGATGGTGGTGCCTGCGTGGCGTCCACCACCTCATGCGGCTGCTTTCTTTTCTGATCTCTGGTTGTTCTTCTAGTCTTCTTTTTCTCTGTCCCTTGTATTTACAGTTTTTATTTCTCTGCTGATAGTGTTTTCTGGCTATGAAAAGCACTGATTTTGTGGCAGTAGAGATTGAGTGTTAGCAGGATTCATAAATGCTGCTTTTCTCGGTCGCCTCTTCCTGGAAGTTCATTTTTGTTATTTTATAAAGATCATTTCTCCTAAGACTTAGTGAATGATACACCATTATCAGTAGTATTCTTTTATAGTGGAAAGATTGGATATTTTCTTAGAAATAATGATGGAATAGAATCTATATGTGTGCCATATTTCTTATAGAGTATGAAGCCATTAACAGACACAGCCCTGGATGTTTATGATTTCACCTAAAAAAAGATGCTGCAATGTCCTAGTTAGTTAGTAGTTGAGTTTTTATTGACTACTTTATGTTTAGCCCCATGCTAAGGTACTGTTGACATCATTTTAACATGACTTATTATTAAATAATTGCCTTTTCTGTAAGACTATCTTGGACTCAGTCCAGCATTTCCAAAAAGACCTCATAAAGTATTTTAATGGTATGAATATTAAGGACAGTCTTATAAGAGATACCAGTGTAATAATTAATTCACAATCTCCATTATCACACTTTATTTGAGGCCTTTTAACTCAATATTCGAAATATCTCCTATTCCCTAAGCACCTTCTTTGAAAAGTAATATACTTGCTAACTCCCTCAATGCTAGCATAGACACTGGTTCTAGCTGGGGGACATGGTTGTGCTGCATGGTTTTTTTGTTGTTGTTGTTGTTTTTTGTTTTGTTTTGGTGGTACTGGTGTCCCTGGAAACCCTCCCAGACCTATTTTATATATTTTTTGGAAACAGGGTCTCTTAAGCCAGCGAGGCTGGCTTTGAGGCTGGCCTCGAAACTGCACGATCCTCCTGTCTCCTCTTCCCAAGTGCAGGGATTACAAGTGTGCACTTCCACGCCCGTCTTCGAGCTGGATGTTTGTGCAGATTATTTAATGCTACCTTTTACAGATATTAGACCTGGGCCCTAAGTGGTTATATTAAGTGTTTTACGTTCTGTAATAGGGAGATAGCATTTGTTATTCTTGCTTTCAAACTGGAGGCATAACATTTTATTAAATTGAAAAGGTAAATCATTGACTAAAACGAAATTTATTTTATATATTTTTTATTTTTTTATTGGTGCACTGTATTCATACATCATAATGGGATAAAAACTTATGTAGACATACTTGCACACATCGCCCAGTTAGCCCCTACCCAATCCCTACCCCATTCCTTCCCCATCCCTCCTTCCCATGCTTGGCTTAGTGGTTGACATCTAATATAGCAATTTATCCAAATTAACAATGATAATCTCACACAATAGTTTCATCTGTCTGATATCAAACTTTTGATCACTTAGAGATAACGTTTCAGTATTTCTTTTTGCTTTCTTTCTTACCAGAAGATTTTTTTCTTTTTTTTTTAAGGTAAAACTATCGTACGTTTATTATTTTTCAGAAAAAGTCTATCCTAACATGAAATATGAACTCTAAATACTCAAAACAATCTTGAAAAATAATAAAGCTAGAAGATGTACATTTTCTGATTTCAAACCTTATAGAGCTACAATAATTGAAACAGTGTAGTACTACTATAAAGGCAGATATATAAAACCAATAGAGTAAAATAAAAAGCCTAGAAATAAATTCTTCCATATATGGCCAAGTTATTTTTGACAAAGTTTCCAAGAACATTTGGTGAAGGAAATAATCTTTTCACTAAATATTGTTGAAAAATAATAATTACATGAAAAATAGTAAGATTGGACCTTACCTAACACCATATACAAATATTAACTCAAACTAGATAAAAGACCTAAATGTAAATCTTAAGACTATCAACTTTTAGAAGAAAACTTGGGTCATAAAACTTCACAACATTGAAATTGGCAGTGATTTCTTGTATATGATTTCAAAGGCACAGGCAACAAAAGAATAAACTTCCTAAAAAATAAAAAAAAATTGTAAAATGTAAACAGAGTTAAAAGTTACTGATAGAATGGGATAAAATATTTCCAAATGCTATATCTGAAGGTATATTCATATTCCAAATAGAAATCCTAAAAATTAGCAACAATAAAAGCAAACAATACAATTTAGAAATACAATTTAGAAATAGGTAAAAGACTGAATTAAATAATGAATCTCCAAAGATTTTAACCTATAAACACATGAATATATTCTTCTTTGCTAAGTTGTCTGCTATATGGAAAATCTTGTTTCTCTGGTTCTGGTGTGTATTACCTATTTCTTCTTTGTAGTTAATCTCTGAGTATTTTCTCTAGCACTGATTTTGAAGACATAAATTTCTTTACTTTCTGTTTGTCATGGAAGCTTGTTATTTCCCCATCTAATTTGATATATAGTTTTGCTGGGTAGGAAATTTTTGGCTGGAAGTTGTTTTCTTTCAGAGTTTGGAATATGTTACTCCATGCCCTTCTAGCTTTCATGACTTGATTTGGGAAGTCTGGAGTGATTCTAATTGGTTTGCCTCTGAATGTCACTTGGCCTTTTGTTTTTGTTGCCTTTAAGATTCTCTGCTTGGCTTCCACATTGGTCATTTTGACAGTTATGTGGCATGGCGATCCTCTTCTCTGATCTGATATTGTCTAAAGGGAGTTCTGTAAGTTTCCTGGACCTGTATATCGACCTCTTGCTCTATGTTTGGAAAATTTTCTGCTATTACTTCTTTGAAGAGATTATTGATCCCTTTGGTTTCACCTTCTTTTCCCTCCTCTGTTCCAATTATTCTTAGGTTCACTCTCTTAAATTGGGCCCATATTTCTTCAATGTCAGATTTCTGCTGTCTGATTTTTTTTCTAAGTTATAAATTATGCGTTCGTTTTTGGAGTGATCATCTTCTAGGAGTGAGATTCTATTCTCCATGTGGTCTAATCGATTGTTTATACTTTGAATTGAGGCCTTTACCTCAGTGATTGCTTCCTTTATTTCTTTTAGACTCTCTAAATTCTTTTCGAAAGTCCTGTATTATTTCTACAGTTAAATACCTGATTTGATCTTCTGGAGATCTCTGAATTTATGTGTTATCAGGTTCTGATAATATGGGGTTGTGGACATTCATTGCTCTGTTGTTCCTCTTTCCCATGATTTCAGAAGTTTGTGCCTTTCCTGGGTCACTACGACTTCACTTAGGGTGCTCTGTATCTCGAGTCTGTTGTAATCTCATCCGCCTCTACTCCTTTACTGGGTTGTATCTCAAAGTCTCAGACCCAGAAAGTTCATCGAGGCTGTGCAAGACCGTGGGGGTGCTGGGCTGGGCGTTTTCCTACGGGGAGCTGTGACTAGGGTATGGCATCTCTGCCACTGCTACTCCTTCACTGGGTTGGACTGCAAAAGTCTCAGACCCAAGGAGATTATCAAAGCTGTACAAGGCCCTAAGAGTGCAGTACAGGGATTTCTCCTTTAGGGGCTGCAATTACACTCACGGTTATTGTGCGCGCAGATCTGGAGCTGTGTCTGGGTGTGGTGAAATCACTGTTGCTGCTGGCAATATGGCGCTGTTGACACACCCCCGGCCGTGAGGCTGGCGTATTTCTTTTCTGGTTTTGAGCTCCGTTCTGAGTCCCTGGAAGGCGTGATGAGCTTGGCCACTGGGAGCTTTAGACGTTCATTGCACTGAAAGAACTGCTGAATTACCCCGATTGATCCGCAGCTGCTCACTTCAGCTCCTTGTTTACCTTTCCTCTCTGGAGCCTGGTGCTGTGAGGAAAGATGGCGTCAGTGCGGCTCTGCTGCTGCATTGCGAGTTTGATTTCTGGTCTCTGGTTGGTCTTCTAGTCTTTTTTTTTTTCCTCTGTCCCTTGTGTTTACGTTTTTTATTTCTCTGCTGATGGTATTTTCTGGCTATGAAAAGCGCTGATTTTGTGCAGAGATCGATTTTTAGCAGAACTTGTAATGCTGCTTTTCTCGGTTGCCATCTTCCCGGAAGTCCCGACTAAAAGGAAATTTAATGAAAATTTTCTATTCAAAAATAACATGGCAATAATATAATCAGTTGACTTATATATACAATGCTTTAAAATAATGAATAGTAATAGTTAGATCAGTGTTTTAAATTGAGGCAAGATGGAGCTAAAAGCAGATAAACTTATATATTTATTGCTTCCCCACATTTTTCCTGGATTGCTTCCTCTTGTAGCATATTCATAGGTTAAATGCTTTTTAAACCCCCCCTTAGATTTCATTCGGTGTCAAGAGTAGATAAAGTGCATGTGTGTGTGTGATCCTCTTAGTCCTCTTCTAGATACTTAACCATCTCTGTGGACTGCAGAAAGTGCAGGCTGTAAGATCCTAGTACCAGAGTGACATGTGTTGGTTCTCCAGTCCTCTCCTCATGCCCTCACATTCAGAGATGCCCTGTACATTACTGGCTCGCTTAGAGCCCTCACACTCAAAAGTAATGCTTGTGGGAGTCTTAGACTAGAGTCAGATGAACTCTGCCATTATTTGCTGTTCAGTCTAGAGAGTCACCACTCTTGACAATTTGACCTCAACTCCTAAGATTCTTTAAAATTCCGATAGTTCACAGATAAACAGAACTGATTTTTTATTTATATGTGCATACAACCTTCCTCAACATGTAGAATATTACATTTACTGTGAATCAAGAGCTACATACTTTATACATATTAATCCATTTAACCCTCTACAGGTCTCTGAGGTCCTTCTATGTGAGCACACCAAGGGACAGGGATGTTAACTGTCTTTCCCTAGTAAATAATGAAACCAGAATTTGAACCACGGTGTGATTGATTCTGAATTAGTATCACTTTTGTGACAGGTTGAGTACCTTAAAAAGTTATCAGATGTATGTAAAGAAACCAAGACAAAATCCCCAAGTCATCTTTCAGTCCCATGCCTTTCTACTATAGTTCACATGCTTCCATTTGTATCCGTGTAACCTTTAGGTATTCTTTTTCTTTCCTTTTTGCTTTTCCAAGTAGTAATCCCTGAGACACATTCTAGCACAGTAGAAGAGATGCCCTTGAATGTAAATAGGAATCGAGAGAGCTTGGAGGCTTTCCTTAGAACAGATCCTTAGATTACATCAATGCTGTCCCTCAGTACAAATGACAGATACGGGGGTGTTGTGATTCTTCTGTTGTTCCCTGGTTTGAAGGAGACTGTCATGGTAGCTCCTGGCCACTTCACTGTTTGCCTTTGGTATGTTAAAGGTTTGAGAAAAATCAAACTGTAAACTATTTTAAATAAAAATGCATGACTTCTATCTCATATGATGGACATAGTTGTCAGCCCTGGGTAAACCTGAATGAGGGGCCTCCTTCTGTAGATCTGACCCTTGTGGTCAGGGTCATTCCTCTTAAACAGCACGGCCTGGTCTTTCTCCACAAGGCTGGCCCTGGTGATTCTTACCCTCATGACACCGGTATAACTCGCCATCTACCTCTTACTATTATCTCAGGGCAGTAGTTCTTAAACTGTTCTACTAAACACTCACTGTACTCTTACACTTGGACTACCTGGCTTTAGAAATAAAAGTTGTCTTTCCCCCATCCAAATAAAAAGCTAGCCTCCAGCCGGGCATGAAGAGCTACACCTGTAATTCCATTACTTGGCAGGCTGAGACAGGAGGATTTTTTATTCAAAACCAAGCCTCGGAAGTGAGATGTAATGGTGTATGTTTGTAATACCACTACTTGGGAGGCTGAGACAGGATGATCACGGACTCTAGGACAGCCTCAGCAAGTGGTGAGACTCATCAACCTGTGCGAGACCCTGTTTCAAAGGAAAAAAAAGCACTGGGGTATATCCCCCAGTATTACACACACGCACACGTTCGTGCACGTTAGCAATTTAGTGGGAGTGAGGGAGTGCGGGCCATCCTCTAGGAATGTATTTGGATAAAATACGCTAGATTATCCATTTTTCCCACATATGTATTTTTAAAACTTGTGGCATCTGCCAGTATTGAGACAGCACAGTCTAAACTGACAGGAGCTCTGCTGACATACAGTCCCAGCCAGCCCATTGGCTAGCTTGTTTGTTTTTTTCTGGATAGGTGTTCTTTGCCATGATTTCATTTTGTGTATTTTATTATATTTTCTGTTTGAAAATTTGTTTCTATTTATGAAATGGAGTTAAATAGATCAGGGCTAATGGTGTTCTTAACACACACACACACACACACACACACACACACACACACACACACGAATTTCCAAGAAAGGCGTGGTGATGCACGCTTGTAATCTCAGCATTTGGGAGGCTGAGACAGGAGGATCACAGGTTCACAGCCAGCCTCAACTATTTAGTAAGGCCCTTGGCAACTTAGTGAGATCCTATTTCAAAGAAAAAAACATGAATTTCTACATAGCAAATTTGAGAATCTCTCTAAGCTTTTTAGGGAAACTTGCTCAAGAGATGTGGTGTGCAGTAAGTTTGATGATGGTAAAACCGTTTTTTTGTTTTTGGTGGTCCTGGGGTTCCTGGAAACCCTTCTACCTCCGGGCTATACTCCCAGACCTATTTTATAGTTGTTTATATGGAAACCGGTCTCCTAAGCCAGCGTGGCTGGCTTCGAACCAGCGCGATCCTCCTATCTCTGCCTCCCAAGCTCGGGGATTGCAAGTGTGCGCCACCACGCCTGGCAACAGTTATCAAATAATGACCAAAAAAATGGAAAACAAGCCAGGCGTGGTGGTGCATGCTTGTCATCACAGTACTTAGGAGGCTGAGACAGGAGGATCACAGGTTCGGAGCCAGCCTCAGCAACCTAGTGAGACCCTATTTCAAAATAAAGAATAAAAAATGGGGCTGAGGGTGTAGCTCAAAGGTAGAATGCCCCTGTGTTCTACCCCCAGTGCTGCAAAAAAAAAAAAAAAAAAAAGGAAAACAAGTTAGAGCAGCCCTGGAAGACACTTAACAAATCTAAGCTTAGGAGGCGAGGATTCAGCATGAATCCTTATGTGGTGGGGGAGTTTTATGAGGCTCACTGCGCATCCACTTTGTTTATTGCTGCCTCACTTACTCTCTGCTTAAGATCTTGCATCCTCCATGTTCTCTGCAGCCTTTGCACTCTGAGGCAAAGCACTCTATGAGCCTGATGACCTTGAGTTAAACTTGCACCTTCCCAGGCAGCGTGCCAGTGTGTAAAGATTGAGCCTTTCAGGGCACTTGCCAATAATAGACTTGGGAAGCCCTCACAGGAGCAGAGATGCTTGGAGGGCATCTCTTTCTGTGACCAACACTCCCTAAAAGGCTTACCATAAAAGAAAAAAAATCACACCAAAGAAAAACACCTCATTTACTCACTTCACAATGTAAATTCTAAGAATTTCTTCAGAAATGTGCTGAATTGGTGTGTGAAGTGGCTGGTCAAAATACATACTTAAATTTTTTCCTGCTATTGTTGAGTCATTAATTTTTTATATCCTGTGTTTCTTGTGGCTAAGAAGTACATGTTTAGAAGGCAGCTAATTAGAAGTGTAGTCTATAATTTAAATAGTAGTTCATGCTGGGCGTGGTGGCACACTCTTGTAATCTCTGAGCTTGGGAGGCGGAGACAGGAGGCTGGCACAGGTTCGAAGCCAGCCTCACTGGCTTAGGAGACCCTGTTTCCAAATAAAAATATAAAAAATAGGTCTGGGAGTGTAGCCCGGAGGTAGAAGGGCTTCCAGGAACCCCAGTACCACAAATAAATAAATAAATAATAATAATAATAAATAAATAGTAGTTCATTTAGAGGTTTTTGACTGGGAATAGGAAATCCTCCTGTCTCAGCCTCCCAAGTACAGGGATTATAAGGATGTACCACCATGCCTGGTCCTTTTCACTTTCTTGATAGTATCTTTGAAGCATAGAAGTTTTTGATTTTTAATTTTTTATTTTAGTGTGTATGTGTATGTGGTACTGGAGTTTAAACCCAGAGGCAGTCTACCCAAAAGCAGTCTACCTCCAAGCTACATTCCTAACACTTTTTAGTTGTTGTTTTGAAACAGTCTCACTAGGTTGCTTAGAGTCTAAGGCTGTCCTTGAACCTGCAGTTTTCCTATCTCAGTCTTAAAAGTACTGGGGCCAGGCACGGTGGTGCACGCTTGTAATCCCAACATTTGGGAGGCTGAGACCGGAGGATCACGGTTCTCAGACAGCCTCAGCTACTTGGTGAGACCTTTTGCAACTCAGTGAGACTGTTCCAAAAAAAGGTTAAAAAGGGGGGGGGGGCGTGGTGGCGCACGCTTGTAATCCCCGCGCTTGGGAGGTGGAGACAGGAGGATCGCGCGGGTTCGAAGCCAGCTGCGCTGGCATAAGAGACCCTGTTTCAAAAAATACATATAAAAAATAGGTCTGGGAGTGTAGCCCGGAGGTAGAAGGGCTTCCAGGAACCCCAGTACCACAGAAAAAAAAAGGGTGGGTGGGCTGGTGGTGTAACTTGTTGGTACAGTGCTCCTGGGTTCTGCAAAAAAGTACTGGAATTACAGGCCTGTGCCACCACACCTGGTTGAAGATTTTCATTGTGCTGGAATCCAATTTAACTTTTTCTTTTGCTGCTTGTGTTTTCAGTATCAGATCTAAGAAGTCATTTCATGATCTAAAATCATGACAAGGATATTAGTTTTTTGTCAAATGCTATTCTGTACCTATTGCAATTACATTAATTGATTTTAATTAATTAATTTTTAAAATACTTAACTCGCCTTCTATTCCTGAAACCCAGGGGCATTCCACCTCCAAGCTACACTCCCTGCCCTATTTTTTATTCTTTAATTTAAAACAGGGTCTGAGATGCAGAGGGCCTAAGTAGCTGAAGCTGTCTGTGAACCACAGTCCTCCAGTTTCAGCTCCCAAATGCTGGGATTACAAGTGTGGGCCACCATGCCTGGCTGTGAGGTTGACTTTAACCTGTGCAATCCTCCTGTCTCTGCTTCCCAAGTGCTGGGACTACAAGTGTGCACCATCGCGCCCGGCATTCATAATATTCTTTTTTTGGGGGGGAGTTATCTGGGGATGGAACCCAGGGGCATTCGGCCTCCAAGCTACACCCCCTGCCCTATTTTTTTTTTAATTCTTTATTTTGAAACCTGGTCTCACTGAGTTGCAGAGGGCCTCACTAAGTAGTTGAGGCTGTCCATGAACCGCCATCCTCCGGTCTCAGCCTCCCAAATGCTGGGATTACAAGGGTGCACCACCACGCCCAGCCATAATATTCTTTATAAGCCTTTGTATTTCTATGGGGTGGTCTTAGAACCATTTCTTTATAGACTTGATTACTTTAACCTCACGAAGAAATGTCCTCAAATTGGAGACCATTTTAGGATGGAAAATACCAAAATAAAAAATAAAAAGCTCTGAAAAGCAAAGAACTGCTGAATCCCTAGTTCTTGCCACCAGTGAATATCCACCACCAGTCATTTCTGTCTCACTCAGCTCACTGAGACAGCCTTCAGAAAAAGAAGAGTGTCAGGAGTGGAGGGTGCAGCCCTGCCACTTGCAGAGCTGTCCAGCTTTGTTTTTATTGTATTGTCTCAGCGGTTCTTTAGGAATTTTACATAGGCCAGATTTCATTATAGTATAATTCTAAAATACTGACCACAATTTTGGACTGGTATATTTTGCTCTTATTTTTATGTCCTCTCATTTAATGGAAAAAGTGTCAAAACATGCTATTTATTTGGAATAGTTTTTTTTTTTTTTCTTTTTGTTTTTTTTCTTGTGGTGCTGGAGCCCTTAGTCTCAGGCAGGCTAGGCGAGCACTCTTACACTGAGCTATAGTCATCCAGCCCAAATTCAGAGTCTTGAATGCAGGAAAGTTTTCAGAATGAAGTAGGATAGTGCCCAGAAAACACATGGGAGCTCTAAGCATGGAATACCTAAGCACAAAAGTAGTTGTGTTCATTTGTGAAAACGAAGAGAATAAAAGGTTTATGAACTCAGGGTCCCCATTCTGACAAATGTATTCTCATTTTAACTGGTTACTCTGGCCAAAAGTTACCTTTTAGTATAAGTTGTTTTGTTGGTTTTTTTTTTTTTTTCATGAAAACTTTTCCCTTTTTTTAAATAAAACATTTGGAATAACCAGTATAGAAATGTACTGTAATGTACTTTTGGAAGGCTTTTTACTGTTCAACTGAAGGAGAGATTGCTAAAATTAAATGATATTAAACATTAAATGATAAGGTTCGATTTACTAAGAGTTTAAAATGTTATGATTATTACAGATAAACCATTATATATATATATATATATATATATATATATATATATATATATCCATCCCTTGGAGAAATATTATATATGTTTATTTATTTTGTTTTATTTATTCATTTTGAGGTACTGGAGATAGGACACAGGGGCATTCTACCTCTGAGCTACACCCCAAACCCTATTTTTTATTCTTTATTTTGAAACAGGGTCTCACTAAGTTGGGGAGGGCCTCAACTCCTTTCTCAGCCTTCCAAGTACTAGGCACCATCATGCCTGTGTATATACCCCCAGTCCTTATTTTTTTAAGGGGGGGGGGGATACTGGAGATTGAACCCAGTTGCATTCTCCCTCCCAGCTACACCTCCAATCTTTTTATTTTGGTTTTGAAACAGGGTCAGACTGCTGGGCATGGTGGCGCATGCTTGTAATCCCCACACTTGGGAGGCTGAGACAGGAGGATCGCACAGGTTCGAAGCCAGCCTCAGCTACTTAGTGAGGCTCTCAGCAACTTAGTGAGACCCTGTTTCCAAATAAAAAATATAAAATGGGTCTGGGAGTATAGCCCGGAAGTAGAAAGCCTCTGGGTTCCATCCCTAGTACCACAAAAAAAAGAAAGAAAGAAACAGGGTCATACTGGGTTGCTGAGAGTCTGGCTAAGTTGCCAAGGTGTCTTTGAACCTATGAGCCTCCTGTCTCAGCCCCCCATATTACTGGTGATTACAGGCATGTGTTACCACACCCAGCTACCCTCAACCCTTTTTATCCTTTTTATCATATACTGAGTTTTTATATATACAAAGATCTGTTTGAGGATGTTCTTACAGTAGCCCATATTATTGTAGTGAATATTTTGATATTTAGTTGCCAAATATTTCTTTGTCAAATGTTTCTTATATAATTCCACTTCCAGACTCTTAAGGGGAGGGGTCAATTTACCCACTTATGTCTCCCACAGTAGTAGATAAGAATGGACATGTTTCCAGGTTTGGGAGAAGCTGGCTAGGAGTCTAGAGCCAAGACTAAGGCTTGAATCAAGGTTTAGAAAAATTAAAGGCAGATGATTCGTTTTCCAGCCAGGAAGAACTCTCCTAGATTTGTAAGACTTGGGATGTCACCTGTTCATTTAATGAACTGTTAATGTGCTTGCCTCATCCTAGATTTCCTCCTCCCCAGCCCACCTGTCCACCTGTAGTGATATCACTAAAGGACTCCCCCACCTTCCTAGCATTTCTCCTACTCCTCCTCCCAGGCCACACCAAATCTTCTGTCTGGAGAAATCTTACTTGTTCCTAAATACCCAGGAAGTTTTGCTCATGCTAGTGGTAAGAAAGTTGTTCAGCCGGGCGTGGTGGCGCACGCTTGTAATCCCCGCGCTTGGGAGGTGGAGACAGGAGGATCGCGCAGGTTCGAAGCCAGCCGCGGGTGCTGGCTTAGGAGACCCTGTTTCCAAATTAAAATGTAAAAATAGGTCTGGGAGTGTAGCCCAGAGGTAGAAGGGCTTCCAGGAACCCCAGTACCACCAAAAAAAAAAAAAAGAAAAAAAAGAAAGAAAGTTGTTCAGACCCCTGGTTCGTATAATAATAATGCGTATGCATTATTATTACTAAACTTCAGGCTGAATCAGGATATATCACACATGCCTTAAGTGATTGTTGAAAAAGAATAAAATATCCCTGTGAGTTTTATTTATTAATTTATTTATTTATTTATTTATTGTGGATCTGGGGACAGAACCTGGGGCATTCAACCTCCGAGCTACACCTCCTGCCCCATTTTTTTATTCTTTATTTTGAAACCGGGTCTCACTGAGTTGCAGAGGGCCTCTCTAAGTAGCTGAGGCTGTCCTCGAACCGCCATCCTCTGGTCTCAGCCTCCCGAATGCTGGGATTACAAGTGTGCGCCACTACGCCCGGCGTATTTATGGGTTTTTTAAAAAAAATCAGGAGAGCTTTTATATAAATTCTTTTGCCAGCCTGACCAGATTTCTGTTTTATTGCTTAAGCTCTAAGATTTGAAAATGTAAGCTGGGCGTGGTGGCGCACACTTGTAATCCCTGCGCTTGGGAGGCAGATAGGAGGATCGTGCAGGTTCGAAGCCAGCCATGCTGGCTTAAGAGACCCTGTTCCAAATTAAAAAAAAAAAAAAAAAAATAGGTCTGGGAGTGTAGCCCAGAGGTAGAAGGGTTTCCAGGAACCCCAGTACCACCAAAAAAAAAGAGATTTGAAAATGTACTGGCCTCAAATTGTCATAGGACCATAGGAGGCCTTATCCTGGAAGTTGTAAGGAAAGAGACAAGGAAATGAGCTTAGACCTTTCCTGTAAGGTGGCATTGAGTTGTAATCAAATGGGTATTCTGAATTTTTTCTATTTTTTTCTTAGTACTGGATGAATGAATACACCTCATCCATTGGAATTGGAGTTTTTCATTCAGGAATTGAAGTATACGGCCGAGGTACGTGTACATACAGTTTAAATATTCTTGCTGAAGAGTTTATTCTTTAAAGCAATTGCAAAATCATTAAAACTCTTCTTTCTTTTTTTTCTTTTTTTTAACCACTTTCCATATGTTATTACAGAAAGATGGAAAAAGTCTCCCCATATTTGTTTATGTTATATTCTGGGAAAATGCCCAAAGTAGAATATTTGGGGACAAAGGACTCAAAATACAAGGGTGCATTCATTTCATTATCTTTTATTTTAAATACCGTGTCTTGAAAAGTCTTTTTGAGACTATTATATCATGAGAGTTTGTTTTGCTCTAACATGTTAAAATATAATGGATATATTAATTATATTAATATATAGTTACATAATACATATAAACAAACTTTGCACTTTAAAAATAGCATAATCATTTCGGTTGGAAATGGGTTGGTGCTAGAGGATGTCAAACTTGAAGTATTAATTTCCTGATGCAATTTCAGTAATAAATTTGGTTTTGTAGACCCGTAAGTGTGTGTCTAAGCTCTAAACACATTGCAGAGCAAGCCCTGTCTCTGATTGCATCAGCATTTTGCTGAAAAATGGCCATCTTTGACCTGAATTCCACACTTTCCATTTCCTTCCTTCCCTGTCCTGTTCAGACCAAGCAGGTATGCTTCCAACAGCATTTCCCTGTGCTCTGGCTCCCACTCTGGTGCAAGATGATCTACTCCTGATCAAGTCTTAGCTACCAAATAGTAGTAGTCTGCCCAAAAGAGATCACATTGCCCACTTATTTCATCAGGGTTGTGATAATATTTTGAATCATGGGCTTACCCCACAACAGAAGTCCTTTATTTCTACTAGTCAGGCAGTCTTTGTAACCTCTCAGAATGTATTTTTGTAGCCTAGTCAGGGCTGTACCTTAAGACTCTTATCAAGTTTAGCTGACAGGAAAAAAAAAACTCATTTACTTAAATGTATTTTATCAATGTGGTGTTTACACTACATTGTTGTTGTTTGGGGCAAAAGTTGTTAGTTTTTGTTTTGTTTTGCATGCTGAGGATGGATCCCAGGGCCTCATGCATGCTAATGAGCAGGTGTTCTACCACTGACCTACACCCCCAGCCTTGTCTCTTGTATGTAGGGTGTATGTGCTGGGGATTGAACCCAGGGGCACTCTCCCACTGACTTATACTCCTAGCCCTTATCCATTTTGTGTGTTCAGGAGTGCTAGAGATTGAACCCAGGGGCACTCTACTTCTGACTTACACCCCCAGTTCTTGTCCTATTTTTGAGGGGGAAATGAGCTATACCCACCCCTTTTTATTTTCTATTTGAAACAGTCTCTCACTAAGTTGCTGAGGCTAGCCTAATACTTGCCAACCTCATACTTCTGCCACCCAAGTACCAGGATTGCAAACATGTGCCACCATGCCCAGCCCCTTGTCCCATCTATAAAGATGTACTGGGATTACAGGCATGTGCTACTATGCTATTATAGGTGTGTGCTATTCCACATTCCCTGTTTTTAGGTGCAGTTTGACATATTAAATCTTGGCTATAAAGACCTGCCATGCCAGTTAAAGCCCATTTTACTTGAAAGGCTTTACCTACCAAATAGTCCCAAGAAACAAATGAGGGGCTCCAGCTGGAAGTTTCCATGGTTGGAATATTGCTGTGGGTGGGATCATAATCTGTGGGCTTGTTCTCTTGGCTAGTTGACTTCTGCTGTAAAGATATGTGTGTTCCTTTCTAACTGGAAATCTAGACAGTATGTCTCCATTTTTAAAGTGCCATCAAGTTTTGAGCCATATGGTCAGGCTAAGAGGTAGCTAAGGGCATGCGGCATTTCCTCCACTTTTCAGGTGAAACTGAGACTCCAATCTGCTGAGAGTCATGTTGCTTAATAACCAACAGAACTAGTATTTGAACCCAAATATACTTATGTGCCAGTCCTTTGCTCTAAAAGCGATTGAGAAATAACAAGAAACATTCAAAACATGTCCATGTAAACTTAGCAAAACTTTTACTAAATATATTCTTGCAAGTGAATGATTGCTTCTTGTATAAAGAGTAAGTGGGTTTACATTTTTCCTTAATATAATTGAGAAAGTTAAAATTTCAAACATTTTTTTCTATATCCAACCTGTTATCTCTAATATTTTTATTAAATTCTGTTATTAGCAGGGCATAGTAAAATATGCCTGTAATCCCAGTACATGGAAGGCTGAGACAGGATGATTGCTGGTTCACGACCATCCTCAGCTACTTAGTGAGGCCCTCCGCACCTTGGTGAGATCTTGTTTCAAAATAAAAGAATAAGCCGGGCATGGTGGCACATGCTTGTAATCCCCACGCTTGGGAGGCTGAGACGAGAATCGCACAGGTTCAAAGCCAGCCTCAGCTACTTAGCGAGGCTTTCAGCAACTTAGTGAGACCCTGTTTCCAAATAAAATATTAAAAAAAAAAAATAGGTCTGGGAGTATAGTCTGGAGGTAGAAATATGCCTCTGGGTTCTACTTCCAATACCAAAAAAAAAAATTTAAAGTTGAGCTGTTTGTGGTGGTGCATGCTTATAATCCTAGCATTTGGGAGGCTGAGACAGGAGGCTCGCCGTTCATGAACAGCCTCAGCTACTACTTAAGCCCTTTGCAACTCAGAAAGATTCTGTTTCAAAATAAAGAGTAAAAAATAGGGCTGGGGGTGTAGCTCAGAGGTAGAATCCCCCTCAGTTTCATACCCAGTACCGCAAAAAAAAAAATTTTAAGTTTATGTTTTAGTCAGGCATGGTGGTACACGCTTACAATACCAGTACTTGGAAGACTGAGGCAGGAAGGTCACAGATTCTAAGCCGGCCTTGACAACTTAGCGAGGCCTTCCACAACTTAATGAGACCCTGTTTCCAAATAAATAACTTCAGGCTGGGTGTGTAGCTCAGAGGTAAAATGTCCCTGGGTTCAATTCCCAGTGCTACAAGAAAAAAAAAGTTTCTATTTCAAAATGGAATACTATACCCTTTCTCATCTATATCATTGTATTGTTTCGTGTTTTTCCTGAGAAGTCTTGGTTCCAAAGTAAATTTGTTCTTTCCTGTGCTTTGTTCTATATAAGATTTTTTTTTTTTTTTTTTTTTTTTTTTTTTTTTTTTTTTTTTGTGGTACTGGGGGGTGGAACCCAGAGGCTTTCTACTTCTGGGCTATACTCTCAGACCCATTTTATATTTTATTTAGAAACAGATTCTCACTAAGTTGCTGAGAGCCTCACTAAGTAGCTGAGGCTGGCTTTGAACCTGTGCAATCCTCCTGTTCCGGCCTCCCAAGCGTGGGGATTACAAGTGTGCGCCATCATGCCTGGCTTTTTTTTTTTTTTTTTTTTTTTTTTTTTTTTTTGCTGGTCTGGGGATGGAACCCAGGGGCATTCGACCTCTGAGCCACCCTTGCACTATAATTTTATTTTATTCTTTTTTTTTTTTTTTTTCAGGTCTGGGGATGGAACCCAGGGGCATTTGACCTCCGAGCTACACCCCCTGCCCTACTTTTTATTCTTTATTTGAAACGGTGTCACTGAGCTGCGGAGGGCCTCACTAAGTCGCTGAGGCTGTCTGCAAACCACGATCCTCCAGTCTCAGTCTCCCGAATCCTGGGATTACAAGCATGTGCCACCATGCCCGGCTTATTCTTTATTTTGAAACCAGGTCTCACTGAGTTGCGGAGGGCCTCACTAAGTAGCTGAGGCTGTCTGCGAACCACGATCCTCCGGTCTCAGCCTCCCAAATGCTGGGATTACAAGCATGTGCCACCACACCCGGCTTTATATAGATATTTTAAGATTATATTTAATAAATCATAATGAGATTAAACCTTGGAATTCTTATGTCTGCTAAGATTTGACCAATTAAAAAATCTAAATGAGATGACAGAATTGTAGCCAGAAATTTTTGTTCCTGCCGGGCGTGGTGGCGCACACTTGTAATCCCCGCGCTTGGGAGGCAGAGACAGGAGGATCGCGCAGGTTCGAAGCCAGCCGCGCGCTGGCTTAGGAGACCCTGTTTCCAAATAAAAATGTAAAAATAGGTCTGGGAGTGTAGCCCGGAGGTAGAAGGGCTTCCAGGAACCCCAGTGCCACCAAAAAAAAAAAAGAAAGAAAGAAATTTTTGTTCCTTCCTGAGTTAAAACCATTCTCATTTTTGTTCTAGATGAGTGTTTAAATCTGATGAACTGGACATACAGGCACTGTAATTCAAATACTACCCTCCTACTGTTGGGGATTGGGCCTGTATTGATTGCTAATAGGTTTTAATTGCTAATAAGAACAAGCTCTCATACTTAGGCTGCACAATAAAATCTTTCAGTTAATAAAATCTGTCAGTTAAGTACTGCAGCCAAGGTTGTTGTTGGTTAGGTAAAAGTTGGCTCTTGGCCCAGGTGAACACTGAATGTTAAAAACACAGACACTGCACTTAGAAAAAGAATTATATAGACTCTCATAATATTTTTGACTAAATTTAAAATATGAAAAAGCAAGCTAATAACCCAATATTAATTACTAATAAAACAAAATGGTGATAGCCCCTGCATCTTTCTTTTCTTTTTCTTTTTTTTTTTTTTTAGTGTGTGTGTGTGTGTGTGTGTGTGTGTGTGTGTGTGTGTGTGTGTGTGTGTTTACTGGGGATGAACCCCAGAGGCATTCTACCTCTGAGTTACACTCCCAGCTCCATTTAAAAAAAAAAATTTTTTTTGGTACTGGGGGTGGAACCCAGAGCCTTTCTACCTCCCGGCTATATTCCCAGCCCTGTTTTATATTTTATTTGGAAACAGGGTCTCATTAAGTTGCTGAGAGCCTCACTAAGTACCTTAGGCTCGCTTTGAACCTGCAGGATCCACTTGTCTCAGCCTCCCAAGTGCGGGGATTACTAGCATGCGCCACCATGCCTGGCTTAATTCTTTATTTTGAAAGGGGTCTCACTGAGTTACAGAGGGCCTCACTAAGTAGCTGAAGCTGTCCATGAACCCTGATCCTCCTGTCTCAACTTCCCAAATGGTGGGATTACAAGCATGCACACCATACCTGGCTTCTTTTTTTTTAATTATAAAATAAGTTTTTACCACTAAGAAAACAAGTAAACCAGTCAAAAAATGAACAAGTGAACTAATTAGACACTTCATAAAAGAAGAATTCAGATGGCCAATAAATGTATGAAAAAATGGTCAACATCATCAGCAATCAGAGATGTAATTCAAAACTACCCTGAGATTTCACCTAACTCCAATTAGAATGGCAGCGATTCAGCCGGGTGTGGTGGCACAAGCTTGTAATCCCCGCGCTTGGGAGGCAGAGACAGCCGCGCGCGCTGGCTTAGGAGACCCTGTTTCCAAATTAAAATGTAAAAATAGGTCTGGGAGTGTAGCCCGGAGGTAGAAGGACTTCCAGGAACCCCAGTACCACCCAAAAAAAAAAAAAAAAAAAGAATGGCAGCGATTAAAAACACAAGAACAAATGCTTGTGAGAATGTGGAGAAGTAGGAACTCTTAATACTTTGTTGGTGGGATTACAAATTAGTGCAACCACTTTGGAACACTGTATGGAGGATTCTCAGAAGAATGGGGATGAACCTACCATATGATCCAGCAATACCACTTACGGGTATCTACCCAGAATAATGGAAACCAAACTAATGCATGTGTATCTATGTTGATAGCCGCACAATTCACAATTGCCAAACTATGGAACCAGCCAAGATGCCCATCAGCAGATGAATGGATTACAAAACTATGAGATATGTACACAATAGAAATTTACTCAGCCAAAATTATATCATTTGCAGGGATATGGATGGAACTGGAGAACATTATGCTAAGTGAGATTAGTCAGTCACAAAAAGTAAAAAATCTGATGCTCTCCCTAATATGTGGAAGCTAGGGAGAAAAGGGGTCATAGGAGGAGCTCTAGACAAAGAAGGAGAAACTAGATGAGCATATAAGGTGACCTAACTGAGGATGATGAGAGGGGGAGAGAAAATTCTCAAACGTACATGATGTACATTCACAAATACATCAAAGTCAATCATTAAGCCAAACATGAGAAGGAGGGAGAGGAGAGGGAATAGGGTAGCAATTGGGGAAAAACTAAATGAGTGATGTGTCCATGTATGGCTCTACCATCTTGTACTCCATTAAGATGTATGATTATATTGCACCAATAAAATAAGTTTTCAACATAATAAGCAACTTCTAAGCCGATAAGGAGAAGCTGAGAGGACACTGGTATCCACCAAGGACACAGGTGGACAACATATGCTTTAAAAATAAAAACAGCCAGGTGTGGTGGTGCATGCTTGTAATCCCCACACTTGGAGGTGGAGACTGGAGGATCGCACAGGTTCGAAGCCAGCCTCTCTGGCTTAAGAGACCCTGTTTCCAAATTTAAAAAAAAAAAAAAAAAAAAGGTCTGGGAGTATAGTCCAGAGGTAGAAGGCCCCTGAGTTCTATCCTCAGTACCATCAAAAATAAAATAAAATAAAATAAAAAAACAAAGAACAAAGTGGTAACACCTTTTGATTAGTGACGTGAGATCTATGTGTCCCTGTAAGGATAAAGAAGGCCACCAGAAAAGGCTTACACAACAGAGATACCTGGCAGGCCTATACCCGTTTGGTGGGAAAAGAATACTTAACTGGCTAAGTATGATGGGAGAAAGGAAATAATTCTTATAAAAAAATATGTTCAAGGACCTCAGTATCTTCCTTTCAAGGCACTCAACCGCGTCCCTCTGATGTAGTGCTTTGACTGTTCTGCCCCCCTTTCTACCTATAATAATAAAACTTTGCTTAAGCTCACAGCAGAGCAGTTCTGGATGTTTTTTTTTTAAACTAAGAACAAGAACCCACAGCGACATCCCAGCTGTTCCACCACTCATAGATTGTGTGTCTATGTGGGGGTGGGTGTATATGTTAGTTTAGGCAGCTTATTGTTTTGAATGAAGAAAGTTAAGTTCAGTGTTTTAAGTTTAATTGTTTTAGTTCAGCATAACTTGAATCTTTGTCCCAGGAACTCAGAAAAATCAGTGTTATTAGGCAATTTTTCCAGTTAAGTATGACTTTGGAAAGTGGCAAATTACTGAGCTGACCACCTGCTCATTTTGGCATGATGGCTCTACAGAGGGACTGTTCATCTTTGAGTGTAAATCACTCTCCTCCTCCTGTGAATACAAACTAACTGCAGGATTTCTTTCATTATTCAGTTCTTCTGTACTAGCTACATGAGATGTTTGTGAATGCAGTTTATAAACTGAAACGGAGATGATATTGTTTTCTTCATCATTTATTGAAGCTAATTCAGCATTCTGGTTAAATTTTATGTGATAAATACTAAATATTATGAGTTTTCTCTTTTCAGAATTTGCTTATGGTGGCCATCCATACCCTTTTTCTGGAATATTTGAAATTTCCCCAGGAAATGCTTCTGAACTAGGAGAAACATTTAAATTTAAGTAAGTAGGGAGGGTAATTTTTATTACACGGTCTTGGATGTCTAACCTTGTTTTTCAGGCATATTGGATTCATTCTGTAGAATAAAATCTAAAAAATTAGGGGCTGGGATTGTGACTTTGTGGTAGAGAACTTAACCCAGCATGCATAAGGCCTTTGGTTCAGTCCCTAGCACCACATAAAAATAAGTAAGTAAAAAAACAAGAAAGGATAAAAAGTTAAAATGTTTCTTTAACTTTGTTGTTGTTGCTGACACCTTTTTTTTTTTTTTTGGTGGGTCCGGGGATGGAACCCAGGGGCATTCAACCTTGAGCTACACCCCCTGCCCTATTTTTTATTCTTTATTTTTGAAAAAGTGTCTGTCCTTCCGGTCTCAGCCCCCCAAATGCTGGGATTACAAGCATGTACCACCACGCCTGGCTTGACACTTTATTTTAAATTAAATTATTTTGGGCACACAGTACCATACACAAAAAAATAAAATCTAGTTCAGTTGTTATATAAAAATAGGAACTGGTGAGATAGTACTAACATTCTATTGCTTTTATTCAGGACCTATCTATGTAAATTATTCTGTCTTTTTTAAGTATCTTTTTTCTTTGGTTAGCTTGGATTCTGCCTCAGAAAACTTTTCAACTAAAGTTATTGTGACCTACCTACCACTATTAAAAATCTCTGATTTTCCAAATGAAAGAAACACTATAAATTTGAATAAACTCTGATTAACCTGAAAAGTATTAAGATACAAGTATCACATGTAATGCTACCCTAAAATAACATGTGGACGTGAGTGGCAAAGAGTAGTGAAAATCTAAATGCTGAGAATCAAATTTCTCTTTCTTAAGTTTGTAGTTCAAGTGATATTTAGAATCTTCATTTCAAGAAGCAGTTGAGACTCTTCTGGGCCAATACTCGTTATCTTGCCAAGTGAAGAACAATGTAATGAGGTTATTACACAGGAATTCAGCCTAGGGCTTCCACTCAACAAAACTCAGCCGTCACTGCACGCAGCACCTGTGTAGCGCAGCAGTGCGGCCTGCTTTCGTTCCTTGGTCTCCATTTTGGCCAAACTACTTGATCAAATTACTCTCAGCTTTCTTCTGTGCTTGACTTGTATCTGACTCAAATTCCTCTTATTGAATAGTGTCTATTGCATTTTCCAGGATAGTTTTGTTGTTTTTGCTCAGCCTTTTTTTTTTTTTTTTTTTTTTTGGTGGTACTGGGGGTGGAACCCAGAGGCTTTCTACCTCCAGGCTATACTCCCAGACCTTTTTTTTAATATATATTTTATCTGGAAACATGGTCTCACTAAGTTACTGAAAGCCTCACTAAGTACCTAAGGCTGGCTTCGAACCCGTGCAATCCTCCTGTCTCAGCCTCCCAAGTGCGAGGATTACAAGCATGCGCCACCACGCCCGGCTTTCGGCCTTTTTTTATAATGCTTTTGAATGTTAGTCAGTTTGACAGTTCATCTCACTGCAGCACAGTAGCAGATAACTAGGACAGCACTTTACTGGCCAGTAATTAAGCTGGAAAGTTGTTAATAACATGAAACTGGTTCTCTGATTACATATTTATTCCATAAGAAGAACAACTGCATTTGTGTTATTCAGAAGCAGCATACTTACAAGTTCATGGCAGAAAAAATAGAAGCTAAGATAATTGAAATTTTAAGAGTTCCTTACTAACTTGAAACTCACACAGTTATGCTTTTTTCCCTTTTTTCTTTAAGAGAAGCTGTTGTTTTAGGAAGCACTGACTTCCTAGAAGATGATATAGAAAAAATTGTAGAAGAACTAGGAAAAGAATACAAAGGAAATGCATATCATTTGATGCATAAAAACTGCAATCACTTTTCTTCAGCTCTATCAGAGGTAAATCAGATTTTATCCTAAAGGTTCTTCAGATAATTACCACTAACTCGTGTACTTGCTATCCCACTCTGTTCAGTCATGAGTCATTTCTTCTGATTACTCACATAGTATAAAACATGGTATTTTGTTTATTTTATATGAATGGCCTTTCCTGAGTTGACAACTTGAAAACACAGCTGTAAATGGTAATTCTATCCATTCCTTTGTAGCGGGTAGAGTGAGTATAAATTATTGTCTCTTGTTCTTACTCATTTTATAAATTACAACATTGTGTTGGCTTTCCACACTGTGAGACACCTGAGAAAAACAACTCTAAAGGCAGAAAGATGGATTTGGGCTCATGCTTTCAGTCCACGGTGGGCTGGCTTTGTCATTGGCGACCTGTGGCTGTCCACAGGAATGTGTGGTGGAGCACGAGGCTCATCTCATGATGGCTAGAAAACAGAGAGAGGATGAGGCCAGGGGTCCCATTACCCCTTTCAAGGGTATCACACCCCACCCATGCCCTAACTTCCCTGATTGCTTAGTGATGTTGAACTTTTCTTCATGCATTTATTGACCGTTTGTATTTCTTCTTTTGAGACGTGTCAATTCATTTCAATAGCCCATTTGTAATCTACATAAAGCCCATACAATGTGTTACCCTGAGAGTACAGTCCCCATACAAAAGGCAAGATAAAAACTTGATTCCCTGTACTTACTAGTTTTCAAAAAATAGGTTGGTTCCTATGCAGGAAAAAGTTAATGTCCCAGGTCTGAGATGCTGTATTTATTCATTTATTTATTTATTTATTTATTTTGGTGGTACTGGAGGTGGAACCCAGAGGCTTTCTACCTCCGGGCTATACTCCCAGACCCTTTTTTTTTTTAATATTTTATTTGGAAACAGGGTCTCACTAAGTTGCTGAGAGCCTCACTAAATAGCTGAGGCTGGCTTCGAACCTGTGCAGTCCTCCTGTCTCAGCCTCCCAAGCGTGCACCACCATGCCCGGCTTGAGATGCTATCTTTAGAAAGGCCTCACTACAAGTTAGGCCCCCAAGCTGGCCTCAGGAACTTGGATTTCAGGAAGGTTCTCACAGTTTCTAAAACTGGTAAAAGTCACCCATTGTGCCTAACCTGTTTGTACAACTAATTTGGTTTATGCTAAACACCTGCTTTTCCTCTAGGAGTCTGAAGTTATAGTACCTGCTAGGCAGAGTACATGACCAAGGCACAGAAAAAAAAAAAAAAAAAACTCTGGGGCCAGATGTGGTAGCTCACACTCCCTTGTACTTGGGAGGCTGAGACAGGAGGATCACAGGTTCATGGTTAGCCTCATCTACTTTTGAGGCCCTCTACAACTTAATGAGAAAGGAAGAAAAAAAATAGAGCTGGCGGTATAGCTTAGAGGTAGAATGCCCAGGAGATCAATCCCCAGTACCACACACACAAAAAAAGATGCAGTGGTGTAGGCCTATGCTCCCAGCTGCTTATTAGCAGTTCTGAGACAAAGAGGATCACATCAAGGCCAGTCTGGAAAATTTAGCAAGAACCTGGAGGCATGGCTTAGTGGTCGAGAGTCCCTGTGTTTTATTCTCAGTTCCAACAAGGTGGGGTAAGGGCATGCTTTACACTTTCATTAGCAGCTGCTGTGGAACTATGTATGTGTGTGCACACACAGACCTGTTCTGACTAGAATCTCCTAAGTCAGCTCTGGTGTTAAAACTAACTGCTAAATTTATTGCTAGGGATTTGAACATGCAATGTGGGAAAAGTGAGGGAAGAGGCTAATAGCTTTATATTTTACAGTTATTACATCCATGGATATATGATAAAAATTAATATTTCTTTTTGAGGGGATGGTACCAGGGATAGAACCCAGGGGCTTTCTGCCTCCAGGCTGCACTCCCAGAGCTATTTTATATTTTTATTTGGAAACAGGGTCCCACTGAGGTACTGAGAGCTTCACTAAGTAGCTGAGGCTGGCTTCGAACCCACACAATCCTCCTGTCTCAGCCTCCCAAGTGCTGGATTACAAGCGTGTGCCACCACGCTTGGCTGAAATTAATATTTTTTTGTTTGTGTGGTACTAGGGTGGAACCCAGGGGATTTCTACCTCCAGGCTATACCCCCAACCCTATTTTATACTTTATTTGGAAACAGGGTGTAAGTTGCTGTGAGTCTCAGCCTCCCAAGTCCTGGGGTTATAAGCGTGAGCCACCACGCCCAGCTGAAATTAATATTTTTTAAAGCAGTTCTTACCTGCTGATGAGCTCTTATAAAATCAGATGGCTAACCCTTAAAGACTGGGGATTGGACAACTTGATGTGCATATTTTTAGTGGCTTTTGGAAGGTGTTTGACCATCTAGCAGCTTTACGACTGCCTGGCTTTTTTGGAGTCTTGAATGCATAGGTCCTAATTTGCTTAGACTTGACTTTTAAGCTAAATCTCCTTACATTATGTGTATTGGTTTAGCTTTAGCACAAATTGGGTTAAAGGGAAAGGTACAGGCTCTAGGGACACAATTTCTACTTAGTAATCACTGCAGATGTGGGACACCTTTCTGTGAAACCCTAAACCGCATAAAATCACGGCTGTTGACTACACTTGCAGATGTCCGCAGGAGAGGGCTTCTCAGAGCGGCCAGCCATCACACTGCTGGTCAGTGCTGTGTCTCCAGGATAGGACTAATTGCACTCCTGACTTTGGACATTACCAGAAACTCCAGGCATGGGGAGAGCATATTCCTGGAGCCGTGAGCTTGGCCACTCACTCCATGTGGGCGCTCCACTGCAGTATAGACTTGACTTTGTAAAGTAGGTGTAGTTCACAACAGTGGGTACAGGCCAGCCCTCCCAGTACACGGTGTGTGTGTGTGTGTGTGTGTGTGTGTGTGTGTGTGTGTGTGTGTGTGTGTGTGCGCGCGCGCGCGCGCGCGTGTGTGTGTGTGTGTTTTACACTAGAGATTGAGCCCAGGAGTGTTCTACCTCTTAGCTAAAGGCTGGCCTCAGACCTGTGGTCCTCCAGTTTCAGCCTCCCAAGTGCTGAGGTGACAGGCACACAGACCATAGCTGCCATCGGCAGGGTGCTCTTCTGCTAGCTCTGGCGGACAATCAGCACTGGCACCAGCTGCCTTGGGGCAACCCATCCAATTAAAACACACATTTGCGAGTTTGTCAACTGAATTGGAGGTTCCTGCAAGCCTTACCCATGTTCCTTTTCTCTCACTAATTCCATTTTATATCCTTTCACTGTACAAGTCATGGCTAGCCAGTGTGGTGGTGCACACTTGTAATCCCAGTACTTGGGAGGTTGAGACAGGGTTGCAGATTTGAGGCCAGCCTTAGCAACTTAGACCCTGTTTCAAAATAATAAAATAAGCCGGGTGTGGTGGCACACGCTTGTAATCTCCGCGCTTGGGAGGCGGAGACAGGAGGATCGCGCAGGTTCGAAGCCAGTCGCGCTGGCTTAAGAGACCCTGTTTCCAAAATTAAAAAAAAAAAAGTATAAAATAGGTCTGGGAGTGTAGCCCGCAGGTAGAAGGGCTTCCAGGAATCCCAGTACCACCAAAATAATAAAATAAAATTGGGTTGGGAGTTTAGCTCAGAGATAGAATGACTCTGGATTCAATCCTCAACACCACCCCCTTTCTCAAAAAAAAGTCATGGCTGTGAATAGAGCTCCATACCAACTCCCATGGGTCCTCTTAGCAAATCATAAAACCTGAAAGTAGAGCCAGGTGTGGTGGCACATGCTTGTAATCCCAGTGTTTGGGAGGCTGAGACAGGATCATGGTGTGCAGACAACCTCAACTACTTAGGTCTTCTACAACTCAGTGAGACCCTGTTTCAAAATAAAGAATAAAAAATAGGGCAGGGGTTGTAGCTCGGAGGTAGACCCCTGGGTTCCAGACCCGCAAAAAGAAAAAGAGCTGAAGGTAAGTTTAGGGACCCGTGACATAATAGTTTTCCCACTTACATTCTCCAAAAGCAACCCGTTTTAGGTTTTCTTTTTATTTTTTGAAGTGTAATATGATAAATTTCTTCCCAGATTTAAAAATATTTCAGTGGCACACACCTATAATCCCAGTACTTGGGAGGCTAAGAGAGGAGGATTCCAGGTTTGAGGACAGCCTCTTAGACCTTGTTTCAAAATCAAAGATAAAATGAGTTGGGGGTATAAATTGGAGATAGAATCCTCCCTACCCCCCAGGTCCAGGCTCCAGTACCACCAAAAAAATCATGTTTTCATCTTGAGAGTCCAGGAAGCCTTTTTTTTTTTTTTTTTTTTTTTTTTTTTTGCGGTACTTGGGTTGGAACCCAGGGTTATACCTCCTCTACTTCCACTCCTAGTTTTTAGACTTTTATTTTCTTTTTTTGAAACAGGGTCTCACTGAGTTGGCAAACCATGATCCTCTGGTCTCTGCCTCCTGAATGCTGGGATTTTAAGCATGCACCACCATGCCCTGCCTTCAAGAGAGCTTTTTCTAGTTGGCTCCTAAGGTTTCTTTTTTGTGTATGAATAATACTAGATATTGAACTCAAGGGCATTCTACTTCCAATCTACACACATTTCTTTTTTTTTTTTTTTTAACAAAGTCTCAATCCCAAGTATTGTGATTACAGACATGTACTCCCATGCCCGGCTCTAAAGTTTCTAATTTGCCCTAAGTAACTCTGGAGAGCCTTTTTTGTTTTCTGATATGACATGTTCCATGCTCATCAAGGTCTTTCCTACCCCAAAATGGTTTGCTTCTAAGAAATATTTAGAAATCTTAGTCTGAGATACCCATTACTACTACATTGATGGTGGTTTTAGTTTTTTTTTGTTTGTTTGTTTGTTTTTTGCAGTACTTGGGATTGAACGCAGGGTCGTTCTACCTCGAAGTTTCACTCCCAACCCTATTTTTATTCTTTATTATGAAACAGGGTCTCACTAAATTGCAGCAGGCCTCACGAAATAACTGAAGCCGGCCCTGAACCTGCAATCCTCCTGTCTCAGCCTCCCAAGTACTGGGATTACAAGTGTGCGCCACCATGCCCAGTTTATAGAATTTTTTTCCCCCGATAGAAAGAGCTAGGACTTTTTTTTTTTTTTTTCCCCTACTCGAAATGCAGGCTACAGAACCAGGTATGGTGGTGCAGGCTTATAATCCCAGTACTTGGGAGGCTGAGACAGGAGGATCATGCTGGGGATGGAACCCAGGTGCATTCTATCTCCAAGCTATACCCCAACCCTGTTTTTTATTCTTTATTTTGAAACAAGGTCTCACTGAGTTGCAAAGAGCCTCCGCTGACCATGATCCTCCTGTCTCAAGCCTCCCAAATGCTGAGACTACAAGTGTGTGCCACCACTCCTGGCTCAATCTCTATTTTAAAAATTTAGGTTGCAGTGCTAAGTAACCTACCAGTGATCTTGACTTAAAGTTCTCATAACATTGACATACTCTTGAAAGAGCCAGATAGTAATTTTTTTTTTTTTAAGGGCCTAACCAGGTGTAGTGACGCAAGTTTGTACTCCAGCATTTGGGAGGTAGAGACAGGAGGATAAGGGTTCGGACAGCCTCAGCTACTACTTAAGTGAGACCCGTTGCAACTCTGTTTCAAAATAAAGAATTAAAAATAGGGCTGGGGGTGTAGCTTGGAGGTAGAATGTCCCTGGGTTCCAACCCCAGTACTGCAAAAAGGGTGGGGGGCTCACTAGGTTGCTAAGAATCTTGCTATATTGCTGAGACTGTCCTTGAATCTGTAATCCTCCTGTTTCATTCTCTCTGTACTGGGATTATAGGCATGTACCACCACACTCAGCCAGATCCTAATATTTTAGATATTGTGGATGAACTATTCATAATTTTAACTCTGCCTCTGCCTTTGTGACCCAAGAGTCATGGGCAGTATCTAAACAAATGGCCATGGTTATTCCAATACAATTTTATCCACAAAGACAAGTGGCTGTAGATTGCAGAATTCTGTTTTAAGCTAATCAAGCCTTCTCTCCAAGGACCAGGATGTGGTTGGCTTCACCCATAACACATGGAAACATGGAAGAGGGTAGATTGCTGAATAAAATTAGAACTCAGGAGAATGAGGGAGATCACTGATGAATTGACAGCATCAGCTAGCATATGTTCCCAGATGTTCTTACTTATCACTGAAGTGGGCAATCTCCAGATATGCACATGTCCCTGCGTATGGCTCAGGTATGAAATATACTTTTGCCAATGCTTTTAAGAGTAGACAGATGTCAGGCCAGCCTGGTGGTGTTTAGCTGGAATTCCAGTACGTGAGAGGGTGAGACAGGAGCTAGCCTCAGATACTTAATGAAGCCTTCCACAACTTAGTGAGACCAGTTTTTTGTTTTTGTGGTGCTGGGGGTGGAATTTAGGGGCTTTTCTACCTCTGGGCTATACTCCCAGACCTATTTTTTATTTTATTTGGAAACAGGGTCTCACTAAGTTACTGAGAGCCTCACTAGCTGAGGCTGGCTTCAAACCTGTGCAATCCTCCTGTGTCAGCCTCCCAACCACTGGGATTATAAGTGCACCACCACGCCCGTCTGAGACCCAGTTTTAAAAGAAAGAATAAGCCAGACATGGTGGCGCTTGTAATCCCAGTACTTGGGAGTCTGAGACAGGAGGATCACAGGTTCGAGGCTAGGCACAGCTACTTAGTGAGGCCCTGCACAACTTAATGAGACTATGTTTCAAGATAAAGAATTTAAAAAATAGGGCTGGGGGTGTAGCTCAGAGGTAGAATGCCTCCTGGGTTTGATCTCCAACATCACACACACAAAAAAAGGAGTACAGAGCCAGGCGTGGTGGCGCACGCTTGTAATCCCCGGGCTTGGGAGGCAGAGACAGGAGGATCACGCTGGTTCGGAGCCAGCCTCGCTGGCTTAAGAGACCCTGTTTCCAAATATAAAAAATATATAAAAATAGGTCCGGGAGTATAGCCCAGACGTAGAAGGGCTTCCAGGAACCCCAGTAGCACAAAAAAAAAAAAAAAAAAAGAGTACAGAGTGGGAGTGTAACCACATAAGGCCATTGCTTAATCTTCTCCCAGATCTAGTTGAGGTACACATTATTCAGACACTGTGTGTACCTGTCTGCCTCTCTACACTCTCAAGCACTGTGATAGATACTGCATAGCTAAAAACAGTCACAACACACCATCTTCTCTCAAACCAACCACCTCTTTTCCCTATACTTATGACAGAGACTTGGGTTTTGTTTGTTTTGTGGTACTAGGGGTGGAACCCAGGGGCATTTGACCTCCAAGCTACACCCCCAGCCCAGTTTTTCATTCTTTATTTTGAAACAGGGTCTCACTGAGTTGCAAAGGGCCTCACTCAGTAGTAGCTGAGGCTGTCCGCGAACCCCTGTCCTCCTGTGTGAGCCTCCCAAATGTTGGGATTACAAGTGTAAGCCACCACGCCCAGCAGAGACAGTATTTAAAATAAACATAGTGACTATTAAGGAGTAAAGCTAAATCTTGAGGGGGGACGTTGAGTTGTGTATTTATAGCTTCCAGCTTATTTCCAGTTTAGCTAGTTTTTGGACATAAAGTATTTTAAACCCTCTTTCCAAGGTCATTAAGATTGGCAAATAGGAAAGACACCACTTTCAGATCACATGATCATAGTCTTTGGCATGACTCCAGGCAAAGACACCAGAATGGTAGTTGAACATGGGCCCGGTTGGGCCCAGTGTTGTGTGCAAAAGGGGGAGAACAATAGAAAGTAAAAGAGCATTATTGGGACCAGTTCTTATGCTGGGAATGCAGAGGTCGGGAGTCCAGAGGACAGAAATACCGAAGGCAACAGACCAACTGCTGGGAGGGATCTGTGATCCCACCCCTGCCAGAGTCTAGGATGGAAGCTTGGCCACGTTGCTCTTTGTTCTGCCCTTAGCCCTGCTTCTGCAAAGAAGTCACAGAGCCAGGTCTTCATTTCGGGGCATTTCTTTCTGGATCAGTATGAGCTTCCTTGAAACAAGTGGATCAGGCACAAAAGTAAAGGGGTAGAATGTGGGCCAGAGAAGATGGAGTGATGGAGAGAAGTAGAAAAGAACCTGTGAAAAAGGAGGCTTGATGCCTGGATGCCCAAGAGGGACCTCACTCACCTGCTGGGCTACTCCAGAAACAGCTCATATCAAACAAGCGTCTCTCTTCTTGTGTTGTCCAGAAAAAGACAGACACCAAGTAGAGGTAAGAGCAGCTTGATTTTACAGGTGTTAGAAGCAAGCAGCTGTTCAGGATTCTTCAGAAAAGGAGGAATGGCTCTGACAGCAGGGACCACAGGCTACTGAGTGCAGGAGCCACTGGTCCTCAAAGGCTGGAGTGACAGCGCGACAGGCTGCTCTGCTGTGGCCTTTCTGAATGTCCAGCCTCCTCCTGCCTCCACTTCTTTGGGAGTGGACCAGATACCCTTAACTTCTCTTACCTAAGGCAGAATCTCTTTGTGTTCCTCAGATTCTCTGTGGGAAAGAGATTCCTCGCTGGATCAACCGACTTGCCTACTTCAGCTCCTGTATACCCTTCCTACAGAGCTGCCTCCCGAAGGAGTGGCTCACTCCCGCAGCTCTGCAGTCCAGCGTCAGCCAAGAGCTGCAAGATGAACTGGAAGAGGCGGAGGATGCAGCTGCGTCTGCATCTACAGCCATGGCAAGTGCCGCAGCAGGCTCCAGACCCGGGCGCCACACCAAACTGTAGTGTCTCCAAAGTCACACCTTCAAAACTGTCTCTGGAAGTTGCGTATCACTAGAGAAAAGTAAAGAGTGTGCGTCCTTTGGATATTTTGTATGCAAAGATGGCCCTCCCCCAATCCCAGTTTTTCAGCTCAGGATTATATTTGTAATCAAAAACAAATCACTTGGCGCAGGAGGGAGAACTTTGTACGAAGCTGCCCTCGGTTTTTTTTTACCCACTTGTAAATTTGGATTTACTTCTTCTGTTTTATACAAGCTCTGTTATGTTTACAGTATTTTATATCGCTGTTTACACTCTTGCATGGACTTCTGCCACCGTGAAAGAAGAAGCTCTTCATCTTCAAGAGTTAGGCAGGTAATCTTTGTATCCTTTCTGACAGTTGCCAGAGCCACGGCATAAATAATAGGCACATAAACAGGTTCTTACTCAACTACTGTTACCATCCCAAGATTCATCTTCTAGATTTGTATTTGTGAATGTTTTTTGGCACCAAGATGCAGAGAACCAAGCTGGCCTGGTACAAAGGAGCACACAAACAGCCCCGAGGCCTCAAGACCCTGGGTCAGCCCCTCTTTACATCCACCCACTGAATAGCACATCTCCCAGGGCACCCGTGAAGCAGTTGGTCTCACCCCAGATGCCCATCTTCTAGGCAAGGGTACTGTTGTCCTATCTCTGGCTGTGATGCCTCTGATTCTATAATCGACGGGTTTTTTTTGTTGTTGTTGTTAAAGATAGTTTCATAACTGATGAGTGGTTTTGCACATGAGTTGGGGAGGGCTTCTTTTTTAATAGTCATTTCCTCCCTGCACAGGATCATGTTGATGGGGTAGGAATGTCTTAAGTGGTGACCTTCCTAGTAGCAGTGCGAGTTGACATTCAACTGCTTTAAACTATTCAGGCTACCTTTTATACTAGACTTTGAAAACTAGAGTCTAAAGAAACACCCCAAAAGGTAATTCTTTGATATCTCATACTTTGAAACATATCAGAAAGGCATTGGGGTTTAGTTGGTTGTGGGAGTAGTTCCACCTAATAATAGAATGCCTGGTCTCATTGACCTCTTGTCGAAAAATCATACTGGTGTGTCTTAAGTCATCTCTTTATGGTCTTTCCAATGTATGTCTCTTCCCTAAAAATTCTGAGAATGAAATTGTCACCACAGATAAACTCTCACTGGCAAGGAAGCTGCTTGCGTCTATTCCCAGTTTGACCTTGGATGTAAGAACCAAGTCAGTACATGTCAAATTCAGTGTTTCTGCCTTAAGAATGAATGTCCTACAGTGGAATAGTATATAAATGACCCAAGGCAGTGACTTCAGCTTTATATCTAGTATTAGTTTTAAAGTTATTTACATTTATTTAAACTTTTAGATCAGATTGTTTGCTATTGCTCTGTGTGAAGATACATATCTTTCAGTAAACTATATTTTTAACTTTTCCATAAGTTGATTAGATTTATTTTATCAATGGAAGCACACCCTGTTCACAGGGACAATTAACCTTGGGTTATAAGCCCTGGTCTGAGGAAATGAAGCTGCTTTATTCTTTTTCACTGTTCTGTTTCCAGAGAGGAAAGCCTTTACAGTTACCTGCACTTCTGTAGGGAACAGAATACTTGTTTTAAGAGATGTGATAGAAAAAGGAATCTGTCATCTTTATGAAACGTTAACTTGGTTCAGGTCTAGAAATAAGACTCAGAACAAGATGTTCCAGCTCCAGCACTGAGTTGCTCACCAAAAGAAGAGTCCTAGCACCAAAACTGGTTAGTGGGAGGTGTTCCAGCTAAGGTGCACTTAGCTTGGGAGTTTTGTAATATGGATTATAGCCTTCTAATCTATTCAAATGTTCCTGTTTTTTATTTTATTTTATATTTTTGGTGGTACTGGGGATGGAACCCAGAGGCTTTCTACCTCTGGGCTATACTCCCAGACCTGTTTTATACTTTATTTGGAAACAGGTTCTCACTAAGTTGCTGAAAGCCTCACTAAGTAGCTGAGGCTGGCTTTGAACCTGTGCCATCCTCCTATCTCCGCCTCTCAAGCGCGGGGATTACAAGCGTGCGCCACCACGCCTGGCTGTTCCTGTTTTTAAACCTGGGCTACTGACCCACAGGAGCAGTCATCAGTAGGCTATTTCTTGGTAAATAACCAGGAGCATCTCATCTCTGCTTCTCCACAGTTCAGCAACTCAGCACACAAATGATTTTATTTTGTTATATTTGCTTTTATCTACAGCATTTGGAATTTAAAAGTAGTGTGCTGGTTCTTCCTAGAAATAAACCACAGTCTTGGGCCACTACTAACAATCAGCAAATAAAATTCTGGACCTGAGATTCCTTGTAGTCCAATTGTACCTGAGGTTGAGAGAGAAAGAAATGTGTTATTTAGAAAATCTCACACAAGTCAGGTCTGTCTCTATAGTTAAGATGTAGAAAAGAGTCCTGATCTCTAAGATAACTCTTATGGCAAAAATCTGGTCATTAATACACTTGCCATCAGCTGAACAGGATGTGCTTTCTGCTGTTGTAACTGAGTGAAACATGTCTTTCCTGGTGGGTTAAACAGTAATAACAGTGTTGAAGACCAAAAGCTTCTGGTTTCCACTATTTGTTTTAAACACCAGGGCAGGGGTTAGGGAGAGCATCAGCTTTGGAAGGTGTGACTCATGTGAATGGAGACGGCAGCCTACCATCTCAGCGCGCCTCTGCCTAACACCTGAACTCCAGCCAACTATTGTATTGCCCTGACCACAGCAATAGCGCGTTACCCATCACCAGCATTTGTACAGAGCAGGGAATTCTGGTTTTAGTCAGCTGGCCATCATTGTGTGCATGAGGAGGTTCTGCACCCGAGGGGGCTGCAGGATGCCGTTTCCATGGCCACTTCCATCACAAAACGGTAGAAACACATACGCCGCTTCAGGGTTCTGCTCTGTGTGTCTTCTTATGGTTCCATATCTGTAAGATACCCTGTAGTTTTGATACATGCTCTATTTTCTTTAAATAACTATGTTTAAAAGACGAGAGTAATTCAGCAGCAAATTGGCCATACTGCCATTGTTCCCCTTCTTGGGTGAGGTTTGAGTGCAGCGCAGTGGTGTCCTCCATCGTCTGCACAGTCCACATGCATGCAGCTCACTGTCAGGAGCTGTCATGGCTGCCTGAAGATAACTCTTGTGAAGTTGAGTGCAAATGTACTGTCATTCATAGTGTTTATATGAAAATGCCAGGAATCTTCACTTTTGCTACCTTGATATAGCAGTGGACTTTCATGTTACAACATTGAAATACATCAATTTATTAAAAAATACTTTTGTAAGAAATGTTTTCTAGTGCTTTCTAACCTTCAGAAGACTGCACTGCTATGTATTTGTGTTCAGATGGGGGAGGTTGTTTGTTTGTTTGTTTGTTTTGCAACACTAGGGATAGAACCCAGAGGCATTCTACCTCTGAGCTACCCCAGTCTTTTTTTCTTGTTTTTTCAATACTGGGGATGGAACCCAGGGACATTCTACCTCCAAGCTACACCCCCAGCCCTATTTTTTGTTGTTGTTCTTTATTTTGAAACAGGGTCTCACTGAGTTGCAGAGGACCTAAGTAGCTAAGGCTATCCACTAACCATGATCCTCCTGTCTCAGCCTCCCAAATGCTGGAATTGCAAGCGTGTGCCACCACGCCCAGCTTCTCAGTCCTATTTTTTTATTCTTTGTTTTGAAATAGGATCTTACTAAGTTGCAGAGGGCCTCCACAAGTTCCTGAGGCTGGCTGTGAACCTGTGGTCTCCTGTCTCAACCTCCCAGGTACTGGGATTACAAGTGTACACCACCACACCTGGCTTTTTTTTTTTTTTTTTTTTTTTTAATGGTACTGGGAATTGAAGACAGGTATGTTCTGCCTCTGAGCAACACCCCAAGCCCTGCTTTTGGAAACAGTCTCATTAAGTGTCTGAGGGCCTTGGCCTCAAACCTACAATTCTCCTGTCCCAGCCTCTCAAGTACTGGGATTACATACATGCACCACTACACCTGGCTGGGAGGTTATTTTTAAGGCCTAAGAATCCCTGTGCCCTGCAGGAGTGTGGCCAGCCCCTACACTGTGTCTTCTCCTGCACTCATGAGTACAGCTACCACAAGTATTCCTTTGGCACAGCCTCACCTGCTCACAGGCAGTGCGTGCCAGCCCAGACTCAGGGAAGGGGTGCTCCCCTAACCCCACACACTAACCCATTCTGAAGCAGAAGTCAAGTTGGAGCCTGAGTAACTGGGCTTCTTGTCTCCCATGAACCTGTCTCACTGGGCACCTCCAACAGACTGGCCCTCTCCCTTCTCCTGACTGAGCAGCAGTCTCATGCTGGAGGACAGGAACCACAGGGAAGCTCTGGCCCCAGCCTCATGGTGTTTCCTGAAAGTACAGGAAGAAGGTTGCTACCTAGCTCTGGTGAAGCAGCAGCAGGGTCTTGCCTAGAGAAAGGACCCCAAGTACACATTCCCTCTCACTCAGCTACTGGCCTTGCTCTAACTTGGCAGAAGTCTGCTAATAAAGATGAATCGCTCCTCACTATCCTTCCCAAAGGAAAAACAAGCAGCTGCTTGTTTCCTTCTGAATTTGAAACCCAGAGAATAGCTAAAGCCTCTCAGACCTGCCCCTTTAATCGCTTCCCCAAGAGGAAAGTTTTTCCAAAAAGGAGCCAAACTTTACGCTGGGAATTTGAAGACTTTCTTTCCACCTGGGGCCAAAGAGAACACTGAAGAAACCTTGGGAACCTCCTCCCTGTGGGGTGCTGGAGGCATTCCTCGTCCAGACCGGATGTGCCTGCATGTCCTGCTGAGATCTGGAGTAGCTGGGCCGCCATCTTTGAGCTCCTCCCTGCCTGACCCAGTCCTTCACTTGTTCCCGGCCACTTGGTGGGCTGTGATGGGGAAGCCATTGGCTTCTGACGCCCCAGCTGTGTGTCAGGCAGCTTTGGAGGTAGGTCTACCAGGGTGTCTGTTCTAAGTAGCTAGTAGATGTGCACTCAAACGGCCTGGAGCTTCCATATGGCAAAGCGCTAGGGTGGAGGGTGGAGGCCCAAGGCAGCCTGGCTCAACCCTAAGCAGAGACAAGAAAACTCATGTCTTCCTCTTCTGCCAGATCAGTGAGTGGGTGCCACAGAAGTCCTCTGGAATTGCCCAAGGCAGTGGCACACCTGTCATCCCAGTACTTGGGAGCCTGAGGCAGGAGGATCACAGGTTCAAGACTAGCCTCAGTTAACAGTGAAACTCAGCAACTTAGCGAGACCTTGTTTCAAAACAAAGGATTAAAAGTAGGCTGGGGCCGGGCATGGTGGCACTAGCTTGTAATCCCAGCATTTGGGAGGCTGAGACAGGAGGATCATGGTTCAAGGCCAGCCTCAGCTACTTAGGCCCTTTGCAGCTCAGACCCTGTTTCAAAATAATGAAAAATAGGGCTGGGGGTGTTGCTTGGAGGTAGCATCCCCCTGGGTTCCATCCCCAGTACCACATAAATAAATAAATAAATAAATAAATAAATAAATAAATAAATAAAATAAAAGTAGGCTGGGGGTGTAGCTTGAAAGTAGGATGTTTCTAGGTTCAATTCCCAGTTTAAAAAAAAAGTGTGTGTGTGCGCACGCGTGTGTATAAACAGCCTCCCAAAGGAGCCTCTGTCAGAATTCTTTGAGAACTCACTGCCTTGGTGGTTCCTAAAAGTTGCTCACACTTGGATCATTTCTCAGCACATCAGAGGATTGTAGCCTTTTCTTCCCACACATGAAGACTCTTATCCTGCACGTTGTAGGAAGTTGTCCCAGAGGCCTTATTTGACCTAATCGATACTAGTTGTGCTGATCTCTCCAGTGGCTGCCCACTCCCCAGCAGACTTGAGTTCATGTCACTGCACACCCCTGCCACTTGATACTCTTTAATAATTGCCAATCTGCTAAGCATAAATTGACATCTAGCTCTGTCTGTAGGTTTGTTCAGTTGTTTTTTGGTTCTGGGAATCAAACCAAGGAGTACACTACCTCTTAGCTATACCTCCAGCCCTTTTTTGGGAGAATGGGGGTACTGGGGATGGAACCCAGGGGCCTTCTACTTCCAAGCTACACCCCCAGCCCTCTTTTTATATTTGGAAACGGGGTCTAGCTAAATTGCACAGGGCTTTGCAATCCTCTTTCCTCAGCCTCCCAACTACTAGTTTTACAAGCATGTGCCATCACACCTGGCTCACACAATACTTTTCGTTGTTTTAGCTTTAACTGTCTTAATAAAGATTTTTTAAAAATTTCGTTCAAAATACAAAACATCTTGTATATCTCCCTATACATTTGCCATTTTTAGTGTTGTTTATTCCGGCTCTGTTCCCATCCCTTCTTCGCCCCTTGTGCAACCACTTACGCGCGTGCTGCAGTGCTCCTGCTGTTGAGCTTGGGACTCACTGAGTCTTGGGTTTCACTCAGTCTTTTCTCCGTTTACTTTGACGTAGTTTTTATTATTAGGCCACCATTTCATGTTTGTTTGTTTGTTTGTTTGTTTGTTTTTCTGAAGTGCTTACTGTGGCATAAATCCCATTAATGATTTTTTTTTTTTTTTGCAATACTGGGGATGGAACCCAGGGACAGTCTACATCCAAGGTACACCCCCAGCCCTATTTTTTAGTCTTTTTAATTTTGAAACAGGGTCTCACTGAGTTGCAAAGGGCCTTGTTAAATAGTTGAGGCTGTCCACGAACCACGATCCTCTGTTCTCCGCCTCCTGAATGCTGGGATTACAAGTATGCACCACCATGCCTGGCCCGAATTTTTATTTAAGATATCAGTTTTTTTGTGGGTTGTTTTTTTTTTTTTTTTTTTTTTTGTGGTACTGGGGTTCCTGGAAGCCCTTCTACCTCCGGGCTACACTCCCAGACCTATTTTTACATGTTTATTTGGAAACAGAGTCTCCTAAACCAGCGCGCGCGTCTGGCTTCGAACCTGCGCGATCCTCCTGTCTCTGCCTCCCAAGCGCGGGGATTACAAGCATGCACCACCACGCCCGGCTATTAGTTTATTTTTTATCTCTAAAAATCTTCTGCTTAAATGAGTATGGTGGCAAGAATTAACATGTGGGATAACATCAAACTTAAAAGTTTCTTCTAATCAAAGGAAACCATCAACAACTTAAAGAGGAAGCCTACATTTTGGGAAAAAATCTTTACCAGCCGCCACTCTGATAGGGGACTAATATCCAGAATATACAAAGAGCTCAAAAGACTCTACGCTAGCAAAGCAAACAACCCAATCAAGAAATGGGCAAATGAACTAGACACTTCACAAAAGAATAGATACAAATGACCAATAGATAGATGAAAAGATGTTCTTCATCACTGGCCATCAGGGAGATGCAAATCAAAACTACACTGAGATTCCATCTAACCCCAGTCAGAGTGGCAAGCACAAAGAAACAACAACAAATGCTGGCGAGGATGTGGGGAAAGAGGAACTCTCTTACACTGTTGGTGGGAGTGCAAACTAGTTCAACCACTATGGAGATCTGTGTGGAGATTCCTAAGAAAGGTGGGAATAGATCCACCATATGATCCAGCTATACCACTCCTGGGTATCTTTCCAAAGGGGTTGAAAACAGAACTATAGCAACATATGCATACCTATGTTCATAGCAGCACAATTCGTAATAGCCAAAATATGGAACCAATCCAGGTCCCCATCAACAGATGAATGGATAGCAAAACTTTGGGAAATACACACAATGGAATTCTACTCAGCCATAAAGAAGAACAAAATCATATCTTTTGCAAGAAGATGGAAAGTCCTGGAGAGCATTATGTTAAGTGAGACCAGCCAAGCACAGAAGGAGAAGGTACATGTTTCCTCTAATATGCCCAAACTAGGAAACACAGAGGATACCAGTGGGACTCCAGATAATGGAGGGTAAATACCAGCAAAGCTTGAATGAAAAGATAGAGGAGGAAGAAGGCTGAACTTGATTAATGAGGGTCCACATCTGAATATATGTAAAATTATGAATATGGATGGTTACCCGGGACAATCATTGTTTTATTGCTAGGAGCGGGGAGAGGGCATCAAGTATAGTTTAAATGTATACCATTTATGTTCAATAAAAATTTTTTTAAAAAATGAGCATGGTGGTACATGCCTATAATTTCAGTACTTGGGAGGCCGAAACAGGAGGCTCACAGGTTCAAGGCTGGTCTCAGCAACTTAGAAAGACCCTGTCCTTTTTTTGGTGGTGCTGGGTTTGAACCCAGGGGTATTCCACCTCTGAGCTACACCCCCAGCCTTTTTATTCTTTATTTTGAAACAGAGTCTCACTAAGTTGCAAGGGCCTCACAAAGTAGCTGAGGCTGGCCACGAACCTGGATCCTCCTGTCTCAGCCTCCCAAGTACTGGGATTACAATCATGCGCCACCACGCCTGGCTAGCAAGACCCTTTCAAAAAAAATAAAATAGTGCGGGAGGTGTAGCTCAGAGATAAAATGCTCCTGGGTTCAGTCCCATCACCAAAAACACAACTTCATTTGTCTCTTCATTCTGTTCCTGTACTCCTTTAAGTCTGAGTTTATAACAATTATCTTGAAATCTGTATTTGCTAATTGTGTTCCTTTTGTTTCTGGTTGTTTTTGTGTTTGTTTTTATTTGTAGTACTGGAGATTGAACCCAGGGTCATTCTACCTCCAAGCTATATTCTCAGCCCTATATTTTATTCTTTAATTGGAAACAGGGTCTCACTAAATTGCAGAGGGCCTCACTACTTGCTGAGGCTGTCCTGTCTCAGTCTCCCAAGTACTGGGATGATAAGAGTGCACCACCACACCAGGCTTCTGGTTCTGTTTTTGTAACGAGTTTTCTCCTGATCTTGAGCCGTGTTTTTGTGCTTATTGGTTTTGTGCTTATTTCAAATGGCCTGTTGCTGAGTGTCTGCCTTGTAAAGGATATTGGGCTTTCTTTTGGTAGTCAGTTAAATTACTTCTAGATCAGCCTAACCCTTTTTTATTTATTTATTTATTTATTTTGGTGGTACTGGGGTTCCTGGAAGCCCTTCTACCTCCGGGCTACACTCCCAGACCTATTTTATATTTTTATTTGGAAACAGGGTCTCCTAAGCCAGTGTGCGCGACTGGCTTCGAATCTGCATGATCCTCCTGTCTCCGCCTCCCAAGCGCGGGGATTACAAGCGTGCGCCACCACGCCCGGCTCAGCCTAATCCTTTTAAACTCTGCTCCACACACATACCCCAGTACTGGGGATTGAACCCAAGAACAATCTACCATTAAACTACACTCCCAGCTCTTTTTAATTTTATTTTGAGAGCCTCACTAAGTTCCCTGGTCTGGCCTTGAACTTGTAATCTTCCTGCCTCAGCCTCTGGAGTCCCTGGAATTACAGTAAGTCTGGAGGAATTTCCAGCAGGTGAGAGAGGAGAAGGCAACTCAGGTGGGTCCTTGGCTTATGTGACAGAAAAGCTTTTCAGCTGGAGCCAGTCAGAGACAGATTTATTTATGAAAGCAAGAAACACAAATTTAAAGGATAATGTGGCCCATCTCCAAAGCAAGAGACACACTTGGGAGTACATGGCTCTTTTATAGGAGACTCGCCCGAGGGTGGGCAAGAGGAGGTAGTTGGAGAAGACGACATTCTAGTCACAAGATGATTCAGGCGTTCTGGTATCTACTTCTGGGTGGGACTGCCACTGCCTTCTCCATGAGAATTGTCTAAACTATTCAGGAACAGCTAATGGTGCTTATAGGTGGGATAGCTAATGGAGATTACTCCCTTGTGTGACCTTTGTCCTCTGACCAACAAATCTTCCTGCTTAACTATTCTTGGGTTAAGTAACTAACAGTTCAAGATATTTTGTGAGCAAATTTCCAGTATGATGTCCTGGCTACCTTTCTGGATCTTTCACATGATATCTGATGTCTGATCAGGTGTGTGTGTGTGTGTGTGTTACTAGGGATTGAACAGGGAAGTTCCACCTCTGAGCCACACTTTCTCAGGCTCTTATTTTTTTCTTTGTTTTGAAAGAGGGTCTTACGAGGTTGCTGGGAGTCTCACTAATTGCTGAGGCTGTCCTCAAACCTTCAATCCTCCAGTCTCCCCTCCCAAGTATTGGGATTACAGGGTATGTGCCACCATGTCCGGCAAATACTTTTTTGAGGACTTGTAAATTCCTTAGAAACTTGGGACCAGTTGGTCTGGCGAGGAGTGAGGGTACTGGGGAATTTTGCTACAGGCTTCCATATTAAAATTACATTTTTCTTGTTACTGGGGTTGAACCCAAGGACATTGTTTTTTTGTTTGGTTGGTTGGTTTTTGTTTGTTTGTTTGTTTGTTTTTTTTTTTTTTTGTGTGTGTGTGTGTGGTACTGGGGTTCCTGGAAACCCTTCTACCACTGGGCTACACTCCCAGACTTATTTTATACTTTTTTGTTTAGAAACAGGGTCTCTGAAGCCAGCGCAGCTGGCTTCGAACCTACGCGCGATCCTCCTGTCTCCACCTCCCAAGCGCGGGGATTACAAGAGTGCGCTACCACGCCCAGCTGGACATTGTTCTTTTGACATTATACCTACAGCCTTATTTTATTTTATTTATTTATTTATTTATTTATTCTTTTTTTTTTTTTTTTTTTTTTTTTTTGGTGGTACTGGGGTTCCTGGAAGCCCTTCTATCTCCCGGACCTATTTTTACTTTTTTTTTTATTTGGAAACAGGGTCTCCTAAGCCAGTGCGCATGGCTGGCTTCAAACCTGTGCGATCCTCCTGTCTCAGCCTCCCAAGCACGGGGATTACAAGCCTGCACCACCACGCCTGGCCAGCCTTATTTTATTTTTAAACAGGGTCTCACTAAGTTACTACTAAGGTTCTTGCTAAGTTTCTGGAGCTGGCCTCAAAACCACGATCCTCCCTTCTCAGCCTCTCAAGGACTGGGATTACAGGCATGCTTGTTGTTTCTGTCTCCTTTCCGTTGTTCTGCCTCCCTTGCTGCACCCCAGCTCTGTACTTACTAATTTGGTAAGGTTGAGTTCAAGTTTTCTTTTATCTATGGAGGTTCTTTCAAGAGCAATGCAAGAGATACTTCTGCTTCTGCAGGGTGACTAGAGCAGCCTCTTCAGTATCACTTTCATTACATTTTCCACCTGGCTTTTGTATCATGCTGCCTGCTGCATTTGATATGAAAGTACCTGAAGCTGGGCCTGGTGGCTCACGCTTGTAATCCCAGCATTTGGGAGGCTGAGACAGGAGGATTGTGGTTTGTGGACAGCCTCAGCTACTTACTGAGGTCCTTTGCAACTCAGTGAGATCTTGTTTCAGAATAAAAAATAGGGCTGGGGGTATAGCTCGAAGGTGAAATGCTCCTGAGTTCCATCCCCAGGACCACGGGGGGGGGGGGGGAAGAGTATCTGAAAATATATAGGCTGGGGAGCAGAGGTGAAGGTGAGAAGGAAGAAATAGCAAACTTAAGGTCTTTTAAGGCTTTTTTTTTTTTTTTCCCCAGTACTGGGGATTGAAACAGTAGGTACTGTGATCCTACTGCTTCAGCCTCCCAAGTACTGGGATTACAGGTGTGTGCTACCATGCCTGGCTAAAATTAGACATTTAAAAATAGTTGATAAAAATATCTAAGGGAAGCTGGGCGTGGTGGCACATGCATGTAATCCCAGTGCTTGGGGGGCTGAGACAGGAGAATGGCAGATTCATGCCCAGCCTCAGCTACTTAGTGAAGCCCTCCCCAACTTAGTGAGACCCTGTTTTAAAATAAAGAATAAAAAATAGGGCTGGGGTATAGTTCAGAGGAAGTATGCCACTGGATTCCATCCCCAGTATTGTAAAAAACATATAGATAGATGTAATGTCTAAGGGATGAAGGGTTCATAGATCATGATCTAGCCAGCACTCTCCAAAGAGAATTCTGAATCTCCGGTAACAACATTCTTGTGTAGTTACCTGTGGGTGCGGCCATCCAGAGTCAGGCGCCTTGCGTCCTCAGTGCAAAAGGTCCGTTTCCTTCCTGAAGACAGAGAACCAAGTGTGGTGGTTCACGCCTGTCATCCCAATACTTGGGAGGCTGAGACTGGAGGAGATTGCAGGCTCGAGGCCAGCCTAAGCAACTTACGAAGACCCTGTTTCAAAATAAAAAGAGCTGGGGGGTTGAAATAGCTCAGAGGTAGAAGCCCTGGATTAACCCCCCCGCAAAAAAAAAAAAAAACACAAAAATAAATGTTTGCCCTAAAACTGGGAAGGCAACTAGTGCACCTTTCTCGAACTGCAGGAGCATTAAGATTAAACAGAAGAATAAAAATAAGGCCTAAGGATATGTGCACACTCCAGACTGTACGGGCCACCCAGCACAGCGCGGGACTTGGGCCGTGGCCATTGGCTCCATCCTCAGCGCACAGACTGTCAAGACGCAGGGATGGAGAAATAGCCGGTGAGCCTGGTGTGGTGGTGCACATCTCTCTCATCCAGGACTTGGGAGGCTAAGAGGACAGCAGGTTCAAGGCCAGACTGGGCTGCTTAGCAAGATGCTATTTCGAATTTCAAAATGAATAGGGCTACTGGGCGTGGTGGTGCACGCTTGTAATCCCAGTATTCGTGAGGCTGAGATCGGAGGATCGTGGCTCGTGGACAGCCTCAGCTACTTAGGCCCTCCACAACTTAGTGAGACCCTGCTTCAAAATAAAGAAAAAATAGGGCAGGGGGTACAGCTTGGAGGTCGAATGCCCCTGGGTTCCATCCCCAGACCCACAAAAAATAGATAAACAGGATTGGGGGTATAGCTCAGAGGTAAAGTGTTCATTGTTTTAATGTCTCATTTAAACAGTTGAGCAGAACAATGGTTGATTCTTTTTTAAATTCCATTTTCTATTTTAATTTTTTGTTATTATCATTATTAATATTTTGTACTGAGAATTGAACCCAGGGGCATACTACCCAGCCTGTGTGTGTGTGTGTGTGTGTGTGTGTGTGTGTGTGTGTGTGTGTGTGTTACTGAGGATTGAACCAGGGACATTTGTCTCAGCTACACCCCCAGCCCTATGTGGTGTATGTGGTACTGGGGATTGAACCCAGGGGGGCATTCTACCTCTGAGCTATAACACCAGCCCTATTTGACTTTTATTTTGAAACAGTTTTGCTAGGTTGATATTGACTGAGAGTGTCCTCAAAAACTATAGTTCTCCTGTCTCAGCCTCCTAAGTACTGGCATTACAAGTGTGCACCACCATGCCCAGCTCCCAGCCATGTTATTCTGTGTGTGCAAGTGCGTGTATGTGCTACTAGAGATGAACCCAGGGACATTTTACCTCTGAGCTACACAACCCCCAGGCCTATTTATTTCATTTTTATTTTGAAAGGGTCTTGTTAGGTTGCTGAGAGTCTTTACTACATGCTAAGGCTGGCCTTGAACCTACAATCCTCCTGTCTCAGCCTCCCAAGTATTGGTATTACAGGTGTGCACCACTACACCTGACTCTATTTTTTTTATTTTGAAATGGTCTCACTGAGTTGTGGAGGACCTTGCTAAGTTTCTGAGGTTCCATGAACCTGTGATCCTCCTGTCTCTGCCCCCCAAGTACTGGGATTATAGATGTACGCCACCACACCTGGCTTACCTCACCTTTAAAAAAAAAAAACTGATTTAGAAACAGGTTCTCCCTAAGTTGCCGAGGCTGACCTTGAACCTGCCAACCTCCCAGATGCCGTCTCAGCCTCCTGGGATTACAGGTATGTACCACCATGCCCGGCTTCATTATTCTCTTATCTAGTAAATGAAGATGTACTTTTGGGAGGCATGGAAGGGTACTGGGCTTTGAACCCAGGAGTATTCTACCTCTAAGCTACACCTACATCTTTTTATTTTGTATTTTATTTGCAGTAGTGGGGGATTGGACCCAGAAGCATTCTACTACTGAGTACACCCTCAGCCCTTTGTTTTGTTGTTTGAGTCAGGGTCTTGCTAAATTGCTGAGGCTGCCCTTGAACCTTAGACCCTCCTGTCTCCGCCTCCCAAGTACTGAGATTACAGGTGTGCACCACTGCACCTGCCAAGGAAGGTAACTTTAAAACAATCCACTTTCTGTTGCCACAGGGTCAGGAGTCCTGAAGAGGTCCCTAGGGGAGGTGGACCGCAGCTCAGGCCATGTGGTCCTTAGTGTCACCACAGAAGGGATGTCAGGACGGGCCACAGACACACAGATGGCTTTTACTGAGAGTAACAAAGCACACCGTGGAGTGTAGATCCATTGTGTGGGGCCTGGCGCAGAGGATGTTTTCTGTTTTCCTTCCTGTCAGATACCCAGGGTATGCCACCCCCCAGGCTGCTTCTGTCTTCTACTCACTGCATCTGCTTGCTTCTGCCCTTTTCTGTATATAAAACCAAATTCTTCTACCTGATTCCTGGGAGAACTTGTTCAATTTCATAAAATAAAGTGTTGTCCAGTTCCAGAATTGTAAATAAAGCCGATCAAAGTTCTTTAAGCAAATTGTAATTGTGTGTGTGTGTGTGTGTGTGTGTGTGTGTGTGTGTGTGTGTTTTACTGGGGATGGAATCCAGAGGCTTTCTACCCCGGGCTATACTCTCAGACCTGTTTTATATTTTATTTGGAAACAGGGTCTCACTAAGTTGCTGAGAGCCTCACTAGCGGTGGCTGGCTTCGAACATGTGCAATCCTCCTGTCTCTGCCTCCCAAGTGCTGGTAATTTTGTCTTTTGACACTGCCCTATTACCACACCGGCCTCTCCCAGAGGCTGACACTAGGTCGGGGCAGCCCTGCCTGAAAGGCCTCAGGCCTCGGAGGCCAGTTCCAGGAGCAGGGCATCGTTGGATAAGATTTGCTAGAACCAGGGGCCGACCAGGCTGGGTGGGGCAGGAAGGCAAGGGAGGTGTGGAGGTGTTTGTCCTGGGAGCAGCCCTTGGCAGCGTGGCCACCCAGAGGCCTGAAGGCTTGGACTGCCTCCACCTCTGGGGATACTTTGCTTTGATCCCCACCGCTGCGTGGAGCTAGAGGTTCATAGGTTTTTAGTCAGGAGGAAAAGGAAGTTAAAGACCCACCCTGCACCCAGGCTTCTGGATCCTTCTATCTCTAACTCTCACTTTCAGGCCCCGAATCCCACCCCAAATGCCCATCAACAAAAAGTAAAAATAGAATACGCTCCTCAGCATTAAAAAATAATAATAAAATAAAACCTGAGCCGGGCGTAGTGATGCACCTGTTAATCCCAGAATTGGGGAGGCTAAGCCAGGAGGTCCCTGGTTTGCGGACAGCCTCAGCAACTTAGACCCTGTTTCAAAATAAGAAAAAGGGCAGCCGGGCGTACTTGTAATCCCAGCATTCGCGAGGCTGAGACCTGGAGGATCGCGGTTCGCGGACAGCCTCAGCTACTTAGGCCCTCTGCAACCCGGTTTCAAAATAAAGAATAAAAAATAGGGCTGGGGGTGTAGCTAGTGGTAGAGCATCCCTGGATTCAACCTCCAGTAGGAAAAGAAAAGAAACCCCTGAGCAGTGCACCAACCGAGCAGTGCTGCTGGTCCCTGGGCTCAGCGTCCAGCGTCCCGCGGCCGTGCAGCCACAGCTGCGGGATCTCCTCCGGCCGCAGCCCCCCCAGCCCCGCCGCCGCCAGCGCCCGCCCGCTCAGGTTACGGGAAACCAGACGCTGACTGCCAGTGGCCACCTAGGGATCCAACCCGACCCCAAGACATGGAGCCAGCGGAGCACTGCCGCCCCGCCCCGGCCTCAGCCCGCAGATTTGGTTTGTGAAATGTATATATTAAAAATAAACCAAGCCGGGCGTGGTGGCGCACGCTTGTAATCCCCGCGCTTGGGAGGCTGAGACAGGAGGATCCCACAGGTTCGAACCCAGCCTTAGCTACTTAGCGAGGCTCTCAGCAACTTAGTGTTTCCAAATAAAATATAAAATAGCTCTGGGAGTATAGCCCGGTGGTAGAAAGCCTCTGGGTTCCACCCCCAGTACCACCAAAATAAATAAACAAACAAACCAGCGTGGCAGCACGCCCTGTAATCCCAGTACAGAGGAGGCTGAGACAGGAGGATTGCAAGGTCAAGGCCAGCAACCTAGTTGTAACAGTTTGGGATGTCTCCATGGGTTCTTGTTCTTAGTTTAGGAAAAAAAAAAAATAGCCAGAACTGCTCTGCTGTGAGCTTAAGCAAAGTTTATTTTTTTGGCTTTTGTTTTTTTGTGGTACTGGGGGTGAAACCTAGAGGCTTTCTACCTCCAGGCTATACTCCCAGACCTATTTTATACTTTGTTTGGAAACAGGGTCTCACTAAGTTGCTGAGAGCCTCACTAAGTAGCTGAGGCTGGCTTCGAACCTGTGCGATCCTCCTGTCTCAGCCTCCCAAGCGCGGGGATTACAAGCGTGCGCCACCACGCCCGGCTTAAGCAAAGGTTTATTATTATAGGTAGAAAGGCGGGACAGAAACAATCAAAGCACTACATCAGAGGGACGCGGTTGAGTGTCTTGAAAGTAAGATACTGAGGTCTTTGAACATATTTTTTATAAGAATTCATTATTTCCTTTCTCCCATCGTACTTAGCCAATTAGTCTTTTCCCACCAAACAGGTGCAGGCCTGCCAGGTATCTCTGTTGTGTAAGCCTTTTCTGGTGGCCTTCTTTATCATTACAGGGACACATACATAGATCTGACATCACTAATCAAAAGGTGTTACTTGGTTAAGCCCACTTTGTTCTTTGTTTTTTAAATTTTGTTTGTTTTTCTGGGGGGGGTATTTGTTTTTGGTGGTACTGGGGATGGAACCCAGGGGCCTCTGGGCTACACTCCTAGACCTTTTTTTAAAAAAATATTTTATTTGGAAATAGGCCCTCTTAAGCCAGCAAGGCTGGCTTCAAACCTTTGCGATCCTCCAGTCTCAGCCTCCCAAGTGCCGGGATTACAAGCGTGTGCCACCACGCCCAGCTGTTCTTTGTTTTTATTTTTAATGCATATGTTGTCCACCTGTGTCTTTTGGTGAGTTCTCAGCTTCTCCTTATCTCTATCTGCTGCTAGAAGTTGCTTATTATGTTGAAAATTATTTTTTATTGGTGCAATATAGTCATACTTTTTTTTTTTTTTTTTTTTTTTGGTGGTACTGGGGTTCCTGGAAGCCCTTCCACCTTCGGGCTACACTCCCAGACCTAATTTATTTTTGGAAACAGGGTCTCTTAAGCCAGCGCGGCTGGCTTCGAATCTGCGCGATCCTCCTGTCTCCGCCTCCCAAGCGCGGGAATTACAAGTGTGCACCCGGCTAGTCATACATCTTAATGGAGTACAAGATGGTAGAGCCATACATGCACACATCACTCATTTAGTTTTTCCCCAATTGCTACCCTATTCCCTCTCCTCTCCCTCCTTCTCATATTTGGCTTAATGATTGACTTTGATATATTTGTGAATGTACATCATGTACATTAGGGAGTTTCTCTCTTCCCCTCAACATCCCCCTCAGGTCACCTTATATGCTCATCTAGTTTCTCCTTCTTTGTCTAGAGTTCCTCCTATGACCCCATTTCTCCCTAGCTTCCACATATTAGGGAGAGCATCAGATTTTTTACTTTTTGTGACTGACTAATCTCACTTAGCATAATGTTCTCCAGTTCCATCCATTTCCCTGCAAATGATGTAATTTTGGCTGAGTAAACTTCCATTGTGTACGTACCCTATAGTTTTGTAATCCATTCATCTGCTGATGGGCATCTTGGCTGGTTCCATAGTTTGGCAATTGTGAATTGTGCAGCTATGAACATAGATACACATGACTTTTTGGTAGTTTGGTTTCCATTATTCTGGTAGATACCCATAAGTGGTATTGCTGGATCATATGGTAGGTTCTTTCCCATTCTTCTGAGGATCTTCTATTACAGTGCTCCAAAGTGGCTGTACTAATTTGCAATCCCACCAACAATGTATTAAAGTTCCCACTTGTCCACGTCCTCACCAGCATTTGTTGTTGTTTGTGTTTTTAATGATTGCCATTCTAATTGGAGTTAGATGAAATCTCAGGATAGTTTTGAATTGCATCTCTGATTGCTAATGATGTTGAACATTTTTTCATACATTTATTGGCCATCTGAATATCTCTCTCTCTCTTTCAGTACTAGAAATGGATGGAACCCAAGGGGATTCTACCTCCAAGCTTCACCCTAGCCCTATTTTTTATTCTTTATTTTGAAACAGGGTCTCACTGAGTTGCAAAGGGCCTCACTAAGTAGCTAAGGCTATTGGCGAACCGTGATCCTCCTGTCTCAACCTCCCAAATGCTGGGATTACAAGTGTGCGCCACCATGCCTAGCTTGAATTTCTTCTTTTCTGAAGTGGCTGTCTATTTAGTTCACTTGCCCATTTTGGCTGGATCACTTGCTTTTTTAGCGGTGGAAACTTATTTTTATTTATTTATTTATTTATTTTGTAGTACTGGGAATGGAACCCAGTGGCATTCTACCTTCAACTACACCTTCCAGCCCTATTTTTTATTTTTTTATTTTGAAATAGGGTCTCACTGAGTTGCAAAGGGCCTCACTAAGTAGCTGAGGCTGCCTGCAAACTGCAGTCCTCCTGTCTCAGCCTTCCAAATGCTGGGATTATAAACGTGCACCACCACGTCCAGCTGAAAACTTATTTTATAATAACGAAAAGAAAGACACAGGAATATATTATTTTAAAGTATAAAAGTTTGTAGCTATAACTATTTTGTTATTAGTCATTAATATTGGGTTAATATAGCTTGCTTTTTTATCTTTTAATTTTAGTTGAAAATGTTGTGAGAGTCTATATAATTCTTTTTCTAATGCAAGTGTCTGTGTTTTAACATTTAGTGTTCAGCAGGGATAACAGCCAACTTTTAACAGAGTAAAGTCAACCCTGGCTGCAGCTCTTGGCTGACAGCTTAGAGACAAAGATTTAATGTCCTGCCTATGTATAAAAACTTGTTTTTATTAGCAATTAACACTGCCCTTATAGCAATCAGTACAGGCTCAATCCCCATTATTAGTGGAACTCTCAGCAACCTAGTGAAACCCTGTTTCAAAACAAACAAACAAAAATCTCTCCTGGGTCCCTTCTCCTTGCATTCATGCTGTCTGCACTTCCAGCCTTCAGTGGAAGAAGGCCTGAGGCCAGCCCCGACTGACAATTCAGCTGGTAAAACAATTAGTCCCAGCTCAATTTGTTTGTCATAGAGAGAGTGGTATTACTGTGCAATTACTGTGTGTGTGTGTGTGTGTGTGTGTGTGTGTGTGTGTGTGTGTTTACTGGGGATTGAACCCCAGGGCATTCTGCCTCTGAGCTATACCCCCGGCCCTATATTATTTTTTATTTTTAGACAGGGCCTTCCTAAGTTGCTAAAGGTCTCACTAAGTTCCTGAGGTTGGCAGGGAATTTATGATCCTCCTGTCTCAGCCTCCTGGTACTAGGATTACAGGCACTCATACCACACCTGGTTCAGAAGAAGGAAAAGGAACAAAAGGAGGAGGAGAAGAAGGAGATAGAGGAGGAGGAGGAGGAGACAAAGAGGAAGGGAGAAGAAGAAGAAGGAGGAGGAGGAGGAGGAGGAGGAGGAGGAGGAGGAGGAGGAGGAGAAGGAGACAACGACGACAAAGACGACGATGACGGCAGTGTAGGCAGGCATGGTGGTGCACGCTTGTAATCCCAGCAATCGGGAGGCTGAGACAGGAGGATCGTGGTTTGCGGACAGCCTCAGCTACTTAGTGAGGCACTCCACAACTTAGTGAGACCCTGTTTCAAATAAAGAATAAAAATTGGTCAGGGGGGTGTACCTTGGAGGTAGGATGCCTCTGGGTTCCATCCTCAGACCCACACACACAAAAAAAAGTGGCGGCAGTGGTGCCTAGAGATGGCATGGGACACATATGGTTTTGGGGAAAGCTTACCAAGAGACCTGCGACTACTCCAGGAAGCGTTCAGTCGTGATGGCTGACAGCACTTCATCCTTCGTGGTGCTCTGCCTACCTGCACCCACTCTTCCTCACAGTGGTGGCCAGTGATGGCCAACTGGATGAGTGCTGCGTCTCCTCTCCATGCTGCCCTTGGTTCTACACCATCCCCACTTAGAGGGGCTTTATTATTGGGCTGCAGAAACAGTGACACCATCAGCAGAGGCTCACTCAGCTTGCTCGTGTGACCAGCGTCCTAAGGAGCCACTGTCCTGGGGAATGAGCAAGAAAGTCACTCTCTACGGACAGCATTGACTCGCCACATTCCCAGCATGCAAGACGGGCTACCTGGACTCTGGCTCAGACTTGTTCTCATTGTTTCTTGAACTTGGCCAGATTTTTTAAACAGAAAAGGGACATTCAAGGACATGGTGTTTTACTGTCCCCCCTCCCTTGAGTCATTACAGAATAAGAAACCAGCAGGAGATAATCTTGTGGCTCAACCCTGCCTTTATTCCCAAAGGATAAAAGAGTGTTCTTTAGGATTTAGATTCAGCTACAACTCAGGCCTGACCTGTGTGGTCCATAGGGTTAAATACAAGGTTCCCCACATGCCCTTCTGCACAAATCACTTCACATGCTTCCTAAATCTTTGGTTGTCATGAGCTGAACTATGACCTCCTTCTCTTCCTTATCCCAGATTCATATGTTGACATAGTAATTCCCAGAATCTCAGAATGTGACTTTATTTGGGAGAGGTAATTAAGAGCTAACATGGTGGCACACTCCTATAATCCCAGTACTTGGAAAGCAGAGAACAGGAGTATTCAGGTTCAAGGTCAAGTTCAGCAACTTAGACACTCAGCAATTTAGCAAGATCCTATTTCAAATTAAAAAATAAAAAGGGCTGCGAGTGTATCTCAGAAGTAGAATGGCCTTGGGTTCAATCCCCAATACCAAAAAAAGTAGGGAATAGTTTTCCCCCAGATCCCTTGGAAGTTCTGATTGCAAAGGTATTCAGGAGGTGGAGAGTGCACTACAACCCTTGGCTCTGAGCCAAAGCAAGCATCTTACCCCATCTTGCCCTCACATGGTATCCATAATATTCCCAGACATCTAGAGCATCCAAAGTAGGAAAGAAGCTGGATGTGGTGGCGCACGCTTGTAATCCCAGTGCTTGGGAGCCTGAGACAGGAGGATCACACAGGTTTGAAGCAAGCCTCAGCTACTTAGTGAGACCCTGTTTCCAAATAAAGTATAAAATAGGACTGGGAGTATAGCCCAGAGGTAGAAAAGCCCCTGGGCTCCACCCTCAGTACCACACACACAAAAAAAGGTCAAAGTAGGAAAGAAGAGTATACTCTAAAAATAATGGTGATGGGAACCCAAGTCCTTCCCCAAGGATGTGACAAAATTTTAAAATTGTCATGGTCTCCCCCAAATCTAGAAAAAGAGGCAGAAGAGCCTAGCCAAGAACATAGGCCTTGGGATCATACAGATTTGCTTCTGAATTAGCAGCATAGCCTCCAGGAAGTCATAGGCCTTCTACAAACCTCAGCTGTCTCACCCATATGGGGTCACCACCCACATTTTTTTTCTGGTACTGGGGATTGAACCCTGGGGCATTCTACCTCCGAGCTACACTCCCAGCCCTTTTTATTTTTTAAATAAGGTCTCACTAAGATGCTGAGAGTCTTGCTAAGTTGCTGAGGCTGGCTTCGAACCTGCAACCCTTCTTTTTCAACCTCCCAAGGACTGGGATAACAGGAATATGCTACTGCACCCAGCCCATTCCCACATTACTTACAATGCTGCCTTGAGGAGTAAATGAAATGAACCACATAAGGGCTTAAGGCAGTGCCTGGACAAGCCTCTACGGAACAAGTACTAGACGCGGTGGCCATGCAATCCTCTCGACGTTCCCTGCTGTGGCAGAGCTCCTGCCTCAAAATCTTCAGTCCAGCCGGGATCCATAACAGGAGTCTCAGCAGTGCTTCCATTTCCAAAGGTCTAGAGCTACTGATAAACTGTGCAATCTCAAACTCCTGGAAACTCTCCCAGGAAGACTTGGGATGCAGAGATCTGTGAAAGAAGAAAACAGATGGCCCTAGTGTTTGTGATTCAGATAGTGAAAAAATCAGTGAGCTTGTGGGAGAGAGCATGGTGCCAATGGGACCAGGCCCAGGTAACAGCCGTCCCCTCTACGGCCCACCCTGCCCCCACCTCAAGCACCTGCTGACCCCAGACCAGGTGTCAGTGGAGCAGAGCCAATCACAACCTCAGACTAGGAGATCAAGCCAGCGCTGCTCCCAGCAAGGTGGGATGGGTGACATCTCCCCACATGAACAAGGACACATTCATAAGCAGAGAGGTGAAGTGAGAGAGAAGGATCCCAGAGCAATGCCTGCTATCATCCAGAAAACCCATCTAGGAGTGTGGTGTGCATCTCAGGGGGAGGAGAGCCTCTCCTCTTTGACGACATTGCCCTCCTTGAATATAGACATTCAAAGATTGCCCTTTATGCTGGGCGTGGTGGCGCACGCTTGTAATCCCCACACTTGAGAGGCGGAGACCGGAGGATTGCGCAGGTTCGAAGACAGCTGTGCTGGTTTACGAGACCCTGTTTCCAAATAAAAATATTTTTTAAAAATGGGAGTGTATCCCGGAGGTAGAAGGGTTTCCAGGAACCACAGTACCACTTTTATTATAAGAAACAAATATTTCTTCAGAAATTCTGAGATAAAATTTTGATCAAATAAATGCATCCTAGGAGCTAGGTGTGGTGGTACATGCCTATAATCCCAGTACTTGGAAAGCTGAGACAGGAGAATCCCAGGTTCCAGGACAGAGTCAGCAACCTAGCCAGACCCTCAGCAACTTAGTGAGACATTGTTTCAAAATAAATAAAGCAAAGGGTAAAGAAGGAAGAAAAGGAAGGAAGGGAGGGAGGGAGGGAGGGAAGGAAGGAAGGAAGGAAGGAAGGAAGGAAGGAAGGAAGGAAGGATGGACGGACGGGCATATAATCCCCAGTACCAAAAAATAAGTAAGATACTTGGGAGGCTGAGACAGGAGGATCACAGGTTTTCAGCCATCCTCAGCAATTTAGCAAAGCCCTCTGCAACCTAGTAAGACCATTTTAAAACAAAAATAAAACAGAATTGGGGGTGTAGCTTGAGGTATAACATCCCTGGTTTCAATCCCAAGTCTACAAAAGGAAAAATGAAAAGGAAAGAGGGAAGGAGTGTGTGTGTGTGCGCGTGCGCGTGTGTGCACACATACGCGCGCGCACCATTCCTACAGGTACTGCAATACCAGGTTGATGCATGGAGTGGACGGAGCAAGCTCCTATTCCATCTCCTAGTTCCAAAAATCCTTTTAATATATTGTCCTCGGATAGAAGATGTATCAGATATTAAACTGATAAGAACAGATACTACACTTGATCTTAGCCAAAAGGCTGAGAAGCAATAGAAGGAATTAAAAATAAAAATAAGCCAGGCACATACCTGTAATCCCAGTACTTGAAAAGCTGAGTCAGGAGAATCACAGGTTCACAGCCAGCCTCAGCTACTTAGTGAGACCCTTTTTCAAAATAAAAAACAGCCGGGCATGGTATTGCACACTTATAATCCCAGTACTTGGAAGGCTGAGACTGGAGAATCGTGTAAATTCGAAGCCAGCCTCAGCTACTTAGTGAGGTCCTCAGCAATTTAGTGAGACCCTGTTTCCAAATAAAATATAAAATAAGTCTGGGAGTGTAGCTCGGAGGTAGAAAGGTCCTGGGTTCTATCCCCAGTACCAAAATAAATAAATAAGTAAACAAACAAATAAACAAACAATAGGTCTGGTATAGCTTGGGGATAGAATGCTCCTGTGTTCAATCCCCAGTACCGAAATAAAATAAAAAGGCCTGAGGTTGTATCTCAGAGACAGAATGGCTCTGGGTCATAGAGACTGGGACACAGATGTAGCCACCTCCTCTGCCCTCTGCCAAGTTCTCTTAGACTTTGAGGTCATGCTGAGGCAGGGCAGAACACCTGGGAACAGGAATGGTTAAAAGGGGCCATTTGGAGCCGGGCGTGGTGGCATACGCTTGTAATCCCAGCATTCGGGAGGTTGAGACTGGAGGATCGCGGCTCGAGGACAGCCTCAGTTACTTAGTGAGGCCCTCTGCAACTCAGTGAGACCCAGTTTCAAAATAAAGAATATAAAAATAGGGCAAAGGGTGTAGCTCAGAGGTTGAATGCCCCTGTGTTCCATCCCCAGACCCTCAAAAATAAAATGAAATAAAATAAAATAAAATAAAAGGGGCCATTTGAACCAGGCGTAGTGGCGCATGTTTGTAATCCCAGCATTTGAGAGGCTGAGACAGGAGGATCGTGGCTCGTGGACAGCCTCAGCTACTTAGTGAGGCCCTTTGCAACTCAGTGAGACCCTGTTTCAAAATAAAGAATAAAAAATAGGGCAGAGGGTGTAGCTTGGAGGTTGAATGTCCCTGGGTTCTATCCCCAGACCCGCAAAAAAGGGGGGGGGAGCATTTGGCTGGGCGTGGTGGCATGTGCTTGTAGTCCCAGTACTTGGGAGACTGAGGCAGGAGGATTGCACAGGTTCAAAGCCAGCCTCAGCTACTTAGTGAGGCTCTCAGCAACTTAGTGAGACCCTGTTTCCAAATAAAATAGAAAATAGGTCTGGGAGTATAGCCCAGAGGTAGAAAAGCTCCTGGGTTCCATCCCCCATACCACCAAAAATAAAAAATACAAAAGGGGCCATTTGTAGAAATAGAGAAGGTTAAGAGATACATGGGTAACAGGGCAAGTTAATCCAAAACTTGAGCCCCAAGAGTGATGAAGGGAAAAGGGCAAGGGGGCAGGAGCAGAGGGCGGCACCAGAGGCACAGGAGCCACTGGCCTTGGGCGCAGGTTCACATCCAGGGCTGAGACTGGACTAAAGCCCTTGGGTCCCCAAGACCCAGTGCTGACCATTCACAGTGAGGCACACCTGGAAGGAAAAGCGCTCACCTCCCCAAAACATCAACTACTCGCTTTCAGGACCGCCTCACCCTCCTGTAGGGAGGACCTGTTTTTGTCCTTTATCTTTGCTTGGCTTAAAATAAATACCCCACACTCACCCTTCTATAGTCTGGCAATTAATTCTTCAAGTATTCAGGCAAGAACCCAGTAAGAAGAGGAACTTTGAGGACTTCCGGGAAGATGGCGACCGAGAAAAGCGGGGCTTAAGAGCCCCGCTAACAACCAATCTCCATTACCACAAAATCAGCGCCTTTCATAGCCAGAAAACACCATCACCAGAGAAACAAAAACATCACCAGGCTCCAGAGAGGAAGGGGACTGAGAACAGAGCTCAGAGCCACAGAGGAGATACACCGGTCTCACGCCCGAGGACGCGGCAGCAGCGCCATACTGCCGGTGGCAGCGGCAAATTCACCGGATGGCTACAGCAAGCCGAGGTGAGCCGCTGTGGAACAGCCAGGCGAGATTTCTCACCGCAGGTAAAATCTAAAGCTCCCAGTGGCTGAGCTCAGCACACGCCGCAGGAATTCAGAGTGGAAATCAAAACCAAGAAGAAATACGCCAGCCTCACGGCCGAGGGCGTAGCAGCGGCGCCATATTGCCACCGGCGGCAGCAGCAGAGAATTCACCGAATCCAGTACAGATACATCTGCGTACTCAAGAACAGTGAGTCAAATTGCGGGCCACAGAGGAGAAATCCCAGTACTGTACTCCCTGGGACTTGACCCAGTGGGGGAGGGGCGGTGGCAGAGATATCACACCATAGGAGAAAGTGCAACCTGGCACCCCCCACAGTCTAAAGCAGCCTCTATCGACTCTCTGGGTCGGAGACTCTGTGATACAACCCAGTAAAGGAGTAGTGGGGTCTGAGATACTACTGACTCGAGATCCAGAACATCTTAAGTGAAGTCACAGTGACCCAAGGGAAGAACCCAAAGAAGGCACAAACTTCCAAAATCATGGGAAAGAGAAATAATACTGGATCAATGAATGCCCACAACCCCACAACATCAGAACCCGATAAAACAGAAAATCAGAGATTTCTAGAAGATCAAAGCAGGAAAATAACTGTAGAAATAATAGAGGTGCTTCGAAAAGAACTCAGAGAGAGCCAAAAAGAGATAAAGGATGCAATTAATGAAGTAAAGGCCTCAATTCAAAGCACAAACAACCGACTAGACCACATGGAGAACAGAATCTCGCTCCTAGAAGATGATCATTCCAAAAATGAACGCATAGTTTCTAATCTAGGAAAAAATATCCGACAGCAGGAATCTGATATTGAAGAAATATGGGCCCATTTTAAGAGAGCTAACCTAAGAATAATTGGAATAGAGGAGGGAAAAGAAAGTGAAACCAAAGGGATCAACAATCTCTTCAAGGAAGTAATAGCAGAAAGTTTTCCAAACATAGAGCAAGAGGTTGATACACAGGTCCAGGAAACTTATAGAACTCCCTTTAGACAGGATTGGAGAAGAGGATCCCCACGCCACATAATTGTCAAAATGACCAATGTGGAAGCCAAGCAGAGAATCTTAAAGGCAACAAAAACAAAGGGCCAAGTGACATTCAGAGGCAAACCAATTAGAATCACTCCAGACTTCCCAAACCAAGTTATGAGAGCCAGAAGGGCTTGGAGTAACATATTCCAAACTCTGAAAGAAAACAACTTCCAGCCAAAAATTTCCTACCCAGCAAAACTTTCTGTTAAATTAGATGGAGAAATAAGAAGCTTCCATGACAAATAGAAACTGAAGGAATTTATGTCTTCAAAACCAGCACTAGAGAAAATACTCAAAGAGATTAACTACAAAGAAGAAATAGGTAACACACACCAGAACCAGAGAAACAAGAGTTTCCATCCAACAGACAACTAAGATTGGTTATCTGTGGAGATTCATTACTTATGTTAGTCTTTTACCTATCTCTATATGGTATTGTTTGCCTTTATTGTTGTTAATTTTTAGGATTTCTAGTTGGAATATTAATATATCTTCAGATATAGCATTTGGAAATATTTTATCCCATTCTATTAGTAACTGTTAACTCTGTTTACATTGTCTTTGGATATACAATATTTTTTTTTAGGGAGTTTTTATACTCTTCTGTTACCTGTGCCATTGAAATCATATCCAAGAAATCACTGCCAATTTCAATGTTGTGAGGTTTTATGACCCAGATTTTCTCCTAAAAGTTTATAGTCTTAAGATTTATATTTAGGTCTTTTATCTATTTTGAGTTAATATTTGTATATGGGATTAGGTAAGGGTCCAACTTTATTCTTTTCCATGTAATTATTATGTTTCAACAATATTTAGTTAAAAGATTATTATTTCCACCACCAAATGTTCGTGGAAACCTTGTCAAAAATAACTTGACAATATAGGAAAGAATTTAGCTCTAGGCTTTTATTTAACTCCAGTGGTTTATATATCTGCCTTTAGAATAGTACTACACTGTTTCAATTATTGTAGCTTTATATGGTTTGAAATCAGAAAATATATATCTTCTAGCTTTGTTCTTTTTCAAGATCGTTTTGGGGTTTCTAAAGTCCATATTCCATATTAGGATAGATTTTTTTCTGAAAAATAAATATATAAATATATGATAGTTTCACCTAAAAAAATAGAAAAAAAAATATTCTCTGGTAAGAAAGAAAGTAAAAAGAAATATTGAAATGTTATCTTTAAGTCATCAAAAGCTTGGTATCAGACAAATGAAACTGTTATGTGAGATTATCATCTTTAATTTTGGATAAATTGCTATAATACTAGATGTCAACCACTAAGCCAAGCATGGGAAGGAGGGATGGGGAGAGAATGGGGTGGGGATCGGGTGGGGGCTGACTGGGCGATGTGTGCATGTATGTCTACAAAAGTTTGTATCCCACTATGATGTATGAATACAGTGCACCAATAAAAAATAAAATTAAAAAAATTTTTTTGAAAATTCTAAAAAAAAAAGAAGAGGAACTTTGCATCAACACAACCAACACAGCAAATGGGCCCTGGAGGGTCACTGATTTAAATAAACTGACTGTAAGAAGGAAAATTTGAATATGGACCTAGTATTAGATGGCACTAATGAATTAAATTTCATCTGGGAAGGCCAATCCTACAGGTGTTTTTCAGAGACGCAGCGAGGCAGACGTGGGTACCTGCTAGGACTGCTGTCCCAGCGTCCTGTGCCTCCCACACAGCGTAGTGAACCCAGGGCTCTGGCTCTCCAGATGTACAGGCTTGAAATCTGATATGAGTGCGCCAACACGTCGCACTCTTGGCAAGGGTACCCCTCTAATTCCCAGGTGGTCGCCTCTAGTATCTTCACGTGGCGGCGAGCACGGGGGGGGGGGGCAAGTTTGCTTGTATTTCTTTGGGATCACATGGCTGACAGCTCAGCTGGCAGGTGGCCTTTTTCCCTGTTAACAAATAACCAGTCCTCATCAATTCACTGATCACAGGAATGAAGAGCTGGTAAAGCTCCTCTAGGAAACTCATCTCAAGGATAGCACAGACAGGAGCTGTCTTTTCTTTCTGATAAGCACACCTGTATGACCCTCAAGTTCAAGCTTTAAAAGGAAGCTCCCTGGGCTGGGGTGCAGCTCAGGGGTGGAGTGCTCGCCTGACTTGCACAGGCCCTGGGTCCAACCCCAGCCCCCCAAAAATAAACCAATAAACAGAAGGAAGCTCCCTTTCTTTGGGCAGCAGAAGACTGCAGCTTGCTTATTGAACTCATGTCCATCAATATTTTTCCATTTACTAACAAATCAATAAAATTCCTTTTTTCTTCAGCGGGGCATGGTGGCACACACTTGTAATCGCAGTACTTGGGAAGCTGAGACAGGAGGATCCTGTAGGTTCAAAGCCAGCCTCAGCTACTTAGTGAGACCCTGTTTCCAAACAAAATATAAAATAGGTTGCTGGGCGTGGTGGCACACGCTTGTAATCCCTGCGCTTGGGAGGCTGAGACAGGAGGATTGCACAGGTTCGAAGCCAGCTGCAGCTACTTAGTGAGGCTCTCAGCAACTTAGTGAGACCCTGTTTCCAAATAAAATATAAAATAGGTTTGGGAGTATAGCCCAGAGGTAGAAGGCCCCTGAGTTCCATACTCAGCACTGCAAAAAAAAATTAAAATTAAAAATAAAATAAATAGGTCTGGGAGTGTAGCTCGGAGATAGAAGGCCCCTGAGTTCTATCCCCCAGTGCCACACACACACACACACACACACACACAAAAGCCATAGAAAAAATTCCTTTTTCTTCACATTTTCATTTATTTGACTTAGCAAATTGCAGCAAGTGACAAATTTCTGTTTCATAATGTCATAATTTTTCAGGTTTTTTGTGTACTGGAAGCTAAACCCAGGGGCACTCTACCTTCAAGATATAACGCCCTCCTGTTCTATTTGGAAACAGGTCCTCAGTAGGCTGATGCCTTGCTAAGTTGCTAAGGCTGTCCTTGAACCTATGATCCTCCTGCCTCAGCCTTTCAAGAACTGGGATTAAAGAGTACACTACCATATTAAGCTTCTAATAGAAGATTTTTGAGATGTATGCTGGGGAATTTAAGCATGATACATCACAATGTCTGAAGCTTATTTTAAAATGTTCAAAAGAAAAAAAGAAGGGATAGATAGATGAAACGAGTCTGACATAAAGTCATTTGTCAGCGCTGAGGCAATGGGCACAAGGAGACACTCATATTCCCTAACCTTTGTAATGTTGAAATTGAGCGGGGTCACAAAGAAGATAAACACCAGCCTAGTTATCAAAAGCTGCTTAAATCAACTGGTGCCTTTGGACAGGTCTGCCAACCGTGGGGGAAGGGACCAGTGAGCCATGAGGTCAGCAGAGTCACAAGGGGGAGCGGACATACCCGATGTTTAAAGCGGGGATTGGGGAATGTCAATTCTCTCCTGAAATCCGGAGTCTCACAATGCCTGGAGTCTGTCTGGCAATGTTTGGAGTCTCGAGACACCTGGAGTCTCATGACATCTCCACTCTGGCTTCCAGGTTCCGCCTCCTGTCCCCGCTGTGGGGTCCCGTGGGGAAAGGGAGGGACCTGACCTATCAATTGCACATTTGGGTTTTTTTGTTTTTTTGGTGGTACTGGGGTTCCTGGGAGCCCTTCTACCTCCGGTCTATACTCCCAGACCTATTTTATACCTTGTGTTTGGAAACAGGGTCTCTTAAGCCAGCGTGACTGGCTTCGAACCTGTGCCAGCCTCCTGTCTCTGCCTCCCAAGCACGGGGATTACAATCGTGCGCCACCACGCCCAGCTGGGGGTTTTAAAGAAAAACATTTGGAGAGGCTAGCACAAAGAGAGTGAAAGCCAGGTGCACACTTGTAATCCCAGTACTTGGAGACTGAGACAGGAGGATCAAAGGTTCAAGGCCAGCCTCAACTACTTATGGAGGCCCTCTGCAACTTAGTGAGACTCTATTTCAAAATAAAAAATAGGGCTCAGAAGCAGAATGCCCCTGGGCTCAATCCCCAGTACCAAAAACAAAATTAAAAATGACACCTGAAGTTAAGAGAAACAGAAGAAGGAAAAACACTAAGCTCCAGGCCAGTGTGAACCTCTGATGCTTCAGCTTATAGAGAAAGGAATTGGCCAGTGGCAGCACTGCCTGTGAGTCCAAGCAAAGGAGCCCTGCTCACAGGTAGAAGGCCAAACCTCTGTCCAAGGCCTCCCTGGCCCACAGGTTATGTTGGAAAGAGGGGAAAGGACCTAAGAAGTCAAGGCAGTCTGCACACAGCGGTGTACACCTGGAATCCCAGTGCCTGGGAGGATGAGACAGGAGGTTCTCAGGTTCATGGACAGCCCTGGCAAGTAGTGAGACTCTCAACAACCTAGAGAAACTCTGTTTCAAAATAAAAATTTAAATATAGGTGCCGGGCGTGGTGGCGCATGCTTGTAATCCCCGCGCTTGGGAGGCAGACAGGAGGATCACGCAGGTTCGAAGCCAGCCACGCTGGGTTAAGAGACCCTGTTTCCAAATTTTAAAAAATATAAAAATAGGTCTGGGAGTGTAGCCCGGAGATAGAAGGGTTTCCAGAAACCCCAGTACCCCAAAAAACAAAAATAAAATAAAATAAAATAAAGGTCTAAGAAAGTTGGGTGTAGTGACACACGTTTGTAATCCCAGTACTTGGGAGGCTGAGACAAGAGGATCATTTAGATTCAAAGCCAGCCTCAGCTGCTTAGTGAGGCTCTCAGCAACTTAGTGAGACTCTGTTTCCAAATAAAATATAAAATAGGTCTGGGAGTATAGCCCGGAGGTAGAAAGCCCCTGGGTTCCATTCCCTAGTACCACCCCCCCACACACACACACACAAACAAAAAAGCCATTAAAAAAGTTCCTTTTTCTTCACAAAGGTCTGTTTCATTTATTTGACTTAGCAAATTGGGGCAAGTGACACATTTCTGTTTCATAATGTCATTTTAAGCTGGGCATGGTGGCTGGCACACACTTGTAATCCCAGCATTCAGGAGGCTGAGACTGGAGGATCATGGTTGGATAGCCTCAGCTACTTAGTGAGGACCTCTGCAACTCAGTGAGACCCAGTTTCAAAATAATGAATAAAAAATAGGGCAGGGGCTGTAGTTCAGAGGTTGAATGCCCCTGGGTTGCATCCCCAGACCCATAATAATAATTAATAATAATAATAATAATAATAATAATATCATTTTAATTTTTCAGGGTTTTTTTTTATTGGAAGCTAAACCCAGGGGCACTCTACCTCCAAGTTATACCCACCTCCTGTTCTAGAAAGCCCCTGGGTTATTTATATCCCTAGTACAAAAAAAAAAAAAAGGCCTAGAGTGTAGCTTGAAGAATGTGCCAAAAAAAAAAAAAAGTAAAAGTAAAGTAAAGGCAGTACTGCTCACCTGCTACCTCAGTGATAGAATTGGTTTCTCACTCAGATTACACTGTTCTTTTTTTTTTTTTTTTTTTCCAGTACTGGAATGGAACCCAGGGTTATTCTACCTCTGCGCTACACCCACAGTCCTAATTTTTCGTCTTGAAACAGAATCTCACTGAGTTGTAAAGGGCCACACTAAGTAGCTGAGGCTGTCCACTAACCGTGATCCTCCAGTCTCAGCTTCCTGAACGCTGGGATTACAAGCATGTGCCACCACTCCCGGCTAACTTTTTTTTTTTTTTCTTTGCGGGTCTGGGGATGAAACCCAGGGGCATTCAACCACCGAGCTACACCCCCTGCCCTTTTTTTTTTTTCTTTTTTTTTTTTGGAACCGGGTCTCACTGAGTTGCAGAGGGCCTCACTAAGCAGCTGAGGCTGTCCGCGAACCACGATCCTCCAGTCTCAGCCTCCCAAATGCTGGGATTACAAGCGTGTGCCACTACGCCTGGCTCTAACTTTTTTTGTGTGTGTGGTACTGGGGGTAGAACCCAGGGGTTTTCTACCTCTGGGCTATACTCCCAGACCTATTTTATACTCTATTTGGAAACAGGGTCTCACTAAGTTGCCGAGAGCCTCACTTAAGTAGCTGAGGTTAGCTTCAAACCTGTGTGATCCTCCTGTCTCAGCCTCCCAAGCGCTGGGATTACAAGCGTGTGCCACCACGCCCGGCTTTATTTATTTATGTATTTATTGGTACTGGGGATTGAACCCAGGGGTATTGTTCATGCATGCAATTGATGAGAATCTCACTACTTGTTGAGGCTGTCCTCGAACCTGTGAGTCTCCCAAGTGCAGGGATTACAGGAATATACCACCATGTATGGCTGCACTTTTTTTAATTTTGGAAAGTAACACAAAATTTTCATTTTTTTACTTCATAAAGAATACTTAGCATTCTTTGGAATGGGAACAATCCTCAGGATTAGCAAATTAATTAACACTAGTCCTTTTATAGCCATGAAGCTATAAAACAGAGACAGCTAAAAAAGTAGGGCTTTTTTTTTTTTTTTCAGTACTGGGGATGAAATCCACAGGCACTGTACCTCCCAGCTACACCCTCAGCCCTATTTTCTTTTTCAGTACTTTTACTTTTTTTTAAACGGGGTCTCACTGAGTTGTGAAGGACCTTGCTAAGCAGCTGAGGCTGTCCACTAACTGTGATCCTCCGGTCTCAGCCTCACGAATGCTATGATTACAAGCCTGCGCCACTACGTCCAGCTTAGGGCTGGCTTTTCCTAGACATCCAAGATTAAAACTCCACCCTCAGAATCATGTTTGTTAAAGTAACAAGCTTGCAACCTGGATTTTCTGTAAGGAATGTACTAAACTTGCATTCATATTTCCATGGAGTGTGGCAGGATTCCTCTTGCTACTGGGCAAGTCCCTGGGAATCTCCTTACACTCCACACACCCAGGCTGGATCCACCCTCTCCACTTCCACACAGATAACCTGTCTACAGAAGTCAACCACAGAGGTGTCAAGATTCAGGGAAATGAAAACTGCAATTAGAAGGTTAACTGAGAGCTGCCTGTGGTGCACACATCTGTAATCCCAGGATTTGGGAGACAGACAGGAGGATTTCAGGTTCAAGGACAGCCTCAGCAAAGAGTGATACTCCTAGAGGGACCCTGTTTCAAAATAAAAATATAATATTTTTAATAACACAAAAAAGCAAAAGGAATTGTGTTAGTGTCATGTCACTATACAAAATAACTGGGATAAGTTCGGCGTGGTAGCACACGCTTGTAATCCCCACACTTGGGAGGCTGAGACAGAAGGATTGCTCAGGTTTGACGCCAGCCTCAGCTACTTAGTGAGGCTCTCAGCAACTTAGTGAGACCCTGTTTCCAAATAAAGTATAAAATAGGTCTGGAGTATAGCCCGGAGGTAGAAAAGTCGCAGGGTTCCACCCCCAGTACCACCAAAAAAAAATAATAATAATAACTGGGATAATGAATAATTAAAGTATAAAGAGGAAAGGTTTGAGTTGACTCACAATTTTGGGAGCTACAGTCCAGGATCCATTGGCCTGGTTGCTTTGCGCCTGTGGACAGGCAGCAGACGTGGTGGAGGAGTGTCAGGGGAAAAACCCCACTGGCCTCCTGGCCAGAGAGCAAAGAGAGCAAAGAAGAGCCTGGCGTCCTGCAGTCCCCTTCGGAGCACCGTGGCTCACCTGGAGACCTCCGCAAGGCCCACCTCCGAGCTCTCCTTTCCTCCCACAGAGGCGCGCTGGGGCCAACGGGGACAGTCAGGTCTCAGCCACCCGGAGGCCTGTATGGTCTGGCCCAGCCAGCGCGGACCGGACACAAGCCAGACGCGGCCTCAGGCGCTTCAAGCAGGTTGCAGTCGGCCAGGTTTTTGCTGGTTAGCACTTCGTGCAGCCCACACGAGGGCGTCTTAGGGCAGAGAGAGCGATTCTACTAACGCGAAGGTAGGTGGGCTGCGCTGCCGTCTCAGGTTGGTCTCGGGGCTGGCCTTGCCCAGGGGGCACTCGCCACACCTGGAGGAGGCCAGGGGAGGGGCGGCCGGCCCCCCAGCCGCCTAGCCCCCTTCTCCGCGGCCAGAGGGCGGGCGGGCAGAGCGAGCCGGACTGCTCGCTGCCGACTTGACACGGGGGTACCTGCTGGGACCGGGTAGGGCCAGAGACGTGACCCTCGTCCTGGGTGACGCCACTTCACACAGCGGGTGCCTCACTGTCCCAGGCGTCCAGGTGGCGACCGCCACCCTCGTGTGACCCCAGCCACCTCGAGGAGGCGGACGAAGGACCCAGGGCCTGGCACGGCCTCAAGCGCCGCCCTGGTCCCCTGGGCATCAGGCCCGGCCCCAGCAGATCAAGGGGTTGCCCCTGCACTAGGCACGAGTCCCGGGAGGCCTCGAAGCAGCCTGGGGGTTGCTTCCAAGGCCAGGGCCTGCGGGAGCCACCGAAGGGTCCTCGATATTCGGAGCCTGGGCTTTTTCGTTTGGAGCCCAGGGCGCACGCGTCATACAGGTGCCTCACCACTGAGCCGCACCCCAGCCCCAGCTGGTCAGCTGCTTCATTTGTAAAACAGATTCTTTTTTGGTTTGGGTTTTTTTTTTTTGTTTGTTTTGTTTTGTTTTGTTTTTTGGCACTGGAGATTGAACTCAGAGGCATTCTATCTCCAAGCTGCACTCCTAGTTCTTTTCGTTTTTTATTTGGAATCAGGGTCTGACTAATTCGCGGTAGTTGTCCTTGAACCTGTGATCCTTCTGTCTCAGGCTCCCAAGTACCGGGATTACAGGTATGTGCCACCATGCCTGGCCGAGATTCTTATATATCAACTTCAAAGATGTGAGAATCAAATGATAAAGTACTTTGGGAGGGAGTGCTGGGGATTGAATCAGGGGCATTCTATCTTTGAATTCACCCCATCCTCTTTCTTGCTTTTTATTTGGAAACAGGGTCACACTAAGTCCCTGAGGCTGTCTGAAGATCTATGATCCTCCAGTGTCAGCCTCCCAGGTACTAGGATTACCACACCAGGCTAAAAACCGCTTCCTTAAGTGCAATGAAAAGTGAGATATTGCCATGAGCTCATGAGGAAACAGGCTCATTATGGCACTGCACACGGCCCTTTATGGAGGAGGTCGTTAATAAATCTTTAAGAACAAGAAGGGTTATCATGGTTACGCCATAGTGTGCTGGTCCATCGTATGGGTGAAGTCAGAGGGAAATTACCCTCTGACTCCTATTGGGCCTGGGGATTCAGAGGGTCTTCTGAGGTATATAAGAGGGAGAGCCAACAGCAGCCTTGTGTAGACATCAGATGCACTCTTTCCTCAAGAAAAAAAAAAGTAGCAATCTCATCAAGTTTGGTTTCCAGGCAACCATGTCCCGTTGATTCCTGTGTTGTGACAGTTTTGATGTGTGAGTCATTTTTATGACGTGCTGCAGACTTCCATGCAAAGGAACATGGCTTAGACCACATTGATGGGGCCTTAGTAGGCTTCTAACCTTTCTTGGCAATACGGTGAAGTCTATGGATTGCCCCTCCCCAGCATTACCCAAACTGGCCTCCTCTGCCTCCCAAGTAGCTGGAACCACAGGTGCATGCCATGGCGCCTAGCTAAGGACCTCTTCTAAGAATATCTCTATCTATATGCATTAAAAGCAAAATACATAGAATTATAAAAGAAAAAATATATCAAATATTTTTTAATTTCATGAGCAATTAGTTGGGTCCATGGAGCACACCTGTAATCCCAGTACATGGGAGGCTGGCACGGGAGGATCATAGGTTTGAGGCCAGTCTTCACAACTTTAGCAAGGCCCTCAGCAACTTAACCTGGGGACCTGTTTCTGGTTAACCTCAGACCCTTTTTCAAAATAAAAATTAAAAAGGGCTGAGTGTGTAGCTCAGAGGTAAAATGCCCTGGGTTCAATCCTCAGTACCAAAAAAAGGAAAAATAAAAAAAGTTTAAAGAATAGTGATATTCTTATGCTGTAATAATTAAAGTCAAAAGAGTGTCCACCCTGAAGGGAGGAGAGTACCTTGGAGAGGCTTCACGTCACTGGCCCACCTCATTCCTGCATTAGCTGCTTACACACGTATGTCCACACTGTGAGCATCTATTGTACTAGAAGCTTGAGATGTATGCCTTGTTCTGCATGTATTGGAATTCATCCTATTTTACCGTTTACATGAAGCATTCAATATATTTTAAAGGGAGTGGTGGGAATAGGTACCAGGCCTATTAGAAACATTTGCTGGAATCTTTAGACAATAATGCTACTCTAAATTTTTCCCCCAAAGAATGTGGGTTTTCTTGTCAGGTACCCTTCAGCTTCTCAGAATTCCCACACAGGAAAGCAAATTATATATCCTGTGTTTGGGTTCCATTAAATTAAAATCCAGTATCCCAGAACTTGGGAGGCTGAAACAGGAAGAACACAGGTTCACAGCCACGTCCAGCCTCATCAACTTGTGAGGTCCTCCGCAACTTAGACCCTATTTCAAAATAAAAAATATAAAATAGAGCTGGGGGTGTAGCTTGGAGGCAGAATGCTCCTGGGTTCAATCCCTAGTACCACAAAAAATCTTAAAAAATTAAAAAAATTAAAACCCAGTTAGGTCAGTACCTCTTTTCCTGACCAGGAGCCCCTTATGGGAAGATAATGGTCAGCTTTGCCGATGGGGCTCCCCTACTGCCAGAAGCACAGGAGCTCTGTCCAGCTGCGGCAGGAGCCACAACAGCAACAGCTGGCCCCGCCGAGGGGACGTTGCGGCAGGACCTTGCAGTAAGGCTGCTTCCCTCTGTTGCTGTACTGCCCCTGGCCTCCTTCTGAACATTGTTCTTTGAAATTTCTTGGTACAGAGAAGTGGGTATGATGGCACACAACCTGTAGTCCCCATAGTTGGGAGGCTGAGATCACAGGTTTCAGGCCAGCCTTAGCAACCTAGTAAACCCCTGTTTCAAAATAAAAAAGGAGTTGGGTGAGCCAGGCGTGGTGGCTCACGCTTGTAATCCCCGCGCTTGGGATGCTGAGACAGGAGGATCGCACGGGTTCAAAGCCAGCCTCACTAAATAGCTGAGGCTGTCCACCAACTGCAATCCTCCTGATTCAACCTCCTGAATGCTGGGATTACAAGTGTGTGCCACCACACCTGGTTAGAGACCCTGTTTCAAAGTAAAAAATAAAATAGGGCTGGGGGTATAGCTTGGAGTTAGAGTGCCTTTGGATAAAATCCCCTGTTCCACAATAAGTAAGAAAAAAGAAAGGAAGGAAAGAAAGAAAGAAAGAAAGAAAGAAAGAAAGAAAGAAAGAAAGAATAAAGAGAAAGGAAGGAAGGAAGGAAGAGAAAGAGAAAGAGAAAGAAAAGAGAGGGAAGGAGGGAAGGAAAGAAAGAGAAAAAGAAAGGAAGGAAGGCTGGGGTATAGCTCAGAGGTAGAATGTCCCTCAGTTCAATCATCAGTACCAAAAATTAAAAAAAAAAAAAAAGAGAGAGAGATAGACTGATGTAAAACCTGATTCACATCTGATGAGGTGGGGGCAATCACAACCCCAAAGTGATCTTTGCAGTAATGAGAATGGAACCCAGGGCCATTCTACCTTCAAGCTACACCCCCAGCCCTATTTTTTTTTTTTTTTTTTTTAGTCTTTTCAGTTTTGAAATAGGGTCTCACTGAGTTGCAAAGGACCTCGCTAAGTAGCTGAGGCTGTCGGCAAACTGCGATCCTCTGCTCTCAACCTCCTCAATGCTGGGATTACAAGCCTGCGCCACCATGCCCAGCCCAAAGCAATCTTAGGGTAGTTTTGTTTTGCTTTTGTGGTACTGGGGATGGAACCCAGGGGCATTCTACCTCCAAGGTACACCCCCAGCCCTATTTTTTATACTTTATTTGGAAACAGGGTTTCACTGAGTTGCAGAGGGCCTAAGTAGCTGGAGCTGTCTGTGAACCGCAATCCTCCTGTCTCAGCCTCACAAATGCTGGGATTACAAGTGTGCGCCACCATGCCTAGATAGATAGTTTTGTTTTGTTTTGTTTTTTAATTTTTACTGTCCAAATAATTTCCCCCCTCTTTTTTTTTTTTTTTTTTTTGTGGTACTAGGGATTGAACCCAGAGGCATTCTACCTCCGAGCTATACCCTTAGCCCTATTTTTTACTCTTTATTTTGAAGCAGGGTCTCACTAAGTTGTGGAGGGCCTAAGTAGCTGAGGCTGACCATGAACCTATGATTCTCCTGTCTCAACCTCCCACATACTGGCATTATAGACATCATGTATTATGGTGTTTTTTGTTTGTTTGTTTTGGGTTTTTTTTATGGTACTGGGGTTCCTGGAAACCCTTCTACCTCCGGGCTACACTCCCAGACCTATTTTTAATATTTTTATTTGGAAACAGAGTCTCTTCTTAAGCCAGTGAGGCTGGCTTCGAATCTGCGCAATCCTCCTGTCTCCGCCTCCCAAATGCGGGGATTACAAGCATGCGCCACCATGCCCGGCCATGTATTATGTTTTGATGAACTGATGCATTTAAATTTTTTTGATCAATAATTCAAAATAACAAGTATAGTGAGGTATGGCACATGCATGTAATCCTTGTACTTAGGAGGGTGAGACAAGAGGATTGCAGGTTAGCAACCAGCCTCAGCTACTTAGGGAGACCCTGTTTAGAAATAAAATAGGTCTTAGAGTTACCTCAGAGGTAGAATGCCCCTGGGTTCAATCTCCTGTACCACAAAATAAAATAAATAAATAGCATAAATATATGGTATTTTTATTATTTACTTATTTATTTATTTTGCAGTACTGGGATAGAACTCAGGGGCATTCTACCTCTGAGCTACACCCCCAGCCCAATTTTTAGTTTGTTTGTTTGTTTATTTATTTATTTATTTATTTATGTGGTACTGGGGGTGGAACCCAGGGGCTTTTCTACCTCCGGGCTATACTCCCAGACCTATTTTATACTTTATTTGGAAACAGGGTCTCACTAAGTAGCTGAGGCTGGCTGTGAACCTGTGATCCTCCTGTCTCAGCCTCCCAAGCACTGGGATTACAAGCGTGCACCACCATGCCCAGCTTTAGTCTTTTTCTTTTTGAAACAGAGTCTCACTGAGTTGTGAAAGGCCTAAGTAGCTGAGGCTGTTGTTGAGACTTGATCCTCCTGTCTCGGCTTCCCGAATGCTTAGATTACAAGCTTGTGCCACCATGCTCGGCTTAATATATAGTATTTTAGAATATCAGCAGTGATGAAATCTGGGGAGGCAGGTTTGTGTCAATTGAGCTTTCTTTCTAACCTTAGAGAAATTAATTTCTTACATAATAGTTTATAAAGTGTGATTACAAAAGTGCTGAAGCCAGGGTTGGGTGTAGCTCAGTTGGTAAAGCATCCAGCCAGCATGTGCTTAGTCCTGGGCTCCATCAACACCAAAAAAGAAAAAAATCACTGAGGTTAGCAAGCACCTGGAAAATGAAATTTCTAAAGAAAGTCATGAGATATGTTTTCTTTGCAAGGGAAGAAAAACTTTTCCTTTGTGAATTATTGTGTCAAACCTGAGGTATAAGATGAAATTAAAACAATTATATAATCTTTCTGCTTCGTTTGTTTCCCTTTTAAGGAATATAAACTGTGAGTGATATATCAGAAGGAGCTGGAACATGTGAGCACAGGCTGTGAGCCATGCCAGCACGTCAAGACAACAGCCCCTCACACAGGGGCCAGGCAGAAAACACACTTTCTCAGCAATGAACTTTAACATCTTTTCCTTGTTTCTTCCCAGTTTAATTTTTACGGGACTCTGGTCTACAATGCCTGGCTCCTCTTATAATTATGTTATTTAGGGTCTTCTTCCATCCAGGACATATGTAATTCATATTCTCTCTCTCCTCTCTCTCTAGTACTAAGAATTAAACCTAGGGGCATTCTACCTCCAAACTATACCCCCAGTCCTTTTTTTAAGTTTAATTTTAATTTTATTTATTTATTTACATTTTTTATTACTAGTAATTGAACCCATGGGCATCCTACCACCATGCTATAACCTTAGCCCTTTCTTAAATTTTTTACTTTGAAACAGGGTCTCACTAAGTTACTAAGGCTGTCCTCAAACCTGTGATCCTCCTATCTCAACCTCCCAAGTACTAGGATTACAAGTGCACACCACCCCACCTGGCTCCTATAATGAAATATTACTCAGTCTTTAAAGGAAGGAAGCTGGGCATGATGGCACATGCCTGTAACCCAGTACTTGAAAGGCTGAGAAAGAAGGATAGCAGGTACAAGCCAAGGCCAGCTGTAGCAACTTAGCAAGATCCAGTTTCAAAATTCTAAAAATAATAATTTTTGAAGAAAAGGGGTGAGGGTGTAACTTGGAAGTAGTGTGCCTCTGGGTTCAAGCCCAATACCCCCAAAATATGCTTAAAAGGAAGGAAATTCTGATACGTGCTAAAACATGGGTGAATCTTGAAGACATCATGATAAATGAAATTAAGCAGCCACAAAAGGACAAATCCTGAAAAAATATATAGTCAAGCTCAATATAAATGGTCACTTGTAATCCCAGTAGTTGGGAGGCTGAGACAGGGGGATTGCAGATTCAAGACCAGCCTCAGCAGCCTAGTGAGACCCCATTTCAAAACAAATATAAAGCTGGGCATGGTGCCTCATGCTTGTAATCCCAACACTTGGGAGGCTGAGACAGGAGGATCTCACAGGTTCGAAGCCAGCCTCAGCTACTTAGTGAGGCTCTCAGCAACTTAATGAGACCCTGTTTCCAAATAAAATACAAAATAGGTCTGGGAGTATAGCCCAGAGGTAGAAAGTCCCTGGGTTCCACCCCCAATACCTAAATAAATAAATAAATAAACAGGGTTGGGGACATAGCTTGGAGGTAGACTGCCTCTGTTTTCAGTCCCTGGTACCCAAAATTAAGTGATGATGATGATGATGATGATGATGATGATGATGATGATAAAGAATGGTGACTGTGTGACTACCAGGGACTGGGGGAGTGAGGAATGGGGAGTTACTGTATAATGAATACAAAGTTTCAGTTGTGTGAGATGAAAAAGTTATAGAGATTGCTTGCACAATAATGTGAATATTCTTATTTCAGCCTAATTTTCCATTACTGTGACCAAAATACCTGACACCGACAGCACAGAGGAGGAAAAGCTTGTTCGGCTCATGGTTTCAGAGGTACATCCATAGTTAGCTGACTCCAAGGCAGACATCATGACGGCACAGTGTAGTGGAGGAAAGCTCAGCTCAGCTCAATGGTGGCAGGAAGCAGAGAGGGCAGGGAGAGAAGTGACCAGGCACAGACATGGTGCCCAAGGCCACACCCCTCAGTGACCCACCTCCCCAGCCATGCCCCACCTGTCTAAATTTTAGGTAATTCAAATTATTTAGACATGCATTCAAATTATTATTCCATTAATGGATTTATCACCAGTTGTATTTTCCCAGGAATGAAGGCAAGGTAGCTAACAACAGAATAGTCTAAAGTGTTTCTAAAATCAGTTCCATGAAGAGAGAAGAATGGAAGCAAATACAGCAGACATTAGCAATATTGGAATTTAACATTCAGTTCAGAAAGTAGAATATGTAGGATTGAGTAGTATTTAAAACTGAAAATGACTCAGATAGTTACTTACAGATGAAAAATTAGAGGTGCATGTTGAGAGGATTCTAAAATTTTGGAAGTATGCCAGGCATGGTGGTGCATGCCTGTAATCCCAGTACTTTGGAGGTTGAGACAGGAGAATCGCAGGTTTGAGACAGCCTCAACAAGTAATGAGGCTCTCATCAACCTAGGGAGACCTTGCTTTAAAATAAAAATGAAATAGGGCTTGGTATATAGCTCAGAGATAAAATGTCCCCAAGTTAAATCCCAAGCAACACACATACACACAATTAACTAATTAAATTGTATGCCGGGCGTGGTGGCGCATGCTTGTAATCCCAGCATTCGGGAGGCTGAGACTGGAGGATCGCGGTTCGCAGACAGCCTCAGCTACTTAGTGAGGCCCTCTGCAACTCAGTGAGACCCAGTTTCAAAATAAAGAATAAAAAATAGGGCAGGGGTTGTAGCTCGGAGGTTAAATGCCCCTGGGTTCCATCCCCAGGCCCGCAAAAAAAATAAAATAAATAAATAAATTGTGTGTGTGTGTGTGTGTGTGTGTGTGTGTGTGTGTGTTACTGGGGGGTGGAACCCAGGGGCTTTACTACCTCCAGGCTATATTCCCAGACTTATTTTATATTTTATTTGGAAACAGGGTCTCACTAAGTTGCTGAGAGCCTCATTAAGTAGCTGAGGCTGGCTTCAAACCTGTGCAATCCTTCCGTCTCAGCCTCCTAAGTACTGGGATTACAAGCCTGTGCCACCAGGCCCGGCTTCCCTGGTCTCTAATAACATCACCCTGTTCATCTATTTTATTTCTCATCATGCTCTTCGGCTGTTTTGAGTTGCTTGCTACGTTTATTTGAAATTAGTTGAACTATCCCTTCTTGGAGCATCTATTTAGTAAATTGGGAATTCACCAATGAAGAAACATGTGTGAGTGTGCTGTGACGACACCTGGTGGTGAAATGTGTAATAACACCATGATTGAGTCTCCTATGGCTGATTCCTGGTTTATCCCTGGAAATAAAATTCAATAATATACAAATTTCAAGAACCAGTGCAGAAAGTTGACACCAACAGAGGCTGTGTGTGCATATATGTGTTACGTGTATGTGTGTGTTGCTTTGTGCATTAAGGATAGAAATGACCCAAGAAATAATCAATACAGTATATAGTTCTGCTTAAATACTGTTATTTTTTTTTTTGGTGGGGACAAGTACTAGGTATTGAATCCATTAAACCACTGAGATACACCCCCAGCCCCATTTTACTTTTTATTTTGAAAGAGCTTTGCCAAATTACTGGGTGCTGACTTCAAATCTATGATCCTCCTGTCTCAGTCTCCCAAGTACTGGGATTACAGGTGTGCATACGCCTGGATACTTACTGTTCTTACCGTTCTTCTGATACCATACAAGTTATTTAATCACTTTGGGGCATGGTGGTGCATACTTGTAATTCCAGTAACTGGGAGGCAAGACAGCAGGGTCACTGTTTGGAGGCCCACCTCGCAACTCACCAAGACCCTGCTTCTTTCTTTCTTTCTTTCTTTCTTTCTTTCTTTCATTCTTTCTTTCTTTCTTTCTTTTGGTGGTACTGGGGTTCCTGGAAGCCCTTCCACCTCCGGGCTACACTCCCACAGGCTTCACTCCCAGACCTATTTTTTTAACTTTTTTATGTGGAAACAGGGTCTCTTAAGTCAGCGAGGCTGGCTCCGAACCAGCGCGATCCTCCTGTCTTGGCCTCCCAAGAGCAGGGATTACAAGCGTGCGCCACCACGCCCGGCCTTTCTTTCTTTTCTTTTCTTTTCTTTTTTTTTTTTTTTTTTTTTTGTGGTGCTGGAGATGGAACCCAGGAGCATTCTATCTCCAAGCTATACCCCAGCCCAGTTTTTTATTCTTTATTTTGAAACAGGGTCTTACTAAGTTGCAGAGGAACTCACCAAATAGCTGAGGCTGTGAGGCTGGATGTGATCCATGATCCTCCTGTCTCAGCCTTCCAAGTACTGGGATTACAAGCGTGCACAACCACACCCCGCTAGCAAGACCATATTTCAAAATAAACTTTTTTGTTTTTAGTACTGGAGATTGAACCTAAGAGCATAGAACACTCTACTTCAGAGCTACATCCCCAACCTTATTTTTATTTTTTTATTTTCAAATAGGGTCTCACTAAGTTGCTGAGGGCCTCACTAAGTTGCTGAGGTTGGCCACAAAACTGTGATTCTTCTGCCTCAGTCTCCCAAGCACCGGGGTTATAGGCATGTGCCACTGTGCCTAGCTAAAATTTTTAAAAAATTAAAAAAGGCTGGTCGGACATGGTGGCGCACGCTTGTAATCCCCGCGCTTGGGAAGCAGAGACAGGAGGATCGCACAGGTTCGAAGCCAGCTGTGCTCGCTGACTTAGGAGACCCTGTTTCCAAATAAAAATGTAAAAATAGGTCTGGGAGTGTAGCCCGGAGGTAGAAGGGCTTCCAGGAACCCCAGTGTCACCAAAATAAAAAAAAAAAAAATTTTAAAAAGAGCTGGTGGTGTGGCTCAGAGGTAGAAAGAACACCCCTGGTGTCTTGCTCAACATTTCCATGGCTGTAATTCAAAACAATTAACCACAAAACTTAGAAGAGGGAAGACTTACTTTCTCAAAAATGATTTTTTTTTTTTACATTTTGGGTTCAGCCGCTGTGAGTCCAGGGCTGTGGACCTCAGGGCATGCCTGGTGACAGGAAGCAAAGACAGGGAGAGACCAAGGGTTCTGACCTAACACCACGGAGACTAAAGCGAAAGGGGGTGAGCAAATGGATTCCAAGGCAACAGCACAGACCCCACGGCCAGGCCAGGGACTCACCTCCTCCAGCTACAGCACATCTGCCTAGGTGACCACCCAGTAAATCCTTTTCAATGAAATTATCTACTGATGAGATTACAACCCACATGATTAAACACTGTGAACATTAATACTTGAGCTCTCCAAGGGACATTCCATATCTATATATACCATAACACCTGGGTTCAATACCTAGAACCAAAAAAAAGATATTTAATCATGCTTTCTCATCCACAAAATTAGTTCATTAAATAATGCAAGTGAGCCGGGCATGGTGGCACACACTTGTAATCCCAGCATTCAGGAGACTAAGACCAGAGAATCACGGTTTGTGGACAGCCTCAGCTACTTAGTGGGGGGGGGGGGGGAACCCTGTTTCAAAATAAAAAATAAAACCGGGCGTGGTGGCACATGCTGAGACTGGAGGATCGCAGTTTGCAGACAGCCTCAGCTACTCAGTGAGGCCCTCTGCAACTCAGTGAGACCCGGATTCAAAATAAAGAATAAAAAAATAGGGCAGGGGGTGTAGCTCGGAGGTCAAATGCCCCTGGGTTTCATTCCTAGACCCGCAAAATAAATAAATAAATTAATTAATTAATTAAAATTTAAAAAATAAAAACTAGGGTAGGGGGTATAGCTCGGAGGTCAAATGTCCCTGGGTTCCATACCTAGACTCATAATAATAATAATAACAATAATAATAATAATAATAATATAATTCAAATGGAGTTAGGCATGGTGGTACGTACTTGTAATTGCAATAATTGGAAGGCTGAGACAAGAGGATCCTCCTGTCTCAGCCTCCCAATGTTGGAATTACAAGTGTGAACCACCACACCTGGCCAGATAAACAGTATTTGATCACTGAACATTAATCATACTACTTATTCATGGTGGTTCTACATTCCATGAAATACAATAGCCCAACTTGTACATAGTGCCCTTAGGAGATTATTCAGCCAGAAAGCAAAGGGCTAAACCATAAAGCAATCCCAAAGCCCTCTCTTCTCAGAGGTAGGTAGCCCCTTCAGAGCGCTAGCAGTGCCTGCACGGAGAGGTGGGAGCTGTGGTCTAATCCTGACTGCTTCTCAGATCAAGCTGCTTTTGCGCTCAGCCTTGATCAGGGTATCTCTAGGATAAGATGCTTTCTGTACTATTCAGCAAGAGACAGTTTTTGCTGTGTCTTTTAAAACTGACTTTGTCTACCTGTCACAATGCAAGAATAACATAAATGTCACATGTTTGTCATTCCAGTACTTGGGAGGCTGAGACAGGAGGATTGCAGGTGCACAGCCAGCCTCAGAGACCTTGTGAGACCGTCAGCACTCAGTGAGACCTTCTGAGACTCAGACTCTGTTTCAAAATAAATAAATAAATAAATAAATAAAGCAGGGCGTGGTGGCACATGCTTGTAATCATAGTACTTAGGCTGAGACAGTAGGATCACAGGTTTGTGGCCAGCCTCAGCTACTTAGTGAAGCCCTCTGCAATGCAGTGAGACCCTGCTTCAAAATAAAGAATAAAGAATAGGATTGGGATGTACCTCAGAGACAGAATGACCCTGAGTTCCATCCCCAGTACTGCAAAAAATAAAAAAAAATAAAAAACATAATATGGCCACCGGTGCAGCTCAGAGATAGAGTGCCCCTGGGCTCAATTGCCAGTTCCCAAAATAAATAAATGTTAAGAACCTACAGCTGAGCCAGGTGTGGTGGCGCACACTTGTATTCCCAGCATTTGGGAGGCTGAGACAAGGAGGATCGCGGTTCACAGACAGCCTCAGCTACTTGGTGAGGCCCTCCACAACTGAGTGAGACCCTGTTACAGAAAAATAAGAAGCTGGGGGTGGTGGCGCACGCTTGTAATCCCTGCGCTTGGGAGGCCGAGACAGGAGGAGCGCGCAGGTTTGAAGCCAGCCTTGCTGGCTTAAGAGACCCTGTTTCATATATATATATATATATATATATATATATATATATATATATATATATATATATATATATGTCTGGGAGTGTAGCCTGGAGGTAGAAGGGTTTCCAGGAACCCCAGCACCACACACACAAAAAAAGAATAAAAAATAGGGCAGGAGGTGTAGCTTGGAGGTCCAATTCCCCTGGGTTCCATCCCTAGAACCGCAAAAAAAAAAAAAAAAAAAGAAACTACAGCTATGTTTTATTTAATACTCTTTTTAAATTTTCCTCAGAAAGTAATGCAAAATAGGAGTACAAAGTTAACTCTTCAGAGCGCTCTATTTGCAAAAACTTTACATACATACATATATATTTACACATTCATATACCAGGCAAACAACTATATTTTTTTTCTGTGTATGTGTGTGTGCATTTTACTTCCATGCTACATCCTATTTTAATCTTTTATTTTATTTTATTTTGTAGCAGTGGGGATGGAACCCAGGGACATTGTACCTCCAAGCTACACCCCCAGCCCTAATTTTTTGTCTTTTTATTTTTTGAAACAGGGTCTCACTGAGTTGGGAAGAGCCTCGCTAAATTGCTGAGGCTATCCTCAAACCATGATCCTCCAGTCTCAGCCTCCTGAATGCTGGGATTACAAACATGCACCACCTTTTTTTTTTTTTTTTTTTGGTACTGGGGATGGAGCCCAGGGGCCTTCTATCTCCGGGCTACACTCCCAGACCTATTTTTATATTTTATTTGGAAACAGGGTCTCTTAAGCCAGCTGAGGCTGGTTTCCACCCTGCGCGATCCCCCTGTCTCAGCCTCCCAAGCGCAGGGATTACAAGCGTGCGACACCATGCCCAGCGACAGCCCTATATTTTTTATTTTTTATTTTGAAACAGCTCTTACAGAATTGCAAAGGGCCTCACTAAGTAGCTGAGGCTGAACTGCAACCCTCCTGTCTCATAATTCTTTTGTTTTGAAACAGAGTTTTACTAAGTTGCTGAGGCTGGACATGAATCTACAACTCTCCTGTCTCACCCTCCCAAGTACTGGAATTACAGACATATGCCACCAGTCACCACTAAACAACTGTATTCGGAAGCATAAATAAGCCAAATGCTAGGTTAACCCCACTTTAACAGTGATGAGTGGTCTCTTGGAAACCTGGAAAAGAACACTTAGAAAGATGTCTTGCTCTGCTGTGAGATCATTCCTCTGATTAAGCAATTAGGGGTCCTGTGTGTTTGCGTGTGTGGGGGGGTACATGGGATAGAACTCAAGGACATTCTACCTCCAACCTACACCCTCACCCCTATTTTTTTATTCTTTATTTTGAAACAGGGTCTCACTGAGTTTCAACGGGCCTCTCTAAGTAGTTGAGGCTGGCCATGAACCATGATCCTCCTTCAGCCTCCTGAATGCTGGGATTATAAGTGTGTGCCACCACGCCTGGCTCAAGGGCTCGTTTTATAAATGATTTTTTTCAATACCCAAGACTGTTGGAATTAGTTTGAGAAACTGCATCCCCTTCCAAGGCTATGAATTTGATCATTAAAGGTGATGTGTTACTGCATCGTGAAACTAAATATTACATGGTTGGTGTAATTAGGCTTATAAACTTTTATGATCAGCTTAATAAAACATAGAGTACATAACCAAGGTTTTATACCAGTAGAAAATTGGAAAATGGAAAAATTAAAAAGCCCATGGGCGACCCGGGCATGGTGGCACACGCTTGTAATCCCCACGCTTGGGCGGCTGAGACAGGAGGATCGAACAGGTTTAAAGGCAGCCTTAGCTACTTAGTGAGGCTCTCAGCAACTTAGTGAGACCCTGTTTCCAAATAAAATATAAAATAGGTCTGGGAGTATAGCCCGGAGGTAGAAAGCCTCTGGGTTCTACTCTAAGTACCACCAAAAAAAAAAAAAAAAAAAAAAACCAGCCCATGGGCCAAATAGAGATTGTCCTATTTTTTTTAATAAAGTTTTATTAGAACTGGGTGTGGTGGTACAAACCTGTAATCCCAAGGTAGGAAAGAAGAAATAAAATTTCAGTTAGAGTGCCGGGCGTAGTGGCACACGCTAGTAATCCTGGCGCTTGGGAGGCGGAGACAGGAGGATCGCGCAGGTTCGAAGCCAGCCTCTCTGGCTTAAGAGACCCTGTTTCCAAATAAAAATATTTTAAAAAATAGGTCTGGGAGTGTAGCCCAGAAGTAGAAGGGCTTCCAGGAACCCCAGTACCACCAAAAAAAAAAAAAATTCAGTTAGAAAGGAGACAATTTTTTTTTTTTTTTGGCAGGTCTGGGGATGGAACACAGGGGCATTCGACCTCTGAGCTACACCCCCTGCCCTAGTTTTTATTCTTTAATTTGAAACTGGGTCTCACTAAGTTGCGGAGGGCCTCACTAAGTAACTAAGGCTGTCCGCGAACCATGATCCTCTGGTCTCAGCCTCCCAAATGCGGGGATTACAAGCATGCACCACCATGCCCAGCTATTCTTTATTTTTTTGAAACAGGATCTCACTGAGTTGCAAAGGGCCTCATTAAGTAGCCGAGGCTGTCCTCAAACCATGTTCTCTCTCAGCCTCCCAAATGCTGGGATTACAAGCATATGCCACCACACCCGGCTGAAAATATAGTTTTAAAATCTGGAAAGGTCGCCGGGCGTGGTGGCGCACGCTTGTAATCCCCGCGCTTGGGAGGCAGAAACAGGAGGATCGCGCAGGTTCGAAGCCAGCCCCGCGCGCTGGCTTAGGAGACCCTGTTTCCAAATAAAAATGTAAAAATAGGTCTGGGAGTGTAGCCCGGAGGTAGAAGGGCTTCCAGGAACCCCAGTACCACCAAAAAAAAAAAAAAAAATCTGGAAAGGTCATAATTTCTATCTCTTATAGAGTGTGTCTTAGGCTGAAGCCTCGGGGAGCCCATACCCTTAATCACAATGGCCCCTCTCCCCACCTGGTATTCCTGAGATGCCTAGATACCACCCAGCCACCACTCTTCCATTCCTTTATCTCTGCCTGGCACGTGCTGAAATACTTTTCACCATGGAAGCCAAGAACCCACAGAAATTATGGTGTATTCCCATGACAACCATACCAGGAGGAGAAGGGAAAGGACGCGGCCGCCACAGACACAAAGTGGCCCATCTTTGCAGCAAAGGTAGATGAACCTGGGAGGAGGGCCACCAAAGTCCAAGCAGGACCCCAAGCAGGACCTCAAGGCAGACAAAGGCTCTGGATAGGTCCACAGCATGTGGGGGCAGGCAGACAAGGTGAGCAGGAGCCAGGAAGGACACTGAGCAGCTCTGTGCTACTTGTAATACCCATGCAATGGAAACGGCACTGTCCTAAAAACAGGAGGGAACGTCTGTCCATGTTCAGTACGGAGCATGCCTTCTCAGAGACCAGGCCTTACTAAATTGTCCAGGATGGTCTAGCGTTCCCGGGCTCAAGGGATCCTCCCACCTCAGCCTCCTGCATGCCTGGGACTACAGGTGCACCACAGAGCTGACAGATGCAATTTTGTTTGAATAGTTTTGATCTGCAGTAGATTAAATCTGAGGCTGCAGAAGTCATGGATATGGGGCTGACCATACATATGATCCCCTAAAACCAGGGCTAGAGCTAGGCATGGTTGCCCGCACCTGTCATTCCAGTACTTAGAGGCTAAGAGGAGAATCACAGGTTCATGGCCAGCCTCAGCAATTTAGCAACACCCTCGGCAACCCAAAGAGACCCTGTTTCAAAATAAAGCTCGGCCTAGCACTTTGGGAGGCTGAGACAGGAGAATTGAGGCCACCAAATAACTGCAGCAACCTAGCAAGATCCTTTTAAAAAATAAAAAAATAGCCAGGTATGATGACGCATGCTTGTAATCCCAGTATTTGGAAGGCTGAGACAGGAGGATTACACGTTCGCAGCCAGCCTCAGCTACTTAGTGAGGCCACAGCAATTTAGTAAAACCCTGCTTCAAAATGAGGAATAAAAAGCCGGGAGTAGTGGCGCATGCTTGTAATCCCCGCACTTGGGAGGCTGAGACAGGAGGATCACACAGGTTCAAAGCCAGCCTCAGCTACTTAGTGACGCTCTCAGCAACTTAGTGAGACCCTGTTTCCAAATAAAATAGAAAATAGGTCTGGGAGTATAGCCCGGAGGTAGAAAGCCCCTGGGTTCCACCCCCAATACAAGAAAGAAAGAAAGAAAGAAAGAAAGAAAGGGCTGGGCATGGTGGCATACGCTTGTAATCCCAGCATTCGAGAAGCTGAGACCTGAGGATCGTGGTTTGCAGACAGCCTCAGCTGCTTAGTGAGGTCCTCTGCAACTCAGGGAGACCTTGTTTCAATTTTTTTGGGGGGGCCTGGGGATAGAACGGGGCATTTGACCTCCGAGCTACACCCCCCTGCCCTTTTTTTATTCTTTATTTTGAAACAGGGTCTCACTAAATTGCAGACGGCCTCACTAAATAGCTGAGGCTGTCCAAGAACCGCAATCCTCCAGTGTAAGCCTCATGAATGCTGGGATTACAAGCATGCGCCACCACGCCCCAGCTCAAAAATTTAAAAAAGACTAAAAATAGGGCTGAGAGTATAGCTTGGAGGTAGAATGCCCCTGGGTTCCATCCCAAGTACTAAAAAAAAAAAAAAAAAAAAAAAAAAAAAAAAAAGAAATAAAAAATAGAGCTGGGGCTGTTGTTCAGAGGTAGATGGCCCTGGGTTCAATCCCCAGTACCAAAACAAACAAACAAACAAGGCTGGGAACAACTTCTTTAAACAACAACAAATAATCCCCTAAAAGACCCAGAAATAAAACATGACCAGTGCAGTGGCGATAAGAATCTCTAATTTCCCCCAATTTTTTTTGTACTGAGGATTGAATGGAGGAGTATTGTGGGCCATCAAGGGTTAAGTTTCTGAGGTCATTAGGCCATCTCAGCAGCACACAGTGGGCTGTGGAGAGGAGAGCTCCTGGCCAGGACTGTCTCAAGGTCCTGATATCAGACATGAGCCAGGTGGGCATTCCTCCTTGTACTGTGTCTGTCCTTGACATATGTTGAGAATTGCCCTTTTCTCTATATTATAAATTTCTTTCTGTGTATCCTGAGCTTGGCTTAACAAATGCTTTGTTTAAAAGGAGACTTCTGTGAGGAGACTCGCAGAAGCAGCAGAGAAGCAGTGGACAAGGAGCTCTCTTCTTTTCTCTCCAGCTGCCCCGTGTGACTAGCTAAATAAATAATACATAAATAAATAAGCTAGACTTTAAGACTCTGAGTCTGCATGTGAGGACAAAAATAAGCCTAAACTGTCTGTGGCTACTGACAAGTGATTTTGGCAGGGGTGACCGGGAGCCTACCTCCAAGCTACACTCCCAGCAATTTTTGTTTTTAATTTTGAGTCTCAGCTAGGCATAGCAGCCCACACCTGTAATCCAAGTACTGGGAAGGCTGAGTGAGACTAAAGGATTGTACTTTCAAGGTCAACCTCAATAAGTTAGCAAGACCTTGTTTCAAAATTAGAAATAAAATATGGTTGGGGGTGTAGTTCAGAGGCAGAATGTCCCCAGGTTCAGTCTCTGGTACCAAAAATTAAAATGAGTCTTGCTAAAGTGGTCTCACTAAGTTGATGAGGCTGGCCTTGAACCTGCTATCCTCCTGTCTCAGCCTACAAGTACTGGGATTACAGGTGTGTGCCACTACATCCATCTAACAAGACACTGCTTCAGTATAAAAAATTAAAATGTACACCAGATGTGGCGGCCCATGCTTGTAATCCCAGTTCTTGAGAGGCTGAGACAGGAGGATCGCAGATTCATGGCCAGCCTCAGCTTCTTGTGAGGCCCTCTGCAATTTAGTGAGACCTGTTTTAAAATAAAGAGTAAAGCCAGGCGTGTTGGCACACGCTTGTAATCCTAGCACTTGGGAGGCTGAGACAGGAGGATCGCACAGGTTCAAAGCCAGCCTCAGCTACTTAGTGAGGCTCTCAGCAACTTAGTGAGACCCCGTTTCCAAATAAAATATAAAATAGGTCTGGGAGTATAGCACGGAGGTGGAAAGCCTCTGGGTTCCACCCCAGTACCACCAAATAAATAAATAAATAAATAAAGTAAAGAGTAAATTATAGGGCTGGGGGTGTCGCTCAGAGGTAGAATGCCCCAGGGTTCAATCCCTAGTACCACAAAATAAATAAATACATAATAAATAAATATATAATAAATAAATAAAAATGTAAGCCAGGCATGGTGGCACATGCTTGTAATCCTACTACTTGGGAGGCTAAGATAGGAGAACCACAGGTGTGAGGACAGCCTTAGCAATTTAGCAAGACCCTATTTTAAGAAATAAAATAGGACTAGGGGTATACTGTGGACATAGAAGGTCCCTAAATTCCACCCCTAGTAACACAGACACACACACACACACACACACACACACACACACACACACACATACAATAAATAAATAAGTTGACTAGGTGTTCTTTTTTTTTTCCTTTGTGTCAATGGGGGTTGAATTCAGAGGCACTCTACCTCTGAGCTATATCCTCAGCCTACATTGTTTGAAATAGGCTTTCACTAAGTTGTGGAGGGCCTCACAAGGTTACTGAGGCTGGCCTCGGATTTGTGATCCTTTTGTCTCAGCCTCCGATTAAAGGCATGTGCCACTGTCCCCAGCTTACCCTTGTCCTAGCATGTTATCATATCATCCTGGTAGAAGAGCACCAGGGTCATGTAAAAGGATTCAGAATCCATTAGGAAAGGAATCCATTTGCTAAAGATGGGGCCATATATGCTTCAGTAATTCCAAAGGCTGAGTCAGGAGTGGTAGTGTACACCTGTAATCCCAGTACTTGGGAGGCTGAGACAGGAGGATCCCAGGTTCCCAGCCAGCCTCCGCAGTTTACTGGGGCCTTGAGCAATTTAGCAAGACCCTATTTCAAAATAAAACATAAATATAGCTCAGAGGTAGTTCAATCTCCAGTACCACAAACCAAAACCAGTGAGGTGGAAGTATTGCTTGAAGGTAGAATGCCCCCAGGTTTAATCTCCAGTATAGGTATACACACTGCTATTGGCATAAGCACCGCCATCGTAGAATCCAGTGGGAACCAGCCTGTTTAGTTTTGTTTCCTTAGAAACCAAGGAGTTCCGTTTGTATTGAAACTGACCCTCCAAGACAAGTGACCATGGCAAAGCAAACTACATTCTTTTTTTTTTTTTTTTTTCCAGTACTAGGAGTTGAACCCAGAGGCATTCTGTCTCTGAGCTACACCCCAGCCCCATTTTATTTTTATTTTGAAACAGGGTCTCACTAAGTTGCGGAAGGCTTCACTAAGTATCTGAGGCTGGCCAAAAACTTGCGATCCTCCTGTCTCAGCCTCCCAAGCACTGGAATTACAAGCATGTCTCACCACACCCGGCTGCAAACTCCATTCTTTTAAATGTCAACCCCTCCCCTAACAGATTCCTTTCAGCCTATATTTCAAAAACCTATAAAACCTATACCATCAAAGGGTCCAGGCTGCTACTTTCTTGCCTAAGACAGCCTGTCAGGCTCCTGACATTAACCTCTCTTTTGCTTATCTGGGTGTACGTGATATGTCCTGCCCTCCTTCATTGGTGCCATGACTCAGATCCAGGCTCTCCTGTCAACCTTGCTCTACCCCAGGGTTCTGAGCTGCTTCGGGATCCTGGCCCCAGGCCCAGGACTGACACAGGGAGGACCTCCCTCCCTCCCTGAGGACTCATCACACCCACACACTGGCCATCTCATTTACACGAGTGTGTTTCTGGGTTTCCCTTGGTGAGTCTCTCTCGGGTCTTGGATCTTGCTTCCTAGCTTCTGAAAGTCCTCCTGGCAGGTGCCAAGACTCCTATGGGTTCTTGCCCAGGACGTGGCAAGGTTTGGGAGAAAACCTTCCTTCTCACTTCCCTTCTCCTACTCAGGGGCTTGATTGAGCCTGAGGATGCCCACTCCCTATCACTCCAACCACGCTCGTCATGGGAACCACCCAATCGCATTCCCTCCGGCTCTCCTCTCAGCTGTCTGCGTGCCAACCTCATTCCCCTTAAGTTGGCCCCAGACCTTAAGCAGACCAAGCTCATTTCTCTATAATCAGGCTTGGCTGCTTTATGACTTAGACAATACTTTCAAATGGCCACCTAATGGCACCTTGATCCCACCATTCTGGGGATTTATATAACTTCTGTGAGTGCTCCGGTGAGTGGAAGGAGATTCCCTACATCCAGGCTTTCTCCTATTTCCACTCTAGGCTCTTTGCACTTCCTGCTCCCAGCTCAGTTTATGCTTGCCACCGAAGATGCTGTTTCTCAAGCATCTGAATCCTCTTTCACCTCCTTCCATCCAGCTGAAAAACCACCTCCTTACTGTTCCCCAAACCCCCCTACCCACCTTCTGCCCCCCAATATCTGAAAGCCACCTCTTCCGCTCCCCAGTCCCCCGTGACTCGCTTGTGCACTGCTGCGTCTGCTCCAGAACGGTCCACATCCACGCCCTGTCCTCCTGTGGTTCCTGCGGTGATCTCTCTCAAACTGAAAAGCACTCGGGTCCTTCACCTCTAACCCTACGACCCATGCAAAGAGCTGCAGTATGTTACCCAATCCCACAACCTGCTTTCCATGACACTTACATTATACTTTCTAACATCCTTCTTCCTGGGGAGAGAAGACAAGTCTGGGAACAGGCCCACTTCTATGCCAATGAGGTCTACCAAACCACACCGGCTCATCCTCTGGGAACGAGGCGGTACCAATCAAGATCCCCGCTGGACTATAATACGCCCAATGGGCTTAGACGCAGAGACCAATTCATTACCTGCCTACTGGCTAGTCTACACAAAACCACCCACAAGGCACTCAGTTATGACAAACTTCAAGAAATCATCCAGATAAAAGTGAGAACCCAGAGCCAGGTGTGGCGGCGCAGGCTTATAATCCCAGCATTTGGGAGGCTGAGACAGGAGGATCGTGGTTTGTGGACAGCCTTGGCTACTTAGTGAGGCCCTTTGCAATTCAATGAGACCCTGTTTCAAAATAAAGAATAAAAAAATAGGGCTGGGGGTGTAGCTTGGAGGTAGGATGCCCCTGGGTTCCATACCCAGTACTGCAAAAAAAAATAAAAAATAAAAAATAAATAGCCGGGTGTGGTTGCGCACGCTTGTAATACTCACACTTGGGAGGTGGAGACACGAGGATTGTGCTGGTTCGAAGCCAGCCTCGCTGGCTTAAGAGACCCTGTTTCATATATATATATCTGATTTTATTTATTATATAGCAGGTCTGGAAGTGTAGCCCAGAGGTAGAAGGGTTTCCAGGAACCCCAGTACCACCTAAATAAATAAATAAATAAATAAATAAATAAATAAATAAATAAATAAGCAAACAGACAGAAAAACAAACTCAAGGATCCATCTAAATTCCCTTCCTAATACCAATACCCTCTTCCCTTCCCTAGTCTCCAGGGACTTCAGCCCATCATTTCCAGCCTTCTAACAAAAGGCCTGCTCCACCAAACTGACTCTCCCTCCAATATCCCCATCCTAACAGTTAAAAACCTAACGGGAGCGGGTGTGGTGGTGAACGCTTGAATTCCCAGTACTTGGGAGGCTGAGACAGGAGGATCTCGTTTCTCAGACAGCCTCAGCTATTTAGTGAGGCCTTCTGCAACTTAGTGAGACCTTGTTTCAAAATAAAGATTAAAAAAATAGGGCTAGGGTGTAGCTTGGAGGTAGACTACTCTTAGGTTAGGTTCCATCCCCAGTTCTGCAACAAAACACTTGTAATCCCCACGCTTGGGAGGTGGAGACAGGAGGATCGCTCAGGTTTGAAGCCAGCCACACTGGCTTAAGAGACCCTGTTTCCAAAAATAAAAAAGTATAAAAAATAGGTCTGGGAGTGTACCCCGGAGGTAGAAGGGCTTCCAGGAACCCCAGTACCACCAAAAGAGAGAGAGAGAGAGAGAGAGAGAGAGAGAGAGAGAGAGAGAGAGAGAGAGAGTTGAGAGAGAGAGAGAGGGAGACACTGTTTCCAAATAAAATAGGCCTGGGAGTGTAGGCTGAAGGTAGAAGGGCTACCAGGAACCCCAGTACCACCAAAAAAAAAAAAAAAAAAAAAAAAAAAACAACTAATGGGAGCCGGCATGGTGGTGCACGCTCGTAATCCCAGTACTTGGGAGGCTGAGAGTGGAAGATCACAGGTTTGCAGTCAGCTTCTGCAATTTGTGAGGCCCTCTGCAACTTAGTGAGACCCTGTTTTAAAATAAAGAATAAAATAGGGCTAGGGTTGTAGCTCAAAGGTAGAATGCCTCTGGGTTCAACACACTTACACACACACACACACACACACACACACACACACACAAACCTAATGGTACTTACCGCCTTGTTCAAGACCTCTGACTAATTAATGCACCATTATCCCTCTATACCCCGTAGTCCCAAACCCATGCCTTCTTTCCTCTGTCCCAGTATCCAGTACTCACTTCTCTGTTCTAGATCTCCATGATGTCTTTTTCTCTATCCCCATACACCCAGATTCCCAGGACCTCTTTGCCTTTACCTGGACAGACCCAGACAGCCATGTCTCCACCCAACTTACTTGGACTGTCCTTCCCCAGAATTTTCAAGATAGCCCCCACCATTTTGGACACGTGATCTAGCCAATCTAAACCTTCTCCCTCCTTTCTCCTTCAATTATGTAGAAGACCTTTTACTTTGCAGCCTTTCACAAGAGGAGAGCTATACAAAAACAGCCACTCTGCTTAACTTCTTGGGTGAAAGCATTATTAAGTGTCTCCCTCCAAAGCCTAACTCTCCTTCCTTCAGTTACTTACCTAGGCCTCCACCTCCCCCCTCCCACAAAGCCATTACAGTCAACAGAAAAGAATCCTATTGCCTCACTTCCCCACCCAAGACCAAGGGAGAAACACTCTCCTTTTTGGGACTGACAGGATTCTTTTGGGCATGGATTCCCAACTATTCTCTCCTAGCAAGAGGTCCCTTATTTGAACCTCATTACAACCTATAAATCACCCCTATGCCAAATGACAACAAACTTACTCACAGCACCTGGCTTACACCTACCTGACCTCTCTCGCTCCCTTTTCCTCTCTGAGTCAGAAAACCAGGAGCTTGTCTGGGAACTTTAGGACACCAGTTAGGTCCTATCTTTGCCTTGTAGCCTATTTTTCCAGTCACCTTGATCTCACCATTTGTGGGTGGGCACCTTGCCTTCGAACACTAGCTGCTGCTGCTGTCCTAATTCAAGAGTCCAAAAAGCTCACCTTTGGTTCACTCCTAACAGTCCTATCTTCTCATCACCTTACTGCCCTCCTAACCTATAAAGGACTCCAGATCTTACCTCCACCTCAAATCCTATATCTTGAGACTTCCCTCATAGAAGACCCCTCCCTTACCTTTCAAACCTGCCCCCCTCTTGGCCAGGCATGATGGTGCATACTTGTAATCCCAGTACTTGGGAGGCGGAGACAGGAGGATTGCAGGTTCACAGCCAGTCTCAGCTACTAGGTAAGGCCCTCCACAGCTTAGTGAGACCCTGTTTCAAAATAAAGAATAAAAAATAGGACTGGGGATCCTGGGTTCAATCCTTAATTTTGGGGAAGAAAAACCCAAATCTTCCCTTCTCTTAATTCTGTCACTCTTCTACCTGTTCCTAGCTACATGGACATACCCTCTGATGGGGATTTAGCCTGTATTGGTTGTTAATAAGAGATTTTTTTTTCTTTTTTGGTGGTACTGGGGGTGGAACCCAGAGGTGTTCTACCTCCGGGCTATACTCCCAGACTTTTGTTTATATTTTATTTGGAAACAGGGTCTCACTAAGTTGCTGAGAGCCTCACTAAGTAGTTGAGGCTGGCTTCGAACCCATGCGATCCTCCTGTCTCGGCCTCCCAAGCGCGGGGATTACAAGCATGCGCCACCACGCCTGGCTTAATAATAAGAGATTTATTTATTTATTTATTTATTTATTTATTTATTTATTTATTTTGCGGTACTGGGGATGGAACCCAGGGGCATTCTACCTCCGAGCTACACCCTCTCTCCTATTTTTTATTCTTTATTTTGAAACAGGGTCTCACTAAGTTGCAAAGGGCCTCACTAAGAAGCTGAGGCTGTCCACAAACTGTGATCTTCCTGTCTCAGCCTCCCAAATGCTGGAATTAGAAGTGTGCACCACCATGCTTGACTTAAGAGCTGCATTAATTGCTAATAAAAACAAGTTTTCATACTTAGGCAAAACAAGAAAATCCTTTTCTGTCTCTAAGCTGTCAGCCAAAAGCTGCAGCCAGGGTTGACCTTGGTCAGCTAAAAATTGGCTTTTAGCTCTGCTGAACACTGAATGTTAAAACACAGACCCCCAGCCAGGTGTGGTAGCGCACGCTTGTAATCCCCACGCTTGGGAGGCTGAGACAGGAGGATCACACAGGTTCAAAGCCAGCCTCAGCTGGCTTAAGAGACCCTGTTTCCAAATAAAATATAAGATAGGTCTGGGAGTGTAGCCCAGAGGTAGAAGGCCCCTGAGTTCCATCCCCAGTACCACCAAAAAACATAAAAAATAAAAAAATAAAATAAAACAGAGACCCCTACACCTGGAAAAAAGAATTATATAGACTATCACAACAGTTTAGACTAAAGTTAAAGGGAAAAAAAGCAAGCTATCTTAACCCAATATTAATTACTAAATACACAAAATACTTATAACCCAAAACCTCTATACTTTAAAAGATTATATTCTGTGTCTTTCTTTTATTATAAAATAAATTTTCGACAGGCATGGTGGCACCTGCTTGTAATCCCTGCACTTGGGAGGCTGAGACAGGAGGACTGCACAGGTTTGAAGCCAGCCTCAGCTACTTAGTGAGGCTCTCAGCAACTTAGTGAGACCCTGTTTCCAAATAAAGTATAAAATAGGTCTGGGAGTATAGCCCAGAGGTAGAAAAGCCCCTTGGTTCCACCCCCAGTACCACACACACACACACACACACACACACACACACACACACACACACAAGTATATTATGGGAAACTGCCACAAGAGTCATCCAGAAAAAGATAACAGAGAAATCAAAGCATCACTGAGATCCAGGCATGATGGTGCCTGTTTGTAATCCCAAAACTTGGGAGACTGACACTGGAGGATTGCAGGTTTGTGGCTAGTCCCAGCAATTTAGTGAGGCCCTTTGCAACTGACTGAGACTGTTTCAAAATAAAAAATAAAAAGGGCTGGAGCCTGCCTGGCAAGGTGGCACATGCTTGTAATTCCAGTACTTGGGAGGCTGAGACAGGAGGATCGGCGCAGGTTCAAAGCCAGCCTCAGCTACATAGTGAGGCTCTTAGCAACTTAGTGAGACCCTGTTTACAAATGAAAAATAAAAATAATAGGTCTGGGAGTATAGCCCGGAGGTAGAAAGCCTCTGGGTTCTACTCCCAGTACCAAACACACACAAAAAAAAATTCAAGTAACTTCTAGCAGACACATAGGGAAAGACAGAGAACATACCAAGGATACAGGTGGACAGTACATACTTTAAACTTAAGAGTAAAAATAAAATCAAAACCAAAGCGGGAGCCGGGCGTAGTGGTGCACGCTTATAATCCCCGCGCTTGGGAGGCTGAGACAGGAGGATTGCGCAGGTTCAAAGCCAGCCTCAGCTACTTAGTGAGGCTTTCAGCAACTTAGTGAGACCCTGTTTCCAAATAAAATGTAAAAAAACGTCTGGGAGTATAGCCCAGAGGTAGGAAGCCTCTGGGTTCCACCCCCAGTACCACAAAAAAAAAAAAAAAAAAAAAGCGGGCTTCTACCATGCAGCGCCTGACCTTGCTAACCAAGTTACACAATTTGGTTAGTGATGTCCGACTGTTCCTATGAGAATGGACAAAAAGGCTGACGGGAAAGGTTTACATGGCAGAGATGACTGGTGGCCCAACACCTGCGTCGGGTGGGAAAAGAGGACTATTGGCTAAGCAAGATGAAAGGAAGGAGACAATGAATTCTTATAAAATGTTATGTATTCAGAGACTTCAGTGTCTTCCCAGTGCATTCCACTGCATCCCTCTGACAGTGCTTTCATTGTTCTGTCCCTTCTTTCTATCTTTGCAATAGTAACACGTTGCTTAAGCACACAGCAGTGCAGTTCTGGCTACTTTTTCTAAACTAGCTGAGAACCAGGACCCACAACAACATGTCAAACTGTTATATTCTCCATCCCATTCCTGTACAGAAACATTAGAACAACTTCTCCCACATCCGCCCCACATTCAGGAAGAGCCGCTTCCTAACTCCACATTTGGAGTCAAGCCTTTGCCCTTAAATACAACAATCAACAGGCTGAACTGACTTCTCTCACTAGGGTTTTCTCTCTAGCAAAGGACACTCCCTCACTGTCTACACAGACTCCAACTACCCCTTTCACATTCTCCTGTCTCATTCAGCTGTATGGAAGGAGAGCGGGCTCATGACCACAAAGGGAACAGCCATCACCCTCCTCTTACAAGCAGCCCTCCTTCCTTCTTCAATAGGAATAATTAACTGCAAAGCCCACCAAACAGATGACTTGATTATCACAGCTAGTAATAATAGGGCAGACCAAATCCAAGCATGGTGGTACACGCTTGTAATCCCAGCATTTGGAAGGCTGAGGCAGGAGGATCATGGTTCAGGGACAGCCTCAGCTACTTAGTGAGACCCTTTGCAACTCAGTGAGACCCTGTTTCAAAATAAAGAATAAAAAATAGGGCTGGGGGGTGTAACTTAGGGGTAGAATGCCACTGGGTTCCACCCCCAGTACCACACACACACACACACAAAAGGCAGACCAAACCTCCCTATCCCCAGCCTCTGAAGCACCACAGCGTATCATGATGGCTGCCACTCCTCCAAGCAGCAGACTAGTTCCCCTTCCACCCAACAGTCTCCACTATCTACACCACCTCTTCCATCCTATTCTCTTGTCCCTAAAGGAATTCCTCAGCCACTACCCCACAGGATAACAAATACCTACAATCTATCACGACACCTGCTCCATCTGTCAGAAGGCTAACCCCAAGTCAAACATCCGACCTCCTGCCTTCCCTTCTCACCAGGCTGGGGGACATTTGCCCGTGACTGGCAGGTGGACTTTACCCACATGCCTGTGGTACGGTGACATAGACATCTTTTAGTCCTCATAGACACCTTTTCAGGCTGTGTTGATGCTTTCCCCACCACCAATGAGCCAAAACTGTTTCTAATATTCTCCTTAAGGAAATCATTCCCAGATTTGGGCTCCCTACTTCCTTCTAATCTGATAATGGCCCAAATTAACCTCCCAAATCACCCAATCTCTCACCAAAGCTCTTCAAATTCCCTGGCATTTCCACATTCCATACCAATCCCCGTCCTCCAGAAAGGTTGAACAAACTAATAGAACTCTTAAAAACATCCTTACCAAACTTTCCCTCAAACTATACCTGGGCTGGACTAAACTCATGCCCTTAGCTCTGCTTCACCTACACGCCCTCCCTAAAAATCTCCCATATAGGAGTTTAATCCCCCCCTTTAAACTCCTATATGGGTGCCCTATGATGCACCCTTTTATTCGCACCCCACCCCCATCCCTTCCCACCTATTACACCCTATTTTTTTTTCTTTTTCTTTTTTTCGTTCCTGGAAACCCTTCTACCTCCGGGCTACACTCCCAGACCTACTATATATATATATATTTGAAACAGGGTCTCTTAAGCCAGCAAGGCTGGCTTCGAACCTGCGCAATCCTCCAAGCATGGGGATTACAAGCGTGTGCCACCACACCCAGCTCACTGCCCTCTTTTACACCACTCAGGGCAGTGCTTTGGCAGTATGCGGGCACCCACAGCCCCTCTCCCACCCAGCACACTTCCTCCCCTTCCAAGTAGAAGTAGTTTATCTTACTTTATTACCATCCCTCTTCTAGCTCAGTCTCCTCAAACTCAAACCTGTTACCAAATGGACAGGATCTCACAAGAAATTTTTTTTTTTTTTTTTTTTTTTGGTGGTACTGGGGTTCCTGGAAGCCCTTCTATCTCTGGGATATATTCCCAGACCTATTTTTTTTATACTTTTTGTTTGGAAACAGGGTCTCTTAAGCCAGCACGGCTGGCTTTGAACCTGTGCGATCCTCCTGTCTCAGCCTCCCAAGTGCGGGGATTACAAGCGTGCGCCACCACGCCCGGCACAAAATTATTTTAACTACTCCCACAGCAGTAAAACTCAAGGGGTTATCACACTGGATCCACAACTCTCAAGTAAAGCTCCACCTTTCTTCCCACTGTGTACTCCAACAGGCCGTCTCACCCCACGACTTCACCAGGCAGGCTCTACTGCCTTGTCTCATACCAGAAGACGGCCATAAGTAAGCTTCAGCGATGAGTGATCTCAGCTCCCCTGCCAAGACCAGCTCCGGCCAGTTCAGGGGTTCTCCAAGGTGGGCGAGGAGCCGGTGACTTGATGGAATGAGACAGCCACTTTCAGAGGCATAACTCTCCCATTTGGAGTCAATGCTTTATTTTTATATGCTTTTACACAAAAGTATTTGGTATTAACAACTTTTAACAAAACATGTCCTCAGAATACCTGGGCACAAACAACTTTTGGCAAAACATATTTTCAGTACACCTGGGTACATTTTGTGCTTTACCTGGAACAATTCAACTTGGGAGCTCATATCCCAATACCGTGGTTGAAAAAACATCTGAAATTATCCAAATTAACATCATACAATTCATTCTGGTTACCTAGCCACAAAAATCAATTCTATTCTAATTATTAACCTAACAATGGAGCTCTGCAAAGCACATTCAAACCTAAGGCTAAACCAAAAGTACAGAAAACAAGGGGCTTCTCCATTAGAAAAGACACAAAGATTATAAAAAATCTTTAAAGGGCACAAAGCATTTTACTTTTATATTTCATATATATATAGGGGGGGAGGGTGTGTGTGTGTGTGTGTATGTGTGTGTGTGTGTGTGTTGGTACTGGGGTTCCTGGAAACCTTTCTATCTCCAGGCTACACTCCCAGACCTATTTTATACTTTTTTTTATTTGGAAACAGGGTCTCTTAAACCAGCGCGGCTGGCTTCGAACCTGTGCGATCCTCCCGTCTCCTCCTCCCAAGTGCGGGGATTACAAGAGTGAGCCACCACGCCCAGCTATATTTCATATTTTAAAATACTGCGTATACATTTTATATTCTCCTAAGACCTGTTTAATTCGCTCCCCAATGGGTTCCTTTGGTCCTTAGTCAGAAAACACCAAAGGGGAGCCTGCCTGGCCACTCTCCATCACACCTGAAAAGACAGGGCACTAGAAAAGGGTGAGTGTGGCATTAAGGGGTCCTAGAAATGACAGAATCCAGGTGAGGAGGTCAATGGTGTGCACATCCAGAGACAGGACAGAGAGTGGAGTTGAGTAAATGAGGGAAAGAGAAATCAGTAGCATATATCTTAAATTGCATGTTGGGTTCCCAGGGCATGGAAATAACAAGGGAGGAAGTATAAGGAGATGAGGGTGAGGAAAAGTGTTTTCATGATGTGCAAGAAGGAGAGTGATTTGAGTAAAAGATGTCAGTAGAGAGGTCACAGAAGGTGTGGAGTCACTGAGGGTGCCTTGAAAATGGAGGTTTTGAGGCCGGGCGTGGTGGCGCACGCTTGTAATCCCTGCGCTTGGGAGGCGGAGACAGGAGGATCGCGCAGGTTCGAAGCCAGCCGCGCTGGCATAAGAGACCCTGTTTCAAAAATATAAAATAGGTCTGGGAGTGTAGCCCGGAGGTAGAAGGGCTTCCAGGAACCCCAGTACCACCAAAAAAAAAAAAAAAAGAAAATGGAGGTTTTGGACTCATTGTAGTAATGTAAGTGGGCGGAGCTGGAAAAAGTCGTGAGTTCTTTTCCTAGTATCTCCCACAAAGTACAGAGAAACTGGTAATATCGAGAGGGGGAATGGCAAGGACTGGGTACCTCGAGCTGTTTGACAAGGGGGGAATATTGGTATAGGCACTGCTATTGGTAATAAGTACCATTTTAGAATCTAACCACCATGTTGGGAACCAGCCTGCTTAGTTTTGTTTCCTTAGGAACCAAGGAGTTCAGTTTGTATCAAAACTGACCCTCTAAGACAAGTGACCATGGCAAAGCAAACTCATTTCATTTCAATGTCGACCCCACTCCTAACAGACTCCCCCATCCTTTCAGCCTATATCTCAAAAACATATAAAACCTTGTCAAAGGGTCCCAGTTGTTGTTCTCTCGCCTGAGAGAGCCTGTCAGACTACTAACATTAAACTTTCTTTTGCGTATCTGGGTGTACGTGGTATGTCCTGCACTGACCTTTCAGTCACTACTACTACTACTACTACTAATACTAATACTAATAATAATAATAATAATAATAATTTCAAATGCTTAAAATACCTTAAATTAGGCCAGACATGGTGGCACACATTTGTAATTTCAGTACTTGGAAGGCTGAGACAGAAGGACCTCCCAAGTTCAAAGCCAGCCTCAGCTACTGAGGCTCTCAGCAACTTAGTGAGATCATGTTTTCAAATAAAATATAAAATAGGTCTGGAAGTGTAGCCTCTTGGAGTGTAGCCAGAGGTAGAAGGGCTTCCAGGAACCCCAATACCACCAAAAAAAAAAAAAAAAAAGAATTAAAAAAATAGAGTTGATGGTGTAGCTTGGAGATAGAATGCCCCTGGGTTCCATTCCCAGTTCCACAAAAATAAAATAAAATAAAAATAACTTTAAATCCAGACAAAACCAGGCATGGTGGCACACACTTCTAATCCCAGTACTTGGGAAACGAGACAGGAGGATCTCAGGTTCTAGGTCAGCCTCAATAACTTAGTGAAGCCTTCTGCAACTTAGTGAGGTCCTATTTCAATATGAAGAACAAAAACAGAAGCCGGGCATGGTGGTGCACACTCGTAATCCCAGCACCTGGGAGGCTGAGACAGGAGGATGGCACAGGTTCAAAGCCAGCCTCAGCTACTGAGTAAGGCTCTCAGCAATTTAGTGAGACCCTATTTCCAAATAAAGTATAAAATAGGTCTGGAAGTGTAGCCCAGACATAAAAAAGCTCCTGGGTTCCACCCCCAGTACCACATACACAAAAAAAGAACAAAAAACAGGGCTGGGGGTATGCCTTGGAGGTGGATGCCCCTGGGTTCAATCCCCAATATCACAAAAAACCCAAACAAATACTTCAAATCCATAAATTCTACTTATATCTCTCCCAAAATGTATTTATTTGTTATTTATTTATTTTGCAGTATTAGGGATTAAACCCAGGGTCATTCTACCTCTGAGCTACACTCCCAGCCCTATTTTTTTAAGTCTTTATTTTTGAAACAGGGTCTCACTGAGTTGCAGAGGGCCTCACTAAGGTAGCTGAGGCTGTCTGCAAACCACGATCTTGCTGTCTCAGCCGCCCAAATGCTGGGATTACAAGTATGCACCACCATGTCCGGCTTTCTCCTAAATTTAATTAATTTATTTAATTTATTTATTTATTTAGGTACTGGGGATGGAACCCAGGGGCATTCTACCTCGGAGCTACATCCCAGCCCTATTGATTTTAGTCTGTATTTTATTTTATTTATTTATTTATTTATTTATTTATTTATTTATTTATTTTTGGTGGTACTGGGGTTCCTGGAAACCCTTCTACCTCTGGGCTACACTCCCAGACCTATTTTATATTTTTATTTGGAAACAGGGCCTCTTAAGCCAATGAAGCTGGCTTCAAACCTGTGTAATCCTCCTGTCTCCGCCTCCCAGGGGCGGGGATTATAAGCGTGTGCCACCACACACAGCTTTTTAGTCCTTATTTTGAAGCAGGGTCTCACTGAGTTACAGAGGTCCTCACTAAGTAGCTGAGGCTGGCCGCGAACCGCGATCCTCTTGTTTCAGCCTCCCAGGTACTGTAATTACACACCTGTGCCACATGCCCAGCCTTTCTCCCAAAATTTAAACCATCACATTTGGAGGGTGAGACAGGAAGATCATAGAATTTTTGAAGGCTGAGTCAGGAAGATTGCATGTTTGAGGACAGCCTCAGCAACTTAGCAAGACTTTCAGCAACTTTGCAAGAGCCTATTTCAAAATAAATAAAAAAATAAATAAGTAAAAATTGCTGGGGGGCCAGGCATGGTGGTGCATGCTTATAATCTCAGTACTTGGGAGGCTGAGACAGGAGGAACACAGGTTCACAGCCAGCCTTAGCTACTTAACCTACAAACTTCTAATCCCAGTACTTGGGAAACTAGACAGGAGGATCTCAGGTTCTAGGTCAGCCTCAACAACTTAGCGAAGCCCTTTGCAACTCAGGGAGACCCTGTTTCAAAATAAAGAATAAAAAATAGGGCTGGGAGTGTAGCTCGGAGGTAGAATGCCCTGGTTTCAATCCCCAGTACCACACACACCAAAACAAAAACCTTAAAATAGTAATATTTAAATCGGGCATAGTGGCACATGCTTGTAATCCTAGCATTTGGGAGGTTGAGACAGGAGGATTGCGGTTCGTGGACAGCCTCAGCTACTTAGTGAGGCCCTATGCAACACAGTGAGACCCTGTTTCAAAATAAAGAATAAAAAATAGGGCTGGGGGTGTAACTTAAGGGTAGAATGCCCCTGGGTTTCATCCCCAGTACCACAAAAAAATTTTTTTCTTAAGATAATATAAGGAAAATAGTTAGCAAAAATCCATGGAGTCTTCACAACAGCCAACACAAAAACACAGTGGGTTTTTGTAGACTGTCTTCACAGTTCTCTTCTCAATCAAAATTGTAATGAGAATTGCTTCTCAATAGGGCCCTTTCTGCTACTCGACCTCCTCCTGTTATCCCTTTCCTCCTAGTTCTTGCTAATTAGGGGAAGCATCTGGGTTTTATTGTATTCCAAACTGATGTAGGATTGCAAAAAAAAAAAAAAAATTGTAATGAGAAATACTCAGGTTGACCACCAGGGTTCGCAATTTGCTGCCCACTGAACACCGACTGAGGATGAAGGGGGATTTTCACTGTTCATGTGATGCCACCTGAGAGTCAGGATAAAGCAAGATTATTCACTGTCCTTTGATCAGGATCTACATAAATTAGAGCCAATGCTGGTAAATTTCACTTGGAAAGTTAGTTTACAGCTGGGTGTGGTGGTGCATGTCTGTAATCCCAGTACCTGGGAGGCTGAGACAAGAAAATGACAGGTTTGAGACCAGACTCAGCAATTTAGTGAGACCTTGTTTCAAAATAAAAATAAAATAGGGTTGGGGGTGTAGCTAAGGGGTACAGTGTCCCTGGGTTCAATCCCATTACCAAAAAAAAAAAAAAAAAAAAAATGTTAGTTACCAACATGTAAAAGTGGTGCAGTAACTGAAATACTGTAACTTTCTCCTCCTTTGAAATAAATTTGGGGCTGGAGG